>NC_080640.1:18003970-18337095 GCF_027579445.1 Ammospiza nelsoni
TGCTTCTTATAGCAATCTTTGTACGGGTTAGTGCAGCTAATTCCACTGAAATTACAGTTTTTGATCAATTCTAAGACAAGCTTCTGGTCTCTTATTGCCCTTCATGGCTTGGGTGGGCAAGATCTCAGCTGATCCCTTTAAACTTAAGAACAAGATGTATTTTAGTCTTGACCAAACTCAGTCGTTTGCTGGTGGTGGGTGGGACCCATACAGTAAATGTCTTTTTGAGGCTGTTTTTTTCCTTTGAGGAATGATGGCCTAACTTGAGTTCAGGCCACCTATGTGCCAAATGCCACATCCTGAAACCCATTTCTGATGTGTATTGAGGGCTGTGGAAAGCCCCTTTCAATTGTATCTCCTATGAAACATTTGATTATGGGAAAGGGTGTGTCAGCAGGTCAGCTGGGCAAGGTGCAAGAATTCGACTTCACAACCTCTGCATTCACCATGAGGCTGAGTATGCTGGTAAAAAAAATTTAGCAGTGACAGGAATTCCACAGGCTGCGGTTCCCTGCACAGGCAGTTTTGTATGCAGAGGATGAAGCATGTCATCCCTGCAGAGGACGATGGGGGGACATTGATCTGTTCAGATGCCTGCACCTAGCCTTGAGCTACAGAGCTGTGCTCTCATATACCTTAAGGAATATGAATAATTCAGTAAATCAAAAAACAGGAGACTGTCCAAGAGGATTTGGGCACATGTGGGGAAAAAGCATCATGGCTTTTGTTTCTTAAGCTGCACAGCTAGTCCCTGGTGGCTGCTGTTTCTCCTCTTTACTGAAAGACTGCCTCAGTTTCCCAGTTAAGTGAATTGCTTCTCGGAGAACCACAAAATACTTCCCAAAGCATCTCATTTTACCACTTCTGCTTTGCAAATCAATAAATGTTCCACGAGTGTGTCAAGGCAAGAAAACAATTAATAGCAAGAAAAAGTACTTCCTTGGCTTGCAGGCAGCTCCCAGCTTGCTTCTTTCCCCAGATTAGCGAGGATTTAAGAAGCACATGTTCTGTGTATGCTAAATCAGCTCTGCAGAAACCACAGCATACCGTCATTCTGCCCTTATCTCTGAATTCCAGGGGCAGGCAATCTCAGCTGCTCAGCACAGGCTGGCAGCCTCAGCCTGCCAGGAGGTGCTGAGAGCCATGAAAGCGTGGAAATGGCAGTGACACAGGGCTCAGATGTTATCTGCACAGCACAGCCAAAGGCAGTTTCCATGGTGATGGGGAAGCTCCAGGCTGCTGGGGATGCAGCTGCTGAGTTGGACAGGACCAGCAGCCTTTTCATACAGAGGCTCGTCTAATAAGGCTTTTATGTGTTTATGTGGCACTCGCTAGGTTGTATCCAGCTCTGGAACATAAAATGAAGGGTGAGGGGAAGATTTAAATTGTTGGAGTGAGTGCTGACCTAAAAATGAAACTGGAAAAGCAAGGTCAAAATGTTTCGAGTATTGAAGTATCCACAAGGGACAGGTTTTTGTGACAGCTTGAGTGAATTTGATATTCTGGTCAGTGCTTTTCTGCACACCAACATTAATAGCTCCTAAAATTCTTACATCAAGTGGAAGAGTCAGAATCATATCCCCAGCTCTTAACTTTCTTCTAAATTGGATCCAAAGTCAGAATGGGTCTCTTTCTCTGTATTGAGACTATAAATATCCCAGAGACTTGGGGAAAGTGGATGATCTTGTGACTTCTACATTTGAAGCATTTTAAAATATTTTACACTCCACTTGGTCCCTCTTTTGGATAAAAATCTCTCAATACCTCAGCACAGGTATGTGCAATTAATTTCTTAATTTTCCTATAGAGTCTTACGGCCTGTGCTTTTACTTTTCTTATTGCTGACACAGTAGATACAACATCTCCAGGTTTCCCACACTGGAAATGCATAATTTGCACTTCTGCTTTGATCTTTTGTCAACCTGTGCTCTGTGGGTGCCACAGCACATCTGCAGGAATTGTCTGTAAACTTGCTCAATTAAAGTAGTAATTTAATTATTTTGACTGAGATTTTTGGCAGTGTTAAACTTTGGTTGCTCTCTTTTAAACAAGATGCTAAAAGAGATTTGTGTTCTGTCTTTCAGGTGGCGCAGGGGACCGGGAAAAGATGCCTGCCAATCATGAGGCTTTCCTGCTCATGGCTAATTCCCAGAATGAAATGGAAGATTGGGTGAAAGCCATCCGACGGGTTATATGGGCTCCATTTGGTGGAGGTATTGCAAATAGCTCACATGCACATAAATTAAAACATTTGCCTCAAGGTAAAGCATATTCTTGTGATACTAGGATATGTGTTACACTGTAAAATCATTGAGATGTCTAGATAAGCTCCTGACTGTCTGAAGTGTTTTGAAGCAAGGGATGGGGTTGATTTTTTAATTTTTTTTTTGTAGGGGATGGACAGGAGTGAAAGGGGAGTGCACATCCACAGTGTATAACTATCTCAGAAAGGGGTGGTAGTAACAAACATACTACTGTCAGTATTCAATTCTTTACAGCAAAATATTCAGCGGACCTTATGGGAATGAAGAATTCTGTCCTGTTATCTCAATTTTCTTCCATAAGGCAGATGCCCATCTTGACCATCCATACAGCCAGAAACAGCAAAACTTTAATTAAATTAATATAGGGCCCAGCTGGGAAGGCAAAGCTTCCACTGGCTTCACTGGGATGTAGCCTGAGGAAGAAGAAGGTCAGGCTGAGTGAACACCTGTAGGGTAATACAGCTGTTGACAATCCCTGTAGTTAAAATGAACAAAACATCCAGATTTTCATTGTTGATATTCTACCACAATCTTCGAATTCTCAAGTCAGTAGACTAGGTAGGAGTTGTTTTCCTGGTTTTGCATAGAACAAGGACTCACAGATGTCTTTTTCTGGGTTTGGTGTTGGTGACAGCTGCTGCTGGCCTGGTACTGGACACTGCTTTGAAGTGGCTTGGGTACTGCTGATAGAGTGCATGCAGAGTGATATCATGTGCAGACAGTCCTGTCAGCCTCTTGTGAGAGGTACAGATAAAAAAGTGACAGATAAGGGTTAGGTAATACAATTACTCCTGCTGAAATGAAGTTACTACTTTTCCTGGATCTAGGGGGGAAAAAGTGACCTTGATGTACTAAGACCTAGTGTTTGTTAATAACTTTTGTCCTGGGTTTGGGGTTTTTTTGGTGTTTTTTTTTTTTTTTTTCAAGTGACTCTTGAAATTTGGGTTCTCTGGTAGCAGCACTTGGTTTGTCTGGAGGAGATACGATCTCTACTGATACTGATGCAGTTCTTTCCAAGGTCCTCTTTTCACTTAGCAGAGAAGATGTAGGTGCAAAAGTTAGCTTGTGTCTGATCTGAAGTTAGGTGTGATGCTGTTGTGCTGTGGGCAGAAAAAGCCCTCTTTGCTAGTAGAAAACTGTGCTACCAGAGTTTCTCCTCAAACATGAGGATGTGCTTCTTCTGCTTCCCTTCTGAATTCCAGTCCACACTGAAGGGTCTTTTAGACTGAGGTCAGTGCAGATCCTCCATCAGAAGTCTCAGACTCTCAGAGCTGGTATTTCTGGAGCTGTTTGTAGTTGATGTAATGGTGTGTATTTTATAACTTTGCAATGTGCATTCAAGAGATACTCTGAGGAAAAAGGAGAAATTCAGTAATGACAAAGGGTGCACTCTCTAGTAATAGCCATCTTTAGGGCATGATATTGTCAGCACTGCTGGTATCAGTGCAAATTTGACTTTGTGTTTTGCTTGCGTTTTGTCCGTCTCTTGAAGTAGTTTCAAAACAAATATCTTCAAGTATTAAAATAATAAATAATTAAAAATCATAATATTTTATGAAGCATGAAAATGGCATAAAGGTAGTGATGGATTTCCTGGTTTTTTTTTTTTTGTTTGTTTCCTTATGGGACTAGTATTGTCCTGATTAATTGGCTAATTTTCTTTACATTTGAATTTCTCTGCAAAGCAGTCAAATAATATTTTGGTCTTTTCTTTAAATGAAGCACATACTCTCACATTGATTCCAGGAACTGGAGCCTTATGAGGCATCAAAAAATATTAAATAATGAGAATGTGAAAGCCAGGCAGCACAGGGGAGATTAGTGCAGGGGGAAATACAGGAGCTTCTGTTTGTTGCTATTTTCACATCCTGCAGACTAGATGTGGTTCAGTGATCAAAGTCAGTAAAGGCTGCTCTGGCTGTTGGTGAGAGCCAGCTTAAGCACTGTAGAAGGGAAACACTGGAGTTTGCAGAGTTGGAAAGAATTGCAGTTGTGTATCAATGTTTTTTCTCTATCTGTGGATAAAAACTGGCCAAGGACATGGGTACATGCTGGGCAGTCAGTCTGGCCTGAGCTCTCTGCCCTAACACTCAAATACTTAGCCTGAAGCTAGCTTGACCGTGCCTGCTTTGCAGTCCAAGCCGCAAGAGCAGATCCTTTCGTTGTGGCCACTTCTCTGAGCTGGCCAAGCACCAGCTCCTGTCAGGAGGGGTCTCCTGCCCCCCAGCAGCTGTGTCCCACCACGCTGCCTTCTGCTGGCACTGGTGCTGTGAGTTGTGCCATAGGAAACGACCTGGGGAAGATGAGTTTGTAGGTAGACTGATTCCTTGGCCTTTCCAACAATGAAGCTGCAGCGCCAGTAATTCCACTGGGGATACACGATGGCGTGGAGAGGGGCAGGCTGCTTCATTCTGCCTGCAACCCACACATAAATTGGCTTAAAGAAACCACTGAGGAGCTGCATCCTCAGTTTCTTTGCATTTCAGAAAGAATGCGTGGGAATGCCAGTGACTGGGAAACAGTAAAGATATTCAAACTGTTGTTCCCAATGTTTTTTAGCCAATTTGGGGAAATGATCAAACTTACACCTTCTCCATCATAATCAGAGCAGGACAGTTTCTCTGAGTGAAATTCCAGCTTAACTCAAATTTGGGAGGAGAATAAACATAGCTGTCTCTGTTTTAATGGAATAATTTGAACTCTGCTTTGCCATCACCACTATTTGAAAGCTAAGTCTTATCTATCAACACTTTTTAATATATTAAGCTAAAGGGAGGAGTTAAAAAGCAGGCTTTATTATTAATATGTAAATATCCAGCCCTGGAGAAGGTTGATATGGTGTAAAAATGAATTATGCCAAGATAAAAGGAGTGGCTTAACCACACTTTAATCTTTGCTGATGTATTGAAGAAACATAAATAAAAAAGGGTTGAGGGTACCTTCTTATGTTGATGAGTGCTTATGAACTGTGCTTAAAGGTGAACAGCAAAGGTTTCTTAAAATAAAACAGAAAACTGCCCAAAGCAGCTGAGGTTCACAAATTACTGATTGAAGACACAGTCAGATTTAAAAGCTGTATGGAATGCGTTCTTTGAAATACTCTTCAAATGTGGCCTTAAAATAAAATTGTCGAGTTCCTAAGTCTTTTGAAGAAGAGCTGTCTTGTTTATAGGGAAAATAATTTCTAACAAGTTTCCTTGAGTTTTAGGCTCCTGAATTCCTGGGTCTAGTACATCTCATTTAGAGCAGAAGATTGTGTAAACTGAGATTTGAGAGTACTCCATACATTTTGATTGTCGTTAAGAAAGAAGTTTGTCACAGTGACTTGATAAAAGTGAGTTTTGGAGCACATTCTGACAGAGGATGATTCAAACTGGTTTTTATGATCCTTCATACCTCTGTGATTAATTTTGCTCCATGTTTGTACCACTAAAAGCTTATCTGGAGAGTCCTTCTGTGTCCTCCAGTCATGCTGTTCAGTGAGTGCTCATTAATGTGAAGGGCAGGCACAGTGCCACAGTGCTAAATCAAAGGGTTTGTGGCCATAGCCTTGGGTGAGAATGACCCTGCACTTGCTCTCTCAAGCTGGATTGGAAGTTTTTGATGTGTCTGGGGGAGAGAGAGGAGGTCTTGGTCTGTACAAGTGTGGTGGGACTGTACTTCCAGTCTGAGGAGGTACAGCCACTGCAGAGAAGTTCCTTTCCATGTGCCTTCCTCATTTCTGTCTTACATCAGCTGTAAAGCAGAGTTTGTCTAGGACTGAATTTCTGGCCATGAGAGACAAAACCTAAACTTTTTGGTGCCTGAGTTGAATGCCAGGTGGCATAATTCTCTCACAGCTCAGCACAGCATGGGGACAGAATCATTCTGTGTTAATCTTGATTTATGTTTGTGTTTGTTTTGTTTTGTTTACATATTCTGTCTTGCCATGAGCAGTTCCTTGCTTCTCTGCCAGAAATGCATGTCTCAGCCCCTTTCTTTCTCCATTACTTTATCCTAATTTCTCCTCCTCTTCATCCCAAGCTTTCATCAGTTACTTGTGATGGAGGGGAGGTGAAGCAGTTGGAAGGGATGTGTTTCCCCTTAGGCAAATATGAAGAGCTTTACCCTGTGACAAAGTAATTGTGTTGCCAGAGCTTCATGAATAATTTTTTTTTATTCAGGAGGAATAGTCCCTGTAAAACTGGTGGGGTCTGAAGAGATGTCCATTGAGGAAGCTGTTCTACTGTCACTAATTCCAGACACCTTTCCCATATAGATAAACCATGATGTGTGCATTCTTATTCTTCTGCCAGCAAAGTCTAGGGTTTTTGGGAATCAGGACCCTGTGAAATTGTCTTGTATTAGGGGAGAGCTGAAAGATGTGGGACAAGGTGTCTGAGGTGTAATTTAATTCCTGGCTCCATGTCCTAATGCGTGATGGAAGATTAACTCTGCATGGGGCTAATTAGGAATCCTGCTTTTGATGAGTAAATATCTTTGAGATAACATCTGCATGAGAGCAAACATGACTGTTTTGAAGGGCCAGATATTGATATTACATGCAAATCCACCAGGATGCCAAACTATTTAGGAGCTAGGGTACAACATTAAGTTTTTGGAGTCTTGAGTTTTAATTTTTTCCACCTGTAAGATGGGAATTTTACAGTAAGAGCCATGTCAGTGAATTTAAAATGCTAAAATACCACTGAAGAGGTAATGAAGAGGAGGAGGGATTTGGCTTCTGTTATTTGCCCAGTCTGAAGACAAAGATGTGATTTCTACTCCCTTGTTTGCTGGGTCCCACAGGGTGACAGCCTCAAGAAGGATTCCTGGCTGGGTCAGGAGGAGCCGCTTCAGGAGGTGTCAGGGTGGGCTTCCCCTGGCCAGGCTGCCCCAGGTGTGTGGGGAGTGGCACTGGGTGTTTGTTGTGCCTGATACCTGCTGTTATCTCTGCCCTGAGACAGCTGGCGCCTGATGCAGCTTATCAGTGTTTGCTCCTGCTGCTGTCTGATGCTGGGAGATGGGCCCAGCCAGGGCAAGAGGAAGAGAAGGATGATGGGGGTTATGGGGTCAGTACCTGCCCAGGACCAGGGGATGCCCGAGTCAGCTCAGATGTGAGGAGCTGCTGGGTTAGCCTTGCCCCCAGGCAAAAGTGTCACAAATGGTACACAAATGGTAGATGTGGAAACTAAGATAGAGTAACTAAAGTAAGCTGGCAGTGGATCCTGCTGCCAGAACTGTTTACAACAGAGAATGTTTTAAGATCTGTTTCTGAGGCCTGATTAAGTTCTTTTTTTTTTTTTTTTTTCTGATGTATCTCTGTCAGATATATCTGGGGCTTCTATTACTGCTTTATGACCAACATATTTTTACCATCCTGTTACAGCCTTGAGGTAGGGAAACACAATTGTCCTAATTTTTTGTTAAGGAGGGATCTGAAATATTGAGCAATCAGATGATTTGCCTGAGGTGACAGTGACTGTCTGTAAAAGAACCACTCTGATGGCATTGTTCTGCAAGGCTCATAGAAATATTCCACCCATGGACCTTGACTATAGGGATATGTTTGGAAAAATGCCATGGGGTATGATGCTGAAGAGAAGAGGGAACCAGGAGATCTGGTGGATTTTCAAGGGTTACTTCCTTCAATCTCAAGAATCCTCTTGCCTGGGCAGGAAACTGAGCAAAGGTGGCAGAGGTCTGCATGGTTGAACAAGATGCTTGTGACAAAGCTCATTAGCTAAAAAGGAAGCATAGAAGTAGAAGCAGGGACAGGTGACCTAAGAGGAGGAGTAGAGAGAAATTGCTGAGCTTGTAGGAGTGGACTTGGGAAGGCTAAAGCAATCTGGAGTTGGATCTGGCAAGGGATGTGAAGGGCAGTGCTGGGGCCAGGACTGTTTAACAGCCTTGTCAATGACCTGGATAGTGGGGCAGAGTACACCCTCAGCAAGCTTGCAGATGATCTTGGGAGGACTGATTGGTGCATCAGATGATTGTGACAACATTTAGAGGGGTCCTGATAGGCTGAAGGAAGGAATGAACAGGAACCTGATGAAGTTCAACAGAGAGTAATGCAAAGTCCTGCACCTACAGATGATGAACGTAGGCAGCAGCACATATGGGGAGCTGACTGACTGGAAAGCAGCTTTGCAGAGAAGAACTGGGATGCTCTTGAACAAGTTGAATGCGAGCCAGCAATGCACCCTTGTGGCCAGCAAATTCCTGGGCTGCTTTAGGAGGAGCCTTGCCAGCAGGTTCAGCAATGTGAGCCTTCACCTCAGCACTAGTAATTGAACATCTTCTGTTCTTTGTCCAGTTCTGGTCTGCCTGAGACCAGAAGGCCATGGGATCACTGGAGTGAGTCAAGTGAGAGGTCACTAAAATGATTAAAGGATTGTGCAAGAACATGCTTAGAGAAGCTGAAGAGGTTTGGATTGTTTAACCTGAAGAAGAGAAGGGTCAGAGTGGTTCTTATCAAGGATGATGTATAGTGTGTAAGTATTTCATGGAAGAGTCTAAAACTAGAATCAAAACTAAAGCATGTCAAGGTTTTCCTTACTGACTTTTAAAGATCTTACCTTTAGAAGTCAGATCCTGCTCCCCTGCTCCTTGCATGTGTTTCACCTCTAAAGCTGCTGGTCCAACACTCTCAGTGATGGTCAGTGCTGGTGCCCAGGCTGGGCTGGGCTCTGAGTGGAGACTGTGCTTGGTCATCCCAGAGCAGGAATGGGTGTTCTTGGAGTGCTGTATCAGAGCTCATTGAAGGTTAGAGATTGCCTGAGGTATTTCTGATGAAGTTTGACTTGGATAAACATCCATGTGTTTGGTGTGCATCCTGTCTGCATCTCAATGAATGGCTGTGCTTAGGTTATCAACCCTGGGATATGGGGAGGCTTGGGATATGGAAAAGCTTCAGGACATAAGAAAGCCATGTCTGGCTTTCTGAATGGATCAAAGTACCTAATGTGCTAAACGTTGGCTATGAATGGGGATCTCAGTCCCTGCCAGGTTCCAGGATGGCCAGAAATCCAGGTGAGTAATTTTATTCCATACTAGAGGTTTCAGACTCCATGATCCTTTCATTTGAACCCACAGCTGGGATCCATCTCTACTGATAAGACACTGGTAGCAACAATTACACTATGTCATAACTCTTTTTTACTTACCAACACCCAGAAGTTTTGTAAAGCTTTTCTGTGCAGTGGGGGCATCACCAAGAGCACCGCTTGGAAAAGGTGACCTGCTGATCGAGTGCTTTCTACAGACATAGCTTCAGACAGTCATTTAGAAGCTGTCCTTTAAACATAGAGAGACATATGTAAGAGTCAATAAGTAAAAAATTCTGTAAAATATGATTTTAGGATGTGGGGAGAAAGAAGTTGTCTAGGGCACATTGGTCCAGATCACTGCTTGATAAAAAGCGTTTGTTGCTGCTCTTGCTTTTTTGTTCTCTAAATGCCTTTGCCTTTCTTTAGAGAGAAATAGAGCAATAAACACAGGGGTTGGCTCTGGGTTCAGAATGCTGTGGTTAAGTGATATTTAGGTCTGTTTATAATCTTTTCTCTGTGAGCACAGTTACAATCTCAGTTTGGAGCACAAACTGGTCAGTCCATCACTGGGTAATTTATAGTGCTGCTTAGTCAGTTCCTTTGCTGGCATATTTTAGAGAGATGGGAAGGCACATCACACAGGTTAACAAGAATCTACTGTGGTAGAAAGGTGAGCATAGCTATTTGCAAATCTTTAACCCAGAGTGAGCTGTTTTATCAGTCAGTAAACAGAAGCCTGTTTACCCTCAAAAGATTTAATTTCCCCTGTAAGGGTTGAGACCCCAGCACAGAGCTGGTGAGGGGTGTGGGGACATAATTTTGGTTTGGGAAGGATCTGACCAAAGTGCTTGGAGAGGGAGGAAATGGGAAAATTTCTGTACAGAAGATATTAGTGCTGAAGTTTTTCCTGCTGGGTTCAGCTCTATGACTGATCACCTGTTACCAGTTCACTGCCAGTTTTCAGCAGATAAAAGATGTTCAAGTGCCCAGGTTTACCTGGGTTAAAAAATTAGTCTGTACAAGGTTCAACCTTCTTGTAAAATAGGGAACTTCGGCTATGGCTCTAACTTTGATACTAGGCCCTTTGTGTTCAAATAAAGCAATTTCCTAGATTTGAGATCCCTCAGATCTGCTTGAGTGTACCTGTATATTAGCTAATCCTCTAATTCAGCATCTAAAAATACACACACCCCATGGGCACTTGCTGGAGCTGTGCAAGCCAAGTTTGCTCACAGTCAGAGATGAGGAGAAATCCTCTGAGTTCATGCAGGTTCACCACTCCTGTCTGTTGCAACCAGACCCAAGATTGAATTTCACCTGAGTTAGACGCCAAGCCTGAAACATACCTGGATTTTCAGGGGTTGTGGGAGCTGTAGTGAGCTTTCCAGCCAATCTCAAGGCTTGTAGTGATGTGTAAAGGCAGGGTGCTATCTTCTGTTCTGGTACCTGCAAGAGAATAACTGCAACAGTGCCAGCTCAGGAGAGCAGGGCTGGGGCTCTCTCCCTGCAATGACACTGGGAAAGAAAACCTCCAGCTCCCCTGCAGCAGGTTTGTGGGAGATGTAATGTCTGAACAATTTTATAAACCTAAGCTGTTTCTTAGAAAATGAGAGCTGCTAAACTTTTCTGCAGTTAAAGAACTTCATACCAGTGTGGGAAGAGGGAGTTCAGTCTCCATTACCCATTCTCTCCTTGGCATATGTGTATAGGGAGATCTCCAGGTGGAAGTTTTCATGATCTATGCAATGTGGCAAATTCTTTGGATTATATTGCTACAATTGCAGTATCAAGTATACTTCTGGATCCTGCAGCCCCTGCAGTCCAGTGATTATGTGTGAACCTTGGATTTCATTTTTGACAAATGTGGTTAACAGAGAAAGCAGGATCAAAGGGTGACGTGCAAATTCAAAACACAGAAGAAAAATTGTGTGTATACATATATATATATATAGTGATTTTTATTCCAGTCTCATCATATTCTGTAGTCTGTCATGAATTTTAACCCCGTGTTTTTAAAAGGTTTGAGAGCTTCATGTAAGAAGACAGGTGCTACTTGTGGAGTGTGTAGCACAGTGTTGCTGTCAGAGGACACCTATAGCTGCAGAGTTTCCTTGTGCAGGGAGCAACACTGAAGCAGCTGCCATTTTCTGCTTCACTTCTGATGCTTATGAGAGCAAGCATGTGCTCCAGAATTTTCTCTCACCAGAGAGCTGTGTTTGCTGTTTGGAGAAGAGTTTGCATCAGCTTCATCATCTCATAGCATTGTAAATTCTGCTCAAGTCTGATCATGCTTTAGTCATTGTGTCCTTGGCCACAGAGAAGCTGTGAATTTCACAGATTAATTATACTTTGGGTATAACAATATCCATGTTAAACATCATGACTTTCTATTTCATTGGATGCCTCCTTGTTCCTGTGTTCTGAGAGATGGAAAACAGAAATGGAGAAGTGAATGGAAGAACAAAATCTGTATTTGCTATCTCCTGTGCTTCCATCCCAAACACTGAATCCTAGGCTCCATAATGTTATTAGCAGATGTGGCACAATTTGAGGTGTTATTCCAGGAAATAGTGCCAGAGATTCTGGTGGCATCTCAGCTGCTTAAAATCAGATTTGTTGTGCTCACCAGTTAGCATTGTGGGCAGGCTCTCCCTAACCTGCAGCCTGTTGTGTTCACCACAAGGGAAGAGAAGACAATAAAAGGGTGAAGAATACTGAGGAGCTCATTTGTGCCTTGGGTTTAAGGATTTCCATCACTTTCTAAATATTCTTTAGTGTGCTTTAAATACTGCCTGGTGTATTGACTGGCCTTCAGGTGTCTAGCTGTGCAGAACCATGTTACTCAGAGTATACCTTAAATAGCTAGGGAATACCTTACTATCTTGCCAGTCATAGAATATTTGAGTTTGAAGGAACTCACTAGGATCATCAAAGTCCCAGCTTCTGGCCCTGCACATGAGCTCTAAGAATCACACCATCTTCAAGAACTGAAGCTTTTGATCCTGGTACTGACTTCATTTATGGTGAGAAGCACTCTATTCTTCAGGAGTGGGCAAGGGGTGGGCCACTAAGTTCAGGTGAGTGTGCTGTGTACAGTGACCACAGACCTTTTAACAGCTGAAGCAGATAAGCAGGTTCAGAGAGGATTTTTTGTTGTTGTTGTTGTTGTTGTTTGTTTGTTTTCTTTTCCTGAAAAGAGAGAAGTTTTCTCTAACTTATCCAATAGTGATAAAATTGCCCAGAAGCCTGGTGCAAGGGTTTTGCGTGGTGACTGCTGCAGATCTGCAGTCACATGAGTGCATTTTGTGAATGGAGTGGTGGCCTGACCTCTGTGAAACTGCACAGGGCATTGCATGGTAAGCGTTTTTGTTAATGACAGGCTTCTTACCCTGAGAGCGAGAGCTGGGCGGGGTGAGTGTTTTCCTGCAAGTGAAGTGCCTGGGTATTGGTTCACATGCAGGGAATTGTAGTCTCTTCCTCTACCAGTAATTCAGCTGAGTTATTAATTCAGGCAACTTCTCTGTAAAGAGCTAAAGCAGAGGCAGTAAGCACCAAAAATCCTGCCCAGGTCAAGGAGTGTAGCTTTTCCTAAATTTTGTTAGACTTTCCAGCATGTCCCAGAGCTGTGGAGGTACTCTCAGAGCATGCTGAGGCTACTGTGGGGAAACGTTCCCTTCCAAAACTAGGTTTCTGCTTCTGTTGCTTTGAGAGCAGATGGGAGGCCAGACCAGGTACCCGTTTGCCTGCAGCACAGTAATATTGCCTGTATCAGGAAGGATCCAAAGTGTGGCACGCAGACAGCAACTGTTGCTCAGCTTTTCCAGCTATCTGGAATAGATCTGACAAGCAATTAGAGCATGAATATATTACAGGGCCGATGGGGGATGCCTTTGTTAAAACTTGTGACCCATACTTAGCTGCTGTTTACATTGGCGGCTGCTGCGAGGGTGGGCAAGACCCTACCTGCCTGTCTTTCTGCTCTCCCCTTCCCCGCGCGCAGCGCTGCAGCCCATTGGATGTTTCAAATGCTTTCTGCACAAGTCATAATTAATGCCGAGCTGTGGAGCTAAGACCAGATGTGCTGCCGAGATTATCTCCCAGGGCAGATCGGCTGCTCTGTGCTCTGTAGCGCTGTGTGAATGGAAAGCTGCCAGTGCTGGGACTCAGAATGTGTCTGATGCCTGAAGTCAGGACTTTCTTTCTCTGCCGCTCCTGCTGTCTGACACTGCCTGGTTTCTGCTTGAAGCTCAGCGCCTGTCATGTAGCGAAGTGCTGCACAAGAACCAGAGGTATGAGATGATTTTCCAGAGTTTAGATTTGTTATGGTTTTCTTTTGCTAGAGGAAAAGCAGATATTTAAGTGTAGCCTTAGACAGAGGCTAAGAATCTAAAATAGGAGCTGACTTTTCAAAGAGGGAAGGAGTGGGAAGGACGCAGACTATGGCCAAAAATACTACTGGATACCAAGCTAGCATGTGAAGATAGTTCTGGGGAGAGGTGTTTCTATTTCATATCTACAGAATATTTAAATGGATGTGTGTAGATGAGAGCAATCAGCTTCTAGTATATGGACACTGCTCTTTCTGGGAATAGGGTCAGAAGACACCAGGTTGTACCACAGACTCATTTGTGTGACTCTGGGCAAGTTATGTTGTCAATTTTTCTTGATTCCTAGTGGTCTTTTGCCTCCTTTCTTTCCCCCCTTTTCTTGCATTTAATTGTTTAGTTGTTCAGGACTATCTCTTTTAGTACACATGGCTCCAACCATGAAACTCCTTTTTCTGTTGCTGCTGCAGTAATTCACGTAGTCTGTGCTTGGGTGGGCTAGGGGAGGGGAAGCAAGTTAAAGATTTGTGTGTGTTTTGTGCTGTGGAAACACACACATTTCTGAATGTCTGCCCATGATTTTTTCTCAGTGCTTTCATGTGTGAGAGGGACAGATAAATGGGAACTTAAGAATGAAAGTGGGAAGGTAAAAGCAGGCACTTACCTGTGCAGGTGAGCACGTACACAGTCTTTATATCCATAAACTGCCTGTCTGTGAGGCACCACATGCGTGCGCGGGTGTATGTGCTGTTGTGGAGCAGCATCCAGGTGTAAGCCTGATTATCTTCCCACACATCTTTTAACGTGTGGAATAAGCTGCACGTACAGCTGACGTAGGTGTGCCTGGACTTTTCACACTTTAGGTAGATGCGGAGTCCTCAGTCCTCCATATGAAGAAAATCTACTCAAAAACTGACTTTATCTCTGTCTTTATTTTGATTGAACTCAGAGCCTATGATGAGGAAAAATGTAGCAGAGAGCATATATTTTCCTGCCCACTGCATGTCTGGACAGCATAGCTGAATGTATAGGCTTTGTATGCCTGGAGCTGGTGGGTGAGCTGTTCAGGCCAGGACAGAGAGCCTGTCTGTGTCTTAGTCAGTACATCATTCCTGGCTTGCTTTTTCCACAAAGAGTCACCTAAATATTTAAAGAACAGAGGCAGCTTGTTGGAGTAGAGGGAAAGAAATTCTGTAGCTCTGCTAGCTCATTTTTTTAGTATCTCTTGAATCTTTCTGAGATTAAGGATGTGGTTCCAGGCATGCTGGAGTTTTTTTCTGCTTTGAAATCAAACAAAAGGGCCTAGCTATAGATAAGGGTATGACAAGGAAAGTTAACCCTTAGGTTGCTAGTAAACTTTTGGCTTTATTTCCAGCTTAACACTGTCTGGAGTGTGACTAGATGGCACTGGCTTCCCTTCTTTAGAATGAAGAAAAAGACTTTAATGTCTTCCAGCGGGATCATCAAATGGAGTGAAGCGCTGCCAAGTTCAGTCTGAGCTGCTGGGCCCAGTGATTAAAAACAGGCCTGTGCCTTGAGGAGCAGGCAGATGAGGCTGTGTGTGACTGGCTCCACATTGCTTCTCCTTGCAAGGCTGGGCAGTCCCTGTCCAAACTGGAGATGCTGTCATATACTGGGAGTTTCAGGCACATTTAACTGCACATCACTTCTACAAGCTCTGAGACCTGACAGAAATGAGATGAATGATACAGAGCCACAGAGCCCCAGTTCCTCAGTTTGCCCTGTGTGGCACTGGGAGACTGAAGTAGGCACATCTGCTAAGTCTGTTCCCAGTGTGACTGAGAGGGTCCACGTGATAATTCTCCCAAACTTCATCAAGCAGATGCCCAGATAGCCAGCCTGAAACTGTCAGCATCTCAGAGTTCCCTTTGACAGAAGCCTTCCAGCCCACTCCATAAATAGCTTTTAGATTGCTCTTTCTATGTATCTTAACACTATTTTTCTTTTCTAAGCCATAGACAAGTTCTGCAGCCACTGCAAAGACGAGCAATTTCTCCAAGGCCAACTTTTCAGTCCAGCTAACTGCAACTCTTGTGCTTTTCCTCTCTTAACACCAACCATAATGCTCTTACTGCCAAAAGACTCAGCCTGGGTGCAGTCCTCCTTCTGAGCAGCATCTCTGGTTGCCCTTGCTTATGACTCAGCAAAAAAATAAAAAAAAGTAGGATAGAGAGAAAGAAAAAGCATGGAGCTGCAGTGTAACTGAAAAATGTAACAAAGGAAAAGTTGCAGTTAGCAAAAGACTTGTCTTGGGTGAAATATTTTGTCTGAGCAATGTTTGGTGATCCTTTCTAATGCTTGCCTGGAAAATTAGGGTTCAATTTCAAGGGAGAATGAAAGTCATAGATCTGCAGCTGCAGTTGGGTTGGAGTGGGGCTGCCAAAACTGGGTGTGCGGCAGCTGAGGGAGAGCTGGGCTGCGAGAAATCTTTCACCCTGGCAATGACGTGAGTCCTCTTCCCATCAAAATCACCTATACAGACTGTGTGATCCCACTAGCACAGCCCTTCAGCAGACACTGTCACACAAGAAGAAACCCATGCTTTTGCCAGCTCCTTTCACTCATCCTGTGATAGGTAGGTCATCTTCTTCCTCAGTCATGTTTGTTTCATGCCTGGTTTTTCTTGTTACTTATTTGTAATGGTCTGAATGGAGGTGAAGAATACTGCAGTATAAGAATATTTCAACGCCTTTATTGCCTCCAAAGACTGCTGTTTTCATCAAGGAGAAAAGTGTAACTGACCTTAGTGTGTGAGGAGGAAAGATGGGATCCCCAGTATCTGGCTGTGCTGGAGACACCCACAGTGATGGTGAGACTTGTGAAGGGTCCATCTGCTGCTCCGAGTCTCAAAGGAGATCACCCTTCTATCTCTTAGCATCACATTCCTTTACCTCTGTGTTGGTGGTCCATATTTGACTGTAGTCCTCTTCTCTCCAGAAGTGACTCACTGTAGATTGCACCTACAGAAAGCTATTGCTGTTGTGATCCAAGTTGGCTGTGAAGGCAAGGACTGATGCTGCCTGAAATGCATTGGAGATGCTGCTGATCACAGACCAGTCAAGGCTGGGGAAAAGTAGATTCTCTTCAATTGAGATTATGCATGCACTTGTTCTGCCTGTGCTTGCTTATGTGTGTGTCTGACACTGCCTTTGTCCTTGATCTGAGTTAGGTGAAGAACCTCAGAACATGAGCTTAGAGGAGAACACTGTGCATGTGCTTTATGCCTGGGGAATGCAGAGCATTTACCTCCTTCCCAGAGTTTTCTCTAGACAGACCCATTAGGAAACAGATTCAGCAAGCAGGGATTTAAGAAAAGAGGGCTGCTGTTGCCCCGACACGTGCCACGTCCTGACCTCCCTGAATTTATGTGTCTTGCATCTGGAAAAGTGGCTACATATGTCATTTTAAGGAAATAGATATGCCCCATCATGACAGCAGGGATTACCTGATGGGATTACAAAGCAATCCATGCAAAACCAGAAAGAGATTCTCTTTCCTAGAAGCTGACTTCAGAGGCACCCAACTCAGTGAAAACTCAAAGAGATTATAAATAAGAACTAGTAAAACCTTTACTCTGCAATAAACCCAACACATACAGTGATAAAGATAAGTCACTCCCATGCTCCAGGGCATGCTCTCCTGCCAGGATGAGGGAATTTCCTTTGAGACTTTTCATGGCCCTCCAGCTTTGATACTGTAATGCAGTTGTGTAGGTTGTGGTGTAAGGAAAGTTTCTGTCTTCTGATGTGTAACAAACAGGCAAGGAAAAGAAATTGGGCTTCAGGATTCTTCTTGCAGCTTTCGTTCAGTGAGTTGAACCTGATAATGAGGGTTTGTTTCACTGAGGATTCAGCAGGCTTGGACTGAATATAGAAAGAGGTATGGTTTGACATGGTGTCTCCTGTAAAGAACAGTGATGGATGGTTAGGGAATATCCTGCCAGGAGTTACTCTCATGAATTTAGCACTAAAAAAAAGAAGACATGGTCATTAGTGGGGGAAGGTAAGTGGACCCTTCAGAAATGACCAAAATCCCTGGCCTGGTATGACCACATATGTGCAAGTATTAAACACAGCTTCAGGCTATTGGGTGTGAAACAGTGTGACTCCAGTACTGCATGCTGCTTTTTTTTATTTTCAGACCTGCAGGTTTAACTGAGTGTTGAATGAATGACCTAAAGATCCTTGATATCTACGGAAAACTTCTTGTATGTTTGAGAAATCCCTGAGTAGAATGTCCTACCTGCTCTGGTCTGGTTTCATCCGAAATTCTGAGAATAGATTCTGAAATTCTGGAAGTAGATTCTGGGATTCCCTCACTTACTGAACTTTTATTGCCAAAACATTATTAACTTGGATACTCTCTTCCCTTACTCCACCAAACATAGTAGGGTGCTAGAATTAGTGTTTCAGAACTCAACTCAGCAGCAGTCCTTTTAGATGGAGCAGTCTCCTAGTAATAGGGATTGAACTAAGATCTCTGGCTTACACAACCCCTTCTGTCTTGCTGAAAAACCCGATGCCAGACAAGTGGCATTCAGCAGCTGGTATTGGCCAGGAACTCCATACTCCCCAGAGAAACAGACAGTGCTTCATACTTAATGATAAATGTCTACAGTAGATCTGACTAAAGAATTAACCTAGGCCAGTCTGGTTTTACAGAATATGGTGCTTCTGATACTTTCAAGATGCAGGAAGTACAGCACACAATTTTTAGTAGGAAGGACAATGGATTATACATTATTTTAATATGGGTTTTTTTTCATTTTAAATTTTCATTCAGCAAGTGTAATGCAAGGAAAAGAAATAGAAAGAGTCTGCCAGGATGGTGGAAGATTCTCCCAATATCCAGTTTTGATGCTGACAGCTGTACTCTGCTCTGTTAGCAATCCCTAGTGGGATTGCTGTCTGTTGGGCTGGCCAGCTGCAAACTAGTGGAGGGCAACTGTGTGACAGCCTAAGCAGTGGGTGCATGCAGCAAGGACATGTGCCCCATAAAGTCAATGTAGCCTTTGTTTTGGTCTTCTTGGGATGGGAGCTGCAGTGAAAGTATAATTACTTAGTCTAAATCCAGCACAGCTGTGGATAACCATAAACATAACCTTAAACTCACCTTCCTTGTGTATGAGATATAAACCAGCTTAGGGCAGAGAGCAGTTTGAAGCACTGTCAAGCAGAAAAAAAATAATTCGTCATATACTTCTTGTTTTTTAAAATAGCTTTATCCTTCAGAGTCTGTTAGAAACCTTCCCAAGGCTGCCCCCTCCATGTGAGCGCTTCCCCGCCGCGTGCCCCAAGCAGGAGCTGAGGCAGGGTGAGGCTGACCCTGACTCTGGTGTCTGTGTCTCTCTCTGTGGTGCAGGGATCTTCGGGCAGCGCCTGGAGGACACGGTGCAGTACGAGCGGCGCTATGGGCAGCGCCTGGCCCCGCTGCTGGTGGAGCAGTGCGTGGATTTCATCCGCGAGCGAGGCCTCACCGAGGAGGGGCTCTTCCGCATGCCCGGGCAGGCCAACCTCGTCAAAGATCTGCAGGACTCTTTTGACTGTGGAGAGAAACCCCTTTTTGACAGGTGAGTTGGCATTGTCAAATTCAGGCTGGTGTATGTGTGACATGTAAAATCTGCCAGGAATATCCATGCAGTAGCAATCCTGGCTTGCTTGTTCTCATGTTCTTTCCACACCGTTATTCTCTCTGTTGAAAGCGCTGGTGGAGCTTTCTCCCACATGGTGGTGGATGTGGAGGCCTTTATTCAGCTCACTGGTGGAGCAGAGCTCATTGGTCTGTGTGGGGCTTCTCCAGTGTTTCAGCTTTAGCACATGTTGAATGAAAAGCATTGCTAGATTTGGGTGCAGCACACTGAGAGGCTGGTGGGATCCCATCAGAGAAATGGGTGTGACAGAGCTGAACTAGGTGATGTACTGCTTTCAGATGTTGAATTCTTCCAGCAGACCTGCCTGGAGCAATATCTTGACTCTTCCTTGTCACCAGGTATCAAAATAGTCACCATCATCTGACATGTTTTACCTGGCCTTTATGCCAGCAGCTGTTTTGTAGATGCTCAGCTTAATATTGGTTCCCATGGGAGGAGTGCCAGCCCTGTCTCAGAGTGCTCATCCGAGGGCAGCAAGGGAAGGGCAGCTCTCAGCTGTGCAGTCTCTGCATTGGCCCTCGGGCAGTCAGATGATCAGAAAGATAAATGCCATCAACGCCTTCAGCCAACAGCTGTCCTTACCCTGTAACTAACATTCCATCCACTCTGTCATGAGTACATCCTGCCTGGAGTGAAGGTCAGCATTGTGCAAAGCTCAATAGCCCTTTGTGAAATGGGGCTTGACCCTAACAGAGACCTTGAACTTCAGGGATATTTGGATCCAAGGGTGTTGTGTAGATCTGGTCTGATCTCTATCACAGGTCCATAAATGAGATAAGATCTGGGATCTTGTCTTGCAGGCCTGGCACCATTTCTTGCTGGTCCTCACTAGCCCAGGCTTTCCAGGTGATGCCAGTGGCATCTGGTGTATTACCAGCGCACTAACCTTGGGGGATTGCTTCCCCTAGACCTGCAGCCAGTCTCAACCTTGCCAATCCCTTCCCTTCCTGCCTACCACTGCAGGAAGAGCCAGCACTGTCTCCTGCGTGGGCAGAAACAGTGTTTGGTCTCATCTTGGGAAGTATATCTGCAGAGTTTATTTGGAACATTCTTCTAATTCTTCCCTTCCCTCAGCTTCCCAGACCACCCATCCTCCTTTCTTTGATTCCTAACCACAAACAGCATTTGCTCCCTAAATGGAAGTGTCAAACATTTAGAAATATTTCCATGAAAAAATAAGTTTGAAATCATCAAATTTTCTCAGTTAATTTTTTCTTAAACAAAACCTTTGTGTTTTTAACTGAATGTCTGGGTGTTCTAGTTCAGAATTAGAATTATCTTAATTCAGTCCTTACACTGTGGAACAGGAGTATCTACAGAAGGAATTAATTAGGAGTGAAAGTTTCAATTTCAAGTTTTATTTAGCCTTATCTAAATTCTTTGTTATGTAGATAAACCAAGCCTCCACACAGCATTTTTAAAGCAAAATACAATTGTACAATAGTTTGGATTGGAATGGATCCTAAAGTTCACCTCCTTCAAGCCCCTTGCCATGGGCAGGGATACCTTCCACTAGATCAGGTTGCTCAGAGCCCATTCAACCTGGCTTTGAACACTTCCAGGGATGGGGCATCCACAGCAACCTCTTGCAGTGCCTTACCCCAGCTCAGGTGCAGAAAGCACCTTTATTTCCACAGGCATTTGCACTGGCTAAACAGATCAGTGCTAAGTCTCCCCTTTGAGAGAGGCACCAAGGATCTCCAGGAAGGGATGGCTGCCTTGTGTGTGTCGGTGTGGAATGCAGCACGTTCACTGAAGGGTTCAGTGCACAATCAAAGGAAGCAAGCCTGGAGTACCCGAATAGTGGAAAATTGAGGGTGTCCCAGTTGTTGCCTTTTGCTCTTTCCACCATTCCCCACACAGTCTGTCTCACACACCTGTGTCACAGAGAGCAGGAAAGGAGAGGGAGTTCCACTCTGGCTAAATGAAATCCTTCTCCTCCTAGCAACCAAAATTTTCTGTATGTGTAACTACAGCTTATCTCTGTATGGCCTGGGATACCTTGGCAGCAGAAGTGTGAAATCCTTATGCTTCTTTCCAAATCAGGTGCAGTGAAAGCAATATCCTTTCTTATTTCCCAGCTGCAGTCAGTGCTTTTAGACATCTTTTGTAACTACAGTGATATCCCAGGTTTATAGCCTGCCTTCCCCATGATGGATCAAACCTCTGTGATGGCTGACAATTCAAATATTTATTTTTAAAAGGCTTTCTTTTCCGATGTTCTCATGAAAGGCCAGGTGTTGCTGTTTTGGAAGTACCTATAGCAGTCTGCTCCTGGTGCACTTTCATGTTGACTGAAAGTCTGGCTGTATTTCATATGGCACCATGGATGAACCAGTTACTGCAGCCAGTGGCCCTGAAGCTCTGTTCTGGGCTCTGCTTCTCAGGGATAGTCAGATTCACCATCCATGCCTGAAACTCCACACTAAAGGAAAAACAAATAATAAGGGTATTGATCTCATTTGTAAAACACTATAATCAGCTGAAGAAAACCACTGTGTGAAACTCTGATACTCTTAAATATGATGGAGCTGTTTAATAGGAATAACATAAGCAGGATGAGGAGTATGGGGTATCTGCTGACAGTTTCCTGTTGTAGTTTTTCCAGTTTTCTTTTAGCTGTGTCTTCAAAAAAAAAAAAAAAAAAAAAACAAAAAAAAAAACCCAACATATTAAATAGAAGAGATTTAGCAGCTGGGTAGCTGGAAAGGGTTCATCATGGGATCTGACACCTCAACCCCAATTTCAAAGAAAAGGAGAAAGAAGAGGGAAAAGGAGTTCCTGGACTAGGAGAGAAAATAAAAGCTGATATCCTATCATAACAGATGGGCTAGGATGTTCCAGATACCACATGCCAGGCAGCCATACCAAAAGGCAATAGAGGACCAGGAGGAAATACAGCTTCCTCCATTTCTACTGAATGATTGAGCAGGGCACGTGGGAGCCCAGCCCATGAGCTGTACATGTGTGCTGGCTGGGGAGAGCATCAGGGAGGACCAGTGAGAGACTCAGAGGTTATGTTTCACAGAGCAGGGATGCATCTGTTGTCAGTGCTGTGTGATCACTGTGCACTTGCCTGCACTATTCCTCACATTCCTGGTCCGCACTGGCAGAGGAACCACAGTGTCACCCTGCCTTAAGCAGTATTATGGACAGGCATATCCCTTCCACTGCCTGTGTTACCTGAGGTGCATTTCTGTCTTGACAGAATGGAGATTTCCCTTGTTCCCAGGCAGAACTTCCTGCCTACTACCAATGACTAGGAAGAGCTTCCTTCCATGTGCCTGCTTTGTCCCTAAGAGGGCCCTTGATACACCCCCAAAAAAGGCATCAAGCTTTGGGGTAGTGTGGGTTTCTAAATTTCCTTCCCTGTTCTCTGTTGCAGCAACACAGATGTTCACACTGTGGCGTCCCTCCTGAAGCTTTACCTTCGAGAGCTGCCAGAGCCTGTCATCCCCTTTGCCAAATACGAAGATTTTCTTTCTTGTGGACAGCTACTCTCAAAAGATGAGGGAGAGGTCAGTGATCCTTCTAATCTGCCTCCTCAGAGGATGTTTCCAAGAATCAATGTAGTACAGGTTTTTTTCCTCATCTCTTCAAACTTGATTTAAATTAATGAAGTCCCTGGGAACCTTTCCCTGAATTTTCCTGGAGCTGTGAATGGGGTGCTGTTATCACAGGCTGCTACTTTAAAAAAAAGTCAGTCTTGTAGCCTGGTGCTTCTTTCTTCAGAGCAAAGCTCTTGTGTAGCATAATTGGCAAGAGATGCAAGGTAGGAGGAAATCTGGATTCCTTTCCCAGCTTTGCTGTTCACTCACTAATAAGCTGTATGGAGTCACTCCCTTTGTGTTTTCCATTTTATATATCAGAACACTATACTCTTCTTCCCAAAGATTTTGGTGGATGAGACATTGATCAGTGAAATGGTCTTTGTATTTCATAGAGGAAAGTCATTATGAGAAGGCAGGCTATGATATTATCCCAGAACTAGGGGGAAATAATGCTATGAATACTTTGCCAGAACCTTCTTACAATGCTCTTCTCTTTGGTTTCCAGGCAAGGGAAAGGGCTGACAAAAGCTACCAAGTCCGTGGCAGTCATGGAGTAGGATCATTTGCAATGTGTTTGATTGATCTTTTTCATCCATATTGTGGTGCTCCCTTAGCCCTTTGCAGATTGCAAAGGCACATTAGATGTGGTCTGATGTGGGTGCCACCTTCTAGGTCACAAACCTAAAGAGGCTGTTACTTGTGTCTTGTCTTTGCTAAAGAAGCCAAGGCCTGAGGGCTTGTAAGTTGTGGTCCCCAGTTCTGTCCCTTTTCTGTGTGTGGTCTTGTCTTTGTCTCTGGCAGAATTTGTAGAAACTGTTCCTCACAGTGAGTCTGGGGTTCACTTTCAGTTCAAGTGGCAGAAGGCTCTGTGGAGATTGCCCTTTATGATGCCCACAGGAAGATGCTTGTTTGCACGTATCAAATGGATCATATATATAATATGTTTTTATAAGTTTTTATGGTTAAAAGGCAAATAAAAAAAATAATGTAACCTCTAGTCAACTGTGAGAAAGCAAATTTCCATGCATGACACAGCATGTTACCACATGTGGATATGTACCTACATTCTGGACACAGCCGCATCAGGGTGCCAGTGCACTAATGTTGTATTTTAGTGGGTAGATGTGTGTGTCTACTCCCACCAAAACTTGCTCATTTTCTGCCTTGTCCTTAGTGAACTCAGGCATCTCTGCAGGGTGCTGTGCTACACACCCCACAGCTGTTATTTCACAAGAAACTGCAGCATTTCAAGGGCAGTGGAGCTGGTTTGATTTTGGTTGTAAGATGTGCAGACTGGGAAGTTTTGGATCCATTAAGCACTATTGCACAAGAGTAGAGACACTGCCAAATTGGGCAAACATAATTGTACATCACTGCTCAGCTTATTAGCTATGTTGTTTGCCCGATTTTGTCTGCACAGGCTGCAGCAGTTTGGGAAGCAGCATCTCTGTGAGCAAGGTCAGACTCATATGACTTGTAGGGCAGAATTCTCTTTAGATTAGAAAGGCAATGGGGAGCACTAGGTAGCCAAAATGAGCACTTAGAAAACAGCACTGCTCATAGCTCAGAGTTGTTTTGTTAAGGTGCTGTTGTAAACAAAAGCAATTTTGGTACTGTCAGGGAAACCTGGAACCCCAACGTGGGCTGTTTACCTTTTCAGAAAGGAAGGTGGAGTGCACACAGCAGGGGTGGAGAGGCTGTACGTGCGCAGTAGCACGTGGAGCAGAATGCAGCACTAAGTCATGCCCAGCCTATGGGTCCTGACTTTCCTCCCACGTGGAAAATCCCCCTGCTCACAAAAGTGGTTTCAGTGAAACTATAATTTTTAACATGTAATGGTAAGCAGGGAATTTAAAAAGCAAACATTTTGTTTTGTAAAGATATTTTGAAACAATGTGTAGTTGTACTGGTTTAATTTGAAGTACTGTTTTCTTTTAAATTTTCACTTGAAAGTTTTGAATGAGACTTTTGGACTCTTAGCATAATTTTTTTTTTTTTGCATGGCCACCCCTCACCTCACACCCAAAAAATCAGAATTGCCTACAGCAAAGTAGCCTTTCAGATGAATTTGTGGGACCTCATGCTGCTATACTGGGCCTATGGATAGATATTATTGTGGTGTTTATTAGCCTAGCTCCAGTACTGCCCTAAGTTTTTATTCAAATTGCTTTTCATCTTCATTCTGCACCCAGCTGATCCCTGGTGTTTGAGTGCAAACAAGGCTGTAACACAGACCTTGGGTGGTGCTGAGGTCTCCAGGTGTTTCAGCAGGACTGCAGCATTAGAAAAGATTTGATTCTGATCCCACCTGACTGGGAGGAGGGTTTGAAAATTTAGAGCAAGAGGGATCTTCAAAAGCCTCAAAACTGATTTGAGTCTGAGCTACCTTTACACGATGATATTTTAGCCTTCCCTGCTACCTGTACATTAGAGAGGCACACAGCAGTTCAGTGGATTGAACACAGGTATTCAAGTTTGTTTTTTTTTTTTTTCAAGAAGCATCTTAATTTTTTATGAACATTTAAAGTGTTGCTAGTTTTCCAGCCAAGCTAGAAGCTCTGATTTGGTGCTGATCTGTTACACACATTGCAAAATCCTTGGGTTTGGGATCATTCATTGGAAAGCAGCATTTTCAAGGAGGTAAGAGTTATTTCTGCAAAATCCCATGATAAATAACAGTACAGTGCTTCTGTTGCTTGCTGGGCTGCAGGCATTGGCAACGACCAGTGCTGTTTGTCACTACAGGGGTTACAAGTTTGTGTTTTCCCCTGTGCTGTCACTGTGGTGTTCCTAGGCTAAGCCTCTGCCTTATGTGGGCCAGGCCTTGGAAAGGACAAATCTGGCAGAGCTGATAAATGCTGCAGTAGGAGAGAGAACTTTTTTTACCTGTCAGGTGTTTGTACTTCTATGAATATAAAGATACTCTCTGTGTAATCCCATGCCTGAGATTCCTTGTGACAAAGCATGGATTGTAAATTCTTAGAACTGTTTTTTCTTTCAGGTAGCATCTTTTACCTTTAGGTCATGTTTCCTGCTGTTCACATCTGCCTAAGTGTCTGTTCCAAAGCTTTCTCTTACATCCAGTAGAGCCAATGGCATTTTAATTCAGAGCACTTGAAATACAGTGCCAAATGTCATCCTGATTTCCCTATTTGAAATAAATTGGGTTACAGAGTAAAATTCAAGAGAAATTAGGTCTGTTAGCTCACCTAGTTCTGGTTCAAACTTGTCACTTGGAAGTTGATTGACCTGAACAACTGACCTGAACTTTCACACCAGTAGCAGCTGTCTCTGGCTGAAAAATTTTTAGAAGTTGAAAAAAGAGGATTGAGATTTTCAGAAGGGACTGGCCTTTTAATGGTATCTCCATTGCTGTCACCATTAAACAAGCATAAGTACCTGTATATTTAAGGTAATAAGGAGGCACTACACTATGGATCCTTGTGACTTGTCTGGACCAGAGAAATCAGGAATACATTGCAAGAGTTTGGCCAACAGAATTCCCTTCCTAACAGTTCTTAAAAAGGGGAGTTTGAAATGAATGTTCAGCTGTACTTTTTTGGAACCATTTCCTTCTGGAATTTCTCCATCATAAGTTCACAGCTATCACTCTTCCTTAAATGTGCTTTGGTATCTGTTTTTCCACAAAAGGTTTCATTGAGTCCAAAAATAAGCAAATCTCCAGGGCAACAGCAGCATTGAGGAACAAGCAAATGATACTTGGGATTGTGGCAGGACAATAACCTCCTGAGTCAGAGGTTTTCATTAGATGATTTAAGTAGCTTCAGGGCTTTAAGTCATTCCTTCAGCTGATGTGTCATCTTACATTTTAATGTAAAGACAGAAATATGTCCCCGGTCAGAATGACTGCAAATGGAAGTATGTAATTAAAAAGGAGGCAGCTGAATTGGACTCATTTAGCTTTTTCAAGAAAAAACTTTGCTCTGCTCAACTGAGCATTACTTCAATGTATTTACTGCACTCAGTGCCTCTGAGTTTCAGATAGGCAAAGGCACATCTGCTGATACCAATGCCAGTGGACAGGCTTTAAAGGCTGCAGGCCTCACTAAATGAAGACTTCTATCTCAACCATTAAAGTTTACAGGAGGATTTCCACTAAGAACTGAATTGAGTTCTGGACATTGGGATTTTGGTAAGGCACAACACACTGGGTGACACCTCTTCTAAAGGAAAGCCTTTGTGTTATCCTCTGTTGTTCAGCATTTGGCTGTGGAAAGAAGACTTTGTAGTCCTAAAGGAAGGTCAGTCTACTTTGCAGCATTTACATTAATAGCTCTGCTTCTTGTTTTTCCTGTCCCTCAGGGTACCCAGGAACTGGTTAAACAGGTGAAGAATTTGCCCCAAGCCAACTACAACCTCCTCAAATACATATGCAAGTAAGTTAAATTAATTAACACTTGGAAAAGTCTCTTAAGTTTTGTGAGGCTGTCTTGTATGCAAATAATATACTCTGAAAGTATGAATATTCAAAAACCACCACTTAAGTGTAAGTCACAACTCCTTTAAAAATGTGGAGGTGAATGCAGCCTGCCTGAAGGAAGCTCTTGGTTTATCCAAGAGGATCAGCCAAGCAAATTGCTGCCACCTGCAGCCTTGGCAGCAGGCATGAATGATACTGATATATTATATTGTTTATTTCAGAAGCACCTACAGATCACTAAAGGTAGACACTTATTCCAGATACTGTACACTTGGAAGACTATGACACAAGCTGAGTAGCAGATGCAGTCAATAGCCAGGCTGGCATTTGCTCTGGCTTGGAAGTGGGGTTGGTAGTGGCTTCCTCTTGGATTGCCAAAGACCCTACAGCCTTGTCTCCTTTCATGTCTGCTGATTTTCCCAGGTTTTGGGTTGCCTCTTTATCTGGGGATTGGAAGATGACTTTTGAAGGCTGCTTCCAACTCCAACCATTTTATGGTTCTGTTATCTATATTTTGTTAGATTCAACCCAAGCCACTAAGTTCTTTCCACAGGCTGCTAGTTCTCAGACAAGGATATGACTTATTACTTCTGTTATAAGTGTAAGTGAAAATTTGCCAAAGTCAATCCATGTAAATTGAGAATTTCTATAAAATGCAAAAATCTGTCCTTTCAGACCCAGCAGTAGGCTGGGTCACTGCTAGGTGGGCATTTCTGGCAGAAAACATCCTGTCTTCTCTGGTTCATACACTGGGAGGGATCTGGGGTTTCACTGAATATCTAAGCTACAGTAGTTCCTCAAATCATTTCAGGGGTCAGGGTTGTATGAAAACAGGACAAAACTCAATGCTTTTAGTCTGAGAAGTGACTTATGAATTCCGTCTTCCTTTGATTTTTCTGGGGGGTTTTTCAAGGTTCCTTGATGAAGTTCAGGCTCATTCCAGCATTAACAAGATGAGTGTCCAGAACCTGGCTACAGTATTTGGACCAAACATTCTGCGGCCCAAAATGGAGGATCCAGTGACCATGATGGAAGGTAGGTGCTGTTCTGGGGGATGGCACAGCAGCTGTATTTTGGAGCTGTAAGTGAAAGCCATACATTCCTTGGTAGCTGTATCAGTTGCCTGCAGAGTCAGAACAAGTCAAGCCATCCCTTTCATCAGGGCCTGTGAGGGATGTTCCAGCTGGCATCTTATCCCACTCACCACTGGACTGGGAGTGTCTCTCCTCTCCACCATGAGGAGATGCCTCTACGCCCCTGAAACTCTTTCTGAGCCTATTGCTAAAATGAAAGCTCAGCTGTTTTTTCAGGAGGATTGTGCTTAAGTACCAAACTGCAGTCATTTAGTATTGGTGCATTTCAGTGGTTATACTGCTCCCTGTAGAGAACATCCGAGCCATGAGGAGAGGACTGTAGTTCTGGCTGTGGCACAGTGGCCACAACTAAAAGTGTCTTAGAAGTGTTGTCTTCTAAGGAGACTGTATGGATCAAAACTTCACATAATCAAAAATAAAAGAGTTAGTTTTGGATGTAAAAAAATCTGAAGCTTTAAAATTATTTGCTTCCAAACAAATCAAGCAAGTTGACATTAGGGCTGGGATACAGCTCTTCTCCCAGGTTCCACTGAAACACAACTACTATTGTGTTTAGCAAGGTTTTTGCATAAAGTTTTGTAGGATTTTGGCAAGCCTGCCAAAAGAATTGATTAATTAATTAGGCACAGATGGGGATGCTGTGCCCAGGATGCCTGAACTTGGCTCTGGTTCTGCTCCCTAGCTGTAGAGCACAGCTGACATGCTATTCTGTGTGATGCCAATCCTTCACTGAAGGTCAGTGTTGTCATGCCTTAGCAGCAGCAGTGCCTTGAGCTCTTCACAGGTCATGTGCAGATGTGTCTCCCACGATGGCAGCTCACTGTAAGGCAGCAGGACACCCTCAGAGCATGACCTGATGTATTATAGTAGTTTAGGGACTCAAAGCCTACCTCAGAGCTGTGGGCCATATTATTAAGGGTGCATTTGATAGTTTCCCTGGCTATATTATTAAGGGTACATTTGATAGTTTCCCTGGCTATATTATTAAGGGTACATTTGATAGTTTCCCTGGCTATATTATTAAGGGTACATTTGATAGTTTCCCCTGTCTGTGCAGAAGGTGCAATATCGGGGAGGAGCAGGGAGTGCGGGAGCAGTGCTCGTTGTTCACTGGTGGAGCTGGGGACAGCTCTGAGCAGCCTGTGTGCGATGCTGGCACTTCCCCTAGTGGCCACGGGGCCAGCGTGGCTCTCGCAGCCTGGCAGCAGCGTGCTCCCTGCCCAGCTGGCACGGGGAACGGCTTTGGGCTCGCATCAGCCCAGGCATTTCGTTCTGCAGCTCATCCCATGGCAGGGGTGCCCGAACTGTGTGGAGGTGCACATGTGCAGGTGCTGGGGTCCCTCCTCATCATCGTGTAAAAACACTACAGTGATCTGACCCAGAATTATGTATTGCCACAGGTCTGAACTGTAAAAATATTGGGATATGTAGGCTGGATTTTTAGACTTAATAATGATAGCAGGATTGGCAATGTTTTTATTTGAGTTGAGAATTTAGTTGAGGTTGGTTAGATAAAAGTAACAGAGAAGTGGAAAGACTTTTTTTTAGCTTCAGAGTAGCCTGAGTTGCCTAAACAAACTGATAATGAGATCTTAACAAAAAGCACTCTAATTGTGTCTCTCTTCAAATTTAACCCATGCATTTCAAATAGAAATTCCTGAAGTTTGACAGCTAAATAGTTAGGAATGCCCTTATCTTCAAAATATTAATTCTCTTCCTGCATTCACAGACATGAAATAGAAGTGGTAGGTTAGCTAAGTACATCTTGCTATAGATCAAAAACTCATCAATAAAATCAAGCTCTTGCCTTGAACCCTGAGTATGTTATTCTCTTTCAGACAATATTAAAAATAGAATTGCTTACTCACCCTTCTAAAGGTTTTCCTCTTTTGTAGGAAATGATTTATATTAGATTTGGTAAGTGGTGTTCTCTATTATGTTCATAATGGTCTGCTCCACTCCTGGAAGACAGTGGCAGCACGTTTCTCTGGGTTTAAACAACAGAGAGCACTTTCAGCACTTGCTGTACACCCTCTGCAAGTGCATATATAATGCAGATGTTATAGTTCCTGCAAGTTTCTCTAGACACTGAGTACAGCAGAACGCCTGAGCTGAAATTTGTAGTTTTTCAATAAGAATAGTTCTGGGCCTGTTCAGACCAAGAAACTGGGTCCAGCCTAGTCATGCCAACAGGCTGGGGTGAGTCGCAGAGGTCTTTCATGTCTCCTCACCTGCTTGCCTTTGTTTTCCATCCACAGGCACCTCTCTGGTTCAGCACCTGATGACAGTGCTGATCAGTGAGCAGGGGCGGATCTTTGCTGTTCCTCAGGCGGATGTGCCAGGGAGCCAGCTGGAGATCAAACCAATGCGCCAGCGCAGCACTGTCGAGTGGATCTCCGAGGAGGACGGGGAGGACAGCAGGTCACAGAACAGCGCTGCCAGCCCCACTGATTTGCCTTCTGGCAATGCTGTGGCTCTGGAGGCCACTCCAGGACCTGCAGTGAAAATCACTCCTCCAGAGCAGAGTGGCAAATCGACCCAGCCTGCCACGAGCCCCAGTAAAAGAGTGCAGACGCTGCCTCCATGGAAATACTCCTTCCGCCAGCAGGGAGCACGGTCTGTGAGCCCAAAGCTGGGCAGCTCTTCCTTAGACATCCCCAACCTCTCCTCCAGTGGGAACTGGTTGATGAACGGCCTGTACTCCCTCCGAGGCCATCGCCGGACAGCCTCTGGGGAGCGAGTGAAAGACTCGTGTTCCTCCCAGAGACTCTCCACTTATGACAATGTCCCCTCATCCAGCCTGTCCCTCAGCACCCACAGCATGGCCAGCACCACCTGGTCCACATCATCCTGTGAGATCTCCGTGATGGACTCGGTGAGCAGCTGCCCAGCCTGCCGGGCCAGTGACTCTTCTGCTTTGAGCTCCCTAAAAACCGAGTGGGTAACTCAGGGCTCGCTGTCCCAGAGCGAGGGCAAGACTGCAGATCTGGAGAACAGCATGGACAGGTTTGAAGCCTGCAGCAGCAGCAGCAGTGAACAGAGTGACCCGGCTGCAGCTTCCCGAGACTCTGTCCAATGCTCCAGGGCCTTACAGAGCTTGGTGGTGGAGCTAAAGACAGAGTTGAGCAAACAGAGGACTGAGTATGAGACTAGTATCAAAAGGTAATGTCTTCTGCAGGGGCACAAGGAAGTCATCTGTCAACATTCTCCCGTCTGAACATGGGTGTGGGCTGCCAAGGGTACCAGGTTCTCAGCCCTGAAGTTTGGGGTTGGGTGACAGCAGATTTGCTTCTGCTTTTTCCTTGCTACTCTGAATCCAACATTTCTTTCTCTGATTTGAGAGAGCATCAAAAAGAAAACAAAGGGGACACAGGGAAATCCAATGCTTCATATTCTGTTGTGTTCACTGTAAATGAGAGCTGCACAGGTAATGCCAAAGTCCGCTCTTAGTGTCAGAGAAATAGCAAAGCAAACATCTTGTAGGGAGGAATTGGGACACAGGATGGTCAGGCCTCAACAAGGATAATCTGTGCAGGTGCTGATACTTGCACCAGACCAGTCTGAAACTGAGGGCTTCCTATTCTTTTCCCAGCTCCAGCATTCTTGAGGAAACTGCTCTTGATTATTTTCCACAGGTTTTTTTGGAGTGGTGGTATTTGGGACTGCATCTCAGCTGTAATGTTTTGAGCAGCCCTTTTGTGTTGAACTTCTACAAACCTCACTTTTGGTATCTGATGGAGAAGAGTGGTCCTTGGCTGATGGGGCAGCCTAGCTTGGAAGAGCAGCAGAAATTGTGTCATTTGCCAGCTGATGCTGTACTTTCCATTTGAACTCAGAAAAATTCATTTCAGCTTTCAGGAGAGTTGTGTGTACGGCTGGGGCTAGGAAGTAGGAAGTATTAATAACAAAGGAGTCATTAATTTGTGTGATATGTTAGGTTTTATGAGTGTATGTGATAATAGAAAGACTTTTAGGAAAGCATTCAGGGGAAATATGCACATGAAATATTGGTGCTTAAAGGGATTAGATATATTTTAATATACAGCCATGTGCAAAATTGCACACCATATTGTAATACATGCTGCTCTGCAGCACCAGTACTCTGCACTGAAGAAGGGCTGTAGTCCCATTTCTTACCAAGAGTTGAGTTCTCAGGGTTTGGGGTTTTTTGTTTTTGTGTTGTGTTACTGTTATACTCCTTCAATTATTAAAACTCAGATTGGAACCTGAGGTATGAAAATGCTGCCAGTCTCCCAGACATGGTACCAAAAGCACGTAAGACTGTTGGGATTGTGTAGCACAGCTTTAGGCTGCGGTTTTTGGCACTTTTTTCTTGTTAAGGTAGTTTCTCAAAAATGTATCTGAACCGTGATCTCTTCCCATGGGCCAGTTGTTAAGGTAGGTATTCCTCCTGCTATCTTCCTGCTTTATTTTATGATTTCCTCTGGTGGTGGCTTGCCAGCCCCTTCTGTGTTTCTGGCTCTTGCACTGTGCTGCCTTGGTGTGTGGAGCTGGAAGGAGAATCAGGCTGTGCAGCAGTTCCAGTTCCCACCTAACATCCCCAAGTGGGAGAAAAGCCCCACCTTGTATTAAAAGTGTAAGAAAGAGCTCATGAAACACCAGCAGCTGCTAGCATGGGATGTTGGGAAAGGCCTGTGAATGAGGGTGGAAGTTCATGACTTACATGGTTTGCTTTTTTTGATGCCCTACTGATACAGAATGGGAGGAGGTGAGGGTTATGTGCCTTACATTTAATTGTGCAGAGCTGCCCTGGCAAGCCTTGTTGCAGGGATACAGGTTAATAAACAGAAATACCAGGCTGCAGAACCTGGAAATGTGTAGCTGCACATTCTTGCCTGCTGCCTGGGGGAAGAGATGGTTTCCCACCTTTTATCAGTAAAACTGTTCCAATGATGCCTTAAGCTGCTGCAGGAGCATCTAGGAAGACCTGTTCTCCATTTCAGCTGTTGAGCTGCTTCAGCTCCAACACCTGCCTTTCCCTGCAGCTGGACAGGACAGAGAGCACTGTGGCTCCAGGGGAGGACTCTAAATTGGCCAGGTCTGACAGGGCGAAGTAGCTGAGAGGAAAATGCCTAATGAACTAAAGAGTTTCATAAAACCAGGCAAGGTGCAATCACTCCTTTTTGTAATAAACAGGATGACTCCAGCTGTTTGGGCCTACAGCCTGAAGGACTGTGCTGTCAAGTCTAAGAATTTCAAGCCAAGTTTTTCAGTTCTGAAAAATTTTGCAATGTTTTTACTACATCTGTAGCAATTTATAGGTGCAAAAGTATGTTCCTTTTCAACTTGCATGGAAGTCTGCTACTATGGAAAGACAGGAGCTAACTAGCAAAGAAGGGAGGCTGCTTAGCACAAAAGATTTAGGCTGCCTCACCAGCTTTATTTTATTGAAGATAATTTAGTCCCCTGAAATTGTAAATGTGCCTGTGTGGTTTGCAGAACTGTGTGTATCTAGCAGGACATGTTTTAATGAAAGAATATGAGCTTTTCTCTTGGCACGTACATAAGTGAAGGGAAAGCAGAGTGAGTACCTGCCTGGGGCAGAGGTAAGGAACACTTGCTGATGGAAAAGCTGTTATTTCTCATCAACTGCCCATTTTCTCTCTCTTAGTCAGAGGGAGGCAAGTTTTATTGCCTTCCTGTAACCACTCTGTTCCCGAGCATTTCTCCCTCAAGGCTAATATAATTACCAGACATTCTCTGTTGAGTTTCAGTAATTCATGTTTACCACCTGGCACTCTTAAGAAAGTGTAAGCATTGGGAGAGGACTGTTATGAATGTAGCAATGCTGTAAGTGCTGTGACTCTGAATAATTCAGTCCTGAGTCAGCAGTTCAGGCTGCTGTAGTTGACCCCTAAACTCGGTGGTAGAAAATGTAATTGTCAACTCAGAGCTGTTACATGTGTGTGGGGCAGCATCCCAGCTTCAGAAGTGTCATATAACAGCTGACTCTGTCTGGACATAAAGGTCTGCCTTCATCCACAGGGACTGCTTTTTGTTGGACTTGGTGCAGGTCAGTGCACCTGTGACTTTGATTTGTTGTGAAAACTGTGACAATCAAACTACCATCTTTAGCTGTATGTAAGGGAGCAGAAAGGAAAAGTTTAAGGTGATGCATTGCCCCTTGTCAGTGATAAACTTCACAGAGAATACCATCAAATGGTTGGTGAGGAAGGACTGTGACCTCATTCCTATCCGATCCCTAAGGATGTTTCTCTATATGGGATATCCATATAAGGAAACACAGTATCCCTATATGGATAAAGATTATTTTGGGATTATATATACTTGAACTCTGCCTAAGTGAGGAGTTAAGGAGTTAATCAATCAATCTCCTCAGGCAGGCAGTCTGGTGCTGGAAAGTAGGCATTGTTTTCTAACATTTGAGCATTTTCCTCAAGATGCAAATAAAGGAAGCTCTGCCCTAAATTGAACAGTAATGAAATAGCATTTATTCTCTCCTTTAAAACTTCCTCTTAGAATATGTTAAATTTAAGTTGTTCCTCTTAGTTTTTTATAGTCATCAGCATTATTTATCCAGCCACTTTAAAAAGCCTTTTTTTTTCTTCTCGGTTGGTTTTAAGAATTGAAGAAACAAGTGCAGATCTGAGGAACCAAGTGGTTAGATTAGAAGAAGAACTGGACCAAGAACGAAAGAAGTACACGATGCTGGAGATAAAGCTGAGGAATTCCGAACGCGCTCGTGAAGATGCTGAGAAGAGAAATTACCTCCTGCAGAAGGAAATGGAAGAATTTTTTTCAACATTAGGATGTTTAACTGTTGGGAGTCAAAGTGCTAAAGTCCCCAAGTAGAACAAATATAGAAAATCCTATTCCTGACAAAATGAGTGAAAATGCATATTTTGTTCTGGTATACTCATGTATCATGAGTAATTCTATCGTGATTGTGCTCTCAGTGACACTTGCCCTGTTGTCTCTATATGTGCTATAATATTTGGGCCAGCTGGGAAAGACTGCTGACCATAAAGCTTGAAAATTTAGTGTCAGATTGCCAAGAAATAGTGGGTCCCCTCTGTATCCACAGAACAATAAGATACTCTTCTCCAGAGTGTCCTGCTGCCATCTTAGGACTCAGCTGCACCATCCTTTTGTTGGCTCAAGGAGAGTGGAAGGTCCTGCAGAGTGGGTGGATGGCCAGAACCAACAGACAAGCTGAGCCTGGAGCTGAGGGATCCCCACACATGTGCTTGGGAAGGTGGCAGTTCCAGCCTGTCACCACAGCCAGGACATTTGCCAGATGGATTTAATGAGGTGGCTTTCACCCTACTCCCTCCATAAAGTTTGTTCAAATTTCTCATTCCTAGAGTGATATTATTTTATGAAGATATTGCGAAAACAAGGTCTGCAAACATGCTGAAGATGCCAAAATCTTGACAATTCACTAAAACTGTCCCTTACCCACCTAATGTTTTTAGTGTTTCACAAAAATGCAGCTTTAAATTAAACTGTGATTAATAATGAGATTGGCTACACAAACTCTTTGGAACTTTAAATATGCACATTTTGCCTTAGGTATCTGAAGGTTTTCTGAGCCAAAAATAGAGCAGTATTAGCTGCAAGAAAAAAAAATCTTCTGAGATGATATATGTATTAAGGCAGAAGATGGAAGATCCTTATCATCAAAACACATCCAAACTTTAATAGTAAAACTTATGGTAAGAGAAATCAGTGCAATTGGGGTGGGGGTTGTCAGGGTGGTAAAGGGGGGAGGGTGGGGATCTATCCTTAAACTTTCCTGCATAATGTACACTTTCCTCCCTTGTAACATTTCTCCTTACAGCAGCTGATATTTTTGTTGTTAGTTCTTACAGGGATATGAGGGGACAGGAAGAATACTGCACACAACCCATCATCCCAACTTCCTTACTTCTGCTAAGGAAAAATCATTAGAATGAAGCTGTGAGTTCTGGTAATTTGCTGCTGGGCTGACTTCCCTTCCACGTGATTTCAAGAAGTTCTGCATAGCATTTGTAACACCCTGTGTCATGCAGAGCCTGCACACAGAAAATTGTTTCACCAGATTCAGCTTGAATTTCACCTGCAAGCCCAGCATCATTCACTTTGTCTTGGCACTCCATCTTTGACATCCTGAGGTAGCTTGGGAGTCTCTAAGGAGAAAGAATTTTAACAAAAAGTGCCACAACAACATGAACTGGCTAAAGGGAAAGTATGGACTGTAACAAAGAAGATTGCTTAAAGTATTTTGGAAAAGTGCCCTGAATCTCATTTCTTACTAGAGAAGACTTTGATTCACTGTCTGGAAATAACCTTAGAATGGGTTTTTACATACCAGGACATCGTCAATACCGAAAGATACACTTTCTCCTCAGCATTTCACAGATATCCAGGTATTTCAGTATTTTGAACATCTAGGTATTAACTTGTTTCTATTGCACTGTAAAACCTCTCCTTCTTACAGAAATGTAAAAAATTGTAAACCATTTAAAGTGAGCAAAAAGCAGAATTTAAACCTAATCTTTCCTGGATAAGAAATGTCAAGCAAGGGGATACAGTAAATCATGTGGATTGGTGCACTCAGTTATTTCAAAACCTTTTTCCTACTTCCCAGGCTCTCCAGCTGCCCTGCATTCCTTACTGCCCCAGCATGAGGCAGGTACCTGCACCTTCAGCAGCAGCTGCCTGCCACCTGCAGGCATCAGCATCATCCCCAATTTTTTTTCCCACCTCTGCCTTGAATTCATTACCAATGGTCTCAAGTTATCATTTAAGGAATAAGATGGCCATTTAAAACAGCAGCATAATCAGATGCATAATGTGAGAGAGAAGCAGTAACAGTGACTGAGCTGGAAAAGCAAGCAGTGTGGCAGGGGGCTGGAGGTACAAGGTCAGTCATCACAAAAATAAACCTTAATATTGGAGGGTGGTCTAATGGTTGTAAGTAGAACACCAGAAAGCAGCATTCAATCCCATTCAGTACTAGTAGCAAGCAGGGTATTTTATTGTCCTTTTTATTTCTACCCAAATCATAGAAGGCTTTCACTGACAGCCCACACCTCCTTTACGCTAGTTATATTGCATTATCACCTGTATGTATCCAGTGCAGACTGCTCCCTTTAGTTCACACTCCAAACTCAAGAGAGTTAACCAGCAGTCCTGGCCCCTGCTCATCTGGTGTGTCTGGTGTTTAGTCTCCCAGTCAGCAGGGCTCAGTTCTTAAGTATTTATCCTTAGGTAACTGCTAAAAAACCCACCTATCCCAAACTTGCAGATCCAGGATAGGATCATGAAATCTGTAACACTGCACAATGTGGTATCCAAAATAAAATTAAGTCTTTTTAATATACAAAGAAACTCTATGCACTCAAAATGAGGAGTGAAACAAACCAGTTCCAGACTGGCTGTTGTGCTCCATCAACATCTATGGCTCCTGTTCATGAGGAATAAATTTCAGCTGCTTCTGAAGATGAGCCACTGCAGTAAATAAACATGGCAAGAAGCTGCAAACAACCCAGTTCACACTAAAACGCACTACAGTGGGATGTTAACCTCAAGTGCAGCAACAGGACCAAAATGCTAAATTCCTGATATGGGCAATTATGCAAGAAATGAGATCCACTTGTACACAGCTTTGAAGAACACTATGCCTTTATGTGAGGAAGATGATAAACCTTTTCCTACCTTTCCTGTTTCCATACTCTTCTCCACCAATGCATTTCTCCACAGCAAGCACTGGAGACTACTCATTTTGCAGACATTTCACTTGTTGCAGTCCTTGATTTAAATGTCAGCTTTCTTAGCAAGTGTTTGTCTGGTTATTGTTAATAAACATGACAGAAGGTTCTTGGAATAGATAAATTTTACCACAGCTTCACCTGTGCCATCCTCCCAGCCTGGAATATCCCTTCCAGTATTATGCAGGCAAAAAACAAAGTAGTAAAAACTTTTCAGTGAAAAAAACTCCAACATATGCTTTAAAAAAAAGCAAAACAGCAACACTTCAGAATAACAAAGAAAACTTCGGTAGTAGTGGCATTTCTAACACAAAAAAGAACATGAATTAATAGCTTAATGACTCATCTACATTCACATGAGAGTTCCACTGAAGGCAGCAGCATTCAGGAGTGTTTCAGTCCTGAGGCACCAGACAAATCCTGGGCAGAACAATGACTCTCTGGCCTTGCTCTGTAATAACATTATCATGGGAAACTGGCTGCACTTTATGCTGATTTATGCAAATAAAGAAGAACATTTCTGAGTTCCCTACCACACTCCTAGAAGAACATCCCACAAATTGGTGTCCCAGATAAACAAAGCTGCCTGCACTGTGGTCACAGTCCCTCTCCCTTGAAATTGGGCACAAAGGCACCACCAGCACAGCTCAAGGGCAGCTGCAGTTGTTAAGGAAGCACTGAAACCCTGCTGGAAGTGACTTTTGTTGGGACTTAACTGTGGGAGAAGTGCCAGTGCAGTGGGTGCTCCAGGCATCCAAGTCAGCTCTCCAAAAGTCAGATCCTTCAGGCTTCTGCAAGATGTGGTGTTGAGAGATTCTCCCTTACACCAGGCAGCCCAAGGCTTACCTCTTACAGCAGCACAGCTCTCAGCTGTATTTCCAGGAATTAAGGTGGCTGCAGCTGGCAGCAAGGGAGCAAGAATGGATTCCCACTGGTCACAAAGACCATCAATGCTGTTAACAGTCGGTGGCACATCCAAAGTCCATGGGAATGAAGAAATGGGAAAAACATGTCACTTTGCCCACAAGTGAGCTCACACACAAGCCAGGCTAGTACCATTAAAAAACAGATGAATGCTCAGGAAGGACTCTCACTAATAAGATTACAAGTGCAGCCCTAGTATGCAATCCATATAAAATCCATTGCAGGCTGGCAATGAAGAAACATTAAATGCATGGTGGTCAAACTTTTTTTTCTTTTTTATTTAAAATATCATTATAACCAACTGACATACTAGATAACAATGTATACATTCCAGTGGTGCACATGTAATGACCTATGGCATGAATGAGTTAAAAAAACCCCACAATGTTCTCAGTAATGCCCACCAACAGCTTATTTGGAGGGAATAAAGGAAAAGCAGAAAAAGGTATCAAATGTGGGGAAGAAAAAAACTTAGTTTTCCCCAGTATTTTTAATGGTGTATCTTCCCCTTCATATTTCTTGGGACATAATAAAATTAAGAATATACTTCAAGAAGGGCAGAAGGAATGATCACAATAATTGGGGTGGGATTTTTTTTTCTCAACTTTAGTAATAAAAGTTAAAGAACTCTCAAAAATAGACTAGATATTGGGCCTACAAAAGTAATTCATCTGTATGCAAAGCTTACCAAGAATTATTCCTTTTGTAAAATGTAAAGGATGAGCTGACATTACTAGTAAGCTATTTTTACCCTACAAAACCAGACTACAGTAATAAAATCACCAATTTACAGCTAACACAATAATCTAGATGTACATTACTGTACACAGGCTATATATACATTACACATGAACATCCTACGTGAAATAGATAAGAAACATACTGATATTGTCTCAACATTGGCCAATAGGTTTGTTTGTCTAAAGGAGGTGTATTTTCTATTCACATTCAGTGTAGTTCCAATAGCAAGGGTTAGCTTTGCTTACTTAAGAAACGTAGAAAGTGTGAGGTAGATCAAGAAAACCTAGCTTAAATTTTGAACTGCAGAAATAGAAACACAATGTGATCTGTAACACAGACATACAAAGAGAAGGGAGTGAGAGACCATTTAAAATACTATTATCCAGTGCCCTTAACTAAGAATATATTAAATTAATTGAAAATTTGGGTAGGCAGTACAGTCTTATCACATGCTTCAATGAAAACCTCTTTCTAATTCTGCTGAAAAATACAGACAGGCTCTCCTTCAACTGCTCCAAACCACTTACAGGAAAATGAAATGTAACAGTATGGACAAGCTGCTGTCAAAAGCAAATAACAATATAGCTACAAACTGTAATTCACTCCCTTTAGCAACTTGAAAAAGTAAGACAAAATATAAGCTGAACCTTCTTCACTTTTGCCCATGATCTTTATCAAGAAACATTTACTGTCATACTCTTCAGATTATTGGCTGCGTAGGACCATCCTCCTGCAGGAGGTTTTTGATGTTTTCCTTCATGCACTGCTGAGCTGAATGCTCCATCCATCCATCCATCCATCCCCTACAGAGCCCTGGGCAGCAGGGCCCTACTGGCACGCTGGTGCTGGGAACACAGGACACTCCCACCACACCACTGGTGCCGATGCTATGTCCGCCTGGAATTCCTGCCCAGAAAGATGCTGCTGCATCTCACATAGTAAACATTCTTCAAAGCTAAAAGCCCAAGCTTGGCCAGGGCAAAGTGCCACATCTGCTCAGCTGAGCACTGACCCAGGGATGAGCATGTTCCACCAGGGAGTTGTGCTTGGGCAGCACAGCTGCTCACACACACCAACACATCAGCTCTGACCCACTGACTTGCACCAACAAAGGGCTTCCCAGCACAGCATCCCAGTACTCTCTAAGGGTACTAATTCCCCCCACCCATCTCTATTTCAAGCCCTTGAACAACCTACTTCTACAGGAGGAGAGAGCTGCTTTACCCTTGCTGCATGGCACAGCTTTGCCCAGAAAAGGCAGACATCAATCTCGCTATTACTGCCCAACTTTGAACCTCACCTGAGGTAAGGGAGCAGACAGCTCATGGTAATTCAATCCATATCAACTCCCAGTGGATTGGAATGGCCTTAGAAAGCTGCATGCACTTCAGTGAAGCCTGTTGTCTTGAGAAGACTCCAAATCAAAGTCTAAAATAAAACTTACCAATATTTTAAAATTATACAGTGTATTGTATAGCATATAATCTAACAATAGACAAAGACAGCTGAATTCCAGTTACCCATTTGTTTGCTATCTGTGGCAGTGTACATCTATCTGAAAAAAAAATTATATTTCAACAAATAAAAAGGGAAGTTAAGACTAGGATGCTGTTGTGATAATTTGATTACTGAATATGATTTTGTCTTTGAAATTTGCCATCACTTTAATTTGCCTAAAATGCAAGCAACTGAAAAAAAGAAAAAGCAACACTCCTGTGATGATGGTGCCAAAAGTGAACTGTTGCCACAGGCAAAGCTCTGACCCTACTGAAGCAATACCTTTAAGGACAGCTTGCACACACATTGCAACAGGCTGCAGTGGGCAGTTCCACACATTCACTAACTTTGCCCTGAAAGAAGAAAAGATCAGTTCTCCTTAGCACTTATCAGCTCAGTTCAGTTACTATATATTTCAGAAACTGGAAAGCAATAGCAAAAAATATTTTTAAGTTTCAAAATATTTCAATCATCACTGCAATCCAGTGGGGTCTAAAATAAATTTAAATAGGAACTAGATTTACCAATTTATTTTTAACAGCACTGAGAGGCATCAGAAGCTATTGTCAGTCTTAACTTCATTACACTGTGCAGACCGCACTATCACTTGACCCTATAAAACAATGGAGTACTTTTGTTTGACCAAAAATTTTGGCTTAATTCACAGCTTAAACTTTGATAAAAAAAATTACAAAATAGACTGTTCCATTGGTCTCTGTTCAACATATTCTACATTCCAGTGCTAGATGAATCCAAACTTGTCCTGCCTGTTCTGAGGTAATATACAATTTGGCAGGATCTTGCAAAAATAATTGCCTTAACAAATGTGGCTTAGGAAGGCAGTATTAAAATATTAGATATAAACGAGGAAAGCAAAATTACATGCAGACAGCACTTACCAGCAGTCTAGCCAGGCCAGGAAAACAACTGTGCAGTTTATCAATTTAGTTATCTTTGAGACATTACCATTCCTAGCAACCCTGCATGTTTTTCAAAAAGACATGCTGGACATTGACATTACTATCACTTCTATTTTTCTAATACTTACTGCAAAAACAAATTTTCCTCTTTCAGTTCAAACTTCAAAAAGATGCTTATTTAACCGAACAAGCAGAAGGAACCACACTGAAGACCACTAGTCACTCTTGGATGACCTCTGCAGGCAGTTACATTATTTGCTTATGCTCAGTGCCTGGCAAGACTTCTGTATTTTTTATGCCCATTTTTGTGAGCTTTACCAATTTGAATTCCTCTTCACATTCTAATTCACTACACAAAATATGCATCTACACAAGGCAATCAATTATACAGCCAAGCTTCACTAAAATCTGCATTTTCCAAAGAAATGAATTCTGAATGATTGTTTAACTCATACATAAACTTAAGTCAGTTATACATAAATCATTCTGTAAATATAAAATGTAAACAGTTAAAATACTTCTGTGAGGAGCAGCACCATCTTACATGACTATTTATTAACTGTTCTATATATCTCAATATATCTTTTGTTTAAAAAGTGTATTGAAACTTGGAGCTTTGTTAATGAAAACTACTGAATATTTATGACTTAAAATGAACCACTGCTAAGATTTCTGCTACACTGATCTCATGGTGAAATGAAAGAGATAAATATTAATTTATACAGCACTACTTCTCCCCCCTTTGGATGGCATATATTGCTCAATTAATGCATTAGCTACAGAAATCCTGAGGTTCTCCTACCACTTCATGGTTTTTAGCAATCAGTTACTTTTGGTGGAGAAAGAGTAGCTGAAGTTTTGCCCCTATTGCATTCATGTCATTCCCTCTGTGACCCAAAAAGCACTCAAAAAGAACCTGCCTTAGTAGACAAAACTAGTAAGAACCAGAACTCCCAAGAACCACATCTCACATGACAGTATAGCTACAGCATATTGATATTCCCTCTTGTCAGTCTAAACATCCTGGATACACTTCATTTTGTGTGTACAAAAACAGGCTACGAGCTAGAAGTAAACAGTTTATTGGCATTGCAATGTATTATTCATGAAGTATCCTCATGTTTTATGGTGATCACAAGATTTGGCATGCCACAACTCTGCAGAAAACATCACATTACTCTGCTAGGCTGGATATTTCTGCAGCTTTGAAGATATGCTTTGCTTTCTTAAGTTCATAAACCCATTCAGATAATGTTACTCTGCAAAGGCTTTTTCTGTTTCTCTAAAAAAAAACCTCACTAATTGTTGCTTTTGCTGAAGTACTATAGGCAAGTGGCCAAAATAAAAGAGGATTTTGTTCACTATCCAGCACCACAGTAGTATGCCTGAAACTACAGCTGGCTGCACTGAATTCTCTCCCCCTCCACCTGGGACACAGATGTATGACCAAGCATAAAACTCTGAAGGATATCATGAACAAAACATCTGGAATAAATTCTAATTAAAAAATTGAAAACCTACAAAATCTTAAATAATTCATCATATGGTAATGACCACAACATTAATATGTGCTTTGATAAAACAAATCTTACAAATTCAGTAAAAAAAGATCAGCAGCATAATAGTAAAGCAAATATGCAGATTTTAAAACCACAATAAAAATTACCAGGTTTAATATTTTACAGTTAATTACAGCAAAAAAGTGGCTGCTTTAACACAACTTACAGTTTGAAATTACAGCACTTTATGATGAATTCCATGATTATTTTTGAAAAAACACTCAAAAATACCACCAAATTTTAAAAGTGCCCTATTAATGACTAAAAGGACCCCCCTCCCACCCCCCAAAAGACCAAGTAGTCATCTACAGCAACCCAGAGGTCCAGCTGAGGTTTCTAGACTGCTGTCTGTATCAGAGGCCAGTGTTGGATCTGTTGACATTGAAGACACATCGTTGACAGATGATGATGAAGATGGGTGTTGAGAGCCATTGATCATTGCTGCACCTGTGCTATGAGAAACAAAACAGCAAATCAGTTGCAGATACAGTTGCACAGTTCAGTACTTGCATTAGTCTGCCTATTCCTAATGGCTGTTACTTTTCTGTTTTGGCAAGTTTGAAGAGATGTGTCTCAATCCGCCATCAAAATAAATAAAATCCACAAGTCTTTAACGTGGGGCTTAATAGATGGTGTGTCAGGAACTGAAATAAATGAAATATCAATTACGCAGGGACAATGATATGGGGATTGAACAGATCAGTAAAATGATGTCAGCCCTGAATATTCCACTCAAATATACAATGTCTCAATTCAAGAACCCTATTCTTGAGTTAGGGTTCTTTGATCAGCGTTACTCCCTCCTGACCTAAAACTCAGTGGAGCCTTGTACTGTGCTTTTATTGTAACCAACCTAAAGGGGCTGGCTGGCCACGTATAACCCCATTCTTGGTTCTTTCCTCCAGGTCCATGACTTCCTTGTATATCAACTCTGAAAATGCAAAGAAGGAAAAAAAATGAATTTGCAACCCAAAGACTAGATCAGTAATACATCTCCTATTAAAATGTCCACTAAATTCCACAGGTCTATTACTGTTAAGAATTAGTTTTGAATAACAGATTATAGGCTACACAACAACTGGCAAGTGATATAAAAAAGTACATTCTTTTCTGTTGAATCTGCAGTGGCCTGGGACGCTTGAGAACACACTGGCATTACTCTAGGGCTCTTTTATTCAGGTTGCTTGTAGACCTGAAGCTAAGCTGAGTCCTAAGGCCCACTCAGTTTTTATCAATGATTTCTTTGGTAAGGGAAACTCAATCAGCAGTCTTTGAAGGAAGAGCCAAGACCACTTGAAGACTTGTCCTTCTAGGTCAGCATAACATACATAGCTCAAGCTCCTGCATTTTTTTCAACTGTAGCAGCTTGTCCAGAAGAGTTACCCTCCCTATAAAGGCTGTCCTATGGACTGCAAAAGGTGACTGAGATGAGCAGGTCTTTAGTTCACTTCAAAGGTTCATCTCCTTTGCTTGAATTGTTTGTGTCCCAACAATTGAGAGTCTGTGAAGCACTGGTCTGTTCCCCTGACGTCCAAGCAGATGAAGTAAATACTATTAGGTTGCTCAGAAGAACTTCAATAACAATAATCACTGGGGCCCAGCATACTCCCAAAAGGCTTATTATGCTTCAAATGCCTTTCTTACCTTTCCACTCTTCTATCGTGTGCTCCCTCTCATCTAACTGCTTATCTGGTATTTTTGGTGGAGGCTGAAAAACAAAACTAACTCATCATAGAGCAATCAAAAGGGATATAGAACCAGTATAAATTAAAAATGAAAGTAACCATTCAGAACATGAACCTCATTTAAAAATAATATTTACATTATTATATATCTGCTCATACTTGGACTTATTCTGTTTTTTAGATGCTACCACAGTCTTTAAAGTTCTTCTGATTAACAAATTTGCTTAAATTACTGTAACAGAGAAACAGTCTGGTAGAAGAGCTCCTAAGTGCAGTAGTCTCCATCACAAGCAGCTTTTTTTAACTACTGTCAATTACTAAATTCTCTATCAAGCCATTACAGGGCACCAGAACTATAATTGCTCTGTCTAAATCAAGTAGTTTTTTCTATTCTTAGTGGCCATCACTGAACTTTTCTTATTTTTAAAAATAACTTTTCTCATAAACTGAAATTATCCTTCAACTTATTTCTCAAGGAAAAAATTTACATTAATCCCTTTCTTCATTAGTTTTAATAACTAAAAGCTCAAGATCTTGTATTCAGATTTTGCTGAAACACTTATTTCTAGTTGAAGAATAATATCAATTCGTACAACTGATGAAAGAATTTAGCTTCCCCAAGAATAAATACCTCAGAACCCATCAAGGGCAATCAAATCACACTGAAACAAGTGAAGCTCAATACATTAGAGCACTATAGAAAAGATTTCAGATGCATGACTACACGTTCAGGAGATGATAGGCACTTATACACCAACACAGAGATACACAAACACAGAGACAGGTACCTCAACCCATTCCCGATGCTATTTCTAATAAGCACATTTATCAATGTCAATAAAAACAATTATGGCTCAGTTAAGCTTCTAATGAAATGTGCAACAATCTTTTGTCAAGCAGTTGTTCCAAGCATCACAGCAAGATGGCCTCATACAGCAGATTGCCAAGCAGAGAACTAAACCAAGGACTTACAGCTTCTGCTTCTGATGGATCATACCAAACATTGATGTATGGGTGCTGCAGGGCTTCATCCACAGAGATTCTTTTAGAAGCATCTATAACCAGCATTTTTGATAACAAATCTCTTGCTTGACTTGCTGCAAAAATAAAATTTTCTCTTTAGATTACTCCCATATACAGAACACATAACACAGTGTTTCAAACTTTTAAAGAGAAGGGTCAGAGTAATCAAGTCCTAATTAAATATCTATGCAACCCTCACATAATATGAGGTTTATGAGAGTGGTCCATTTGATGGCAAAAAAAAAACCTGAATAGAATGACCCAGGTGGGAAAGGGGTCAAACGTTTCATTATCCATTTTCAGCATACAGTGTCCCTTGTAGTGACAGCCTTATGTGAAACAGCTCAGGTGGCAGTGCAGCCTTGTCTCAAATAGCAGCAGGCAAGCACCTACTGCCCCTTTGTCACATGCTTTTAGTCACAGAGAACACGGTGAGAGATTCCACTGAGTAAGTGGCCTTTAGAACCAAAAAGTCTCTGAAGTAACTATAGGGTATCTATATATTATGAACATAAATTCTTTATTCTCATCCCTAGAGAACAAAGATCTGCTCTGCCTACACAACTTCTATTCCAACCTACCCCCATTCTTCTCTAAACTGCTTTGGCATCTGCCATTGAGAAGAATATAGATATTTACATGTCTTTATAAAGACAGCTCCAAGAATAGGAGCTGTCTCATGAAGATATGAAAATGGAGGCAAACACATGTCAGCACATTCATCCACTCCCATGATACAAATATGTAGAACCTAAGCAGGATGATTCTATCTATATTGAACAAAACCAAGCTACATTTCTGTTCAATATATCAAAGTTTTAAAGCTTTTAAAACATACAACACACAGAAGACAGACCTTACCTTTAAGTTTATTGTGTTCGGAGTCAGCTGGGAAAAGGACATCTGGAAAGAGTTTTTCAAAACTATATCCAGCATATTTAGGTCTGTTCTCCACGTAAGTTCGGACTGTAGGCTGTAATTTCTTCATAAATTCGGGGCATGGTGTTCCTAGCTGCTCTATAACTTTATTCCATTGATCAATATCTAAGGTTATGCAGCTAAGAAAAACACTGTGTCTGGTTTTCAGCTATGTTAAAACCACATGAAATAACCAACAGAGAAAACAGAGGAAATTATAATAAAGTATCAAGTTCATCATCATGACTTAGGACTACTTTCTTATATGGTGAAACAAAGCAAGACTATGACAGTGTAGTCAAGGCAACATGTATTTCACTCAAAATCGTTATTGGCTAGAAAAGGATATAATTCTGAGAAACAGAATATTAGAAGACTCACAAAATATTTAAATACAACAAATTTAACTTAAGTCCTCGTCTGGGTCCTGGAGAACTCACACCCTGATTTGAACATACATTGGAAGCAGTCAAGCTACTACACAGCACCAAGGCACTCCTAAGAATGACCCCAAGTGGGTGCTTTGTCCTTCTTTCTCATCTTGGTACCTCAGCCCAGTCCTGGGCAACCTCTCACCAAGGATGTGCAACACTCAGCACCAGTGGGCACACAAAGGACCAAGGCCTGGCCCACACAGGTCAGTGACAGTATTGTCAGGGACTTGAATGAAGTTAAAGAGTTTCAAGGATGCATAAGAAACATCTTAAGTGAGAAGTTGACACACTCTGAAGGGAAGACTGACCACTTCAGGGCAGAAGTATCTAATACATTTTACTGAAACAAAAAAAGTAAAAATTGGTTCAGGAATTCCTAGTTGCAGATGGTTAAATACTGGGGGAAAGCTCAGATAAAATTTTATATACACTAATTCATATTCTCCCCAACATTTTCTCTTTGGCTGCCAAAGACTGGATACCAGGCTACCCAAATCAACAGTGGGTTGAAGCACACCCTCTCTTATATTCTTAAAAATCAACAGCAGACCTCTATATAAGGATTCTCAAGCTCTGCTGAGCTTTGACAAAAGCAACTATTTACATTGTATGGCACCAAGTCTAAATTAAAAAGCCATGCCAGCAAACTAGATGCATAAAGCAAAGCATGGTTCAGCTCATGCAATGACAGAGCTGTGTGAAAGTAAGGATACTCTGGATTTCCTTACCATGGCTCAAAAATCTCCACCCCATTTTCACCCCTAAATGGTACTACATCAAATTTTAAACAGTAACCTGTACCAAAAGCAGGAAACATTTCTGATGGCATCTAAAAAAAAATACTCTGTAAGTAATAATAAAACAAATAGGATCTCAAAGTCCAATTATTTTCACTAATTTTAGCAAGGATCTAGAAGTTTTAGTTCTGTTTGTTTAGAGCACACTCTGCTTGAAATACTGTTCACAGGACAACCCATATAGACACCACCAAACCATTCACGGAATAGAAAGACAGAAATACCAGATATTTCTGAAAGCTCCTTGCAGGATCATTTCTGCACACAGAAAATAAATCTCCAGAGTGTAACTAATGAAGATGGTTAGGAATTTTGGTAAACATTCTCTATAAATGCAAAGAATAGTAACTACTAACATGCTCAGGCACTAAACAAGATTAGTAAATTACTACATAAAAATGAATTCCAAAGTAAAACCAATGCATATGAACCAAGAAAACACCCTCTAAACAAAAAGAACTCTGTCCTAATTGTGACAACATTCAAAAGTAATGAAGAGGGACTATATTACACTGGAAAAAGAAAAGAAGAGGGGAAAAAATGAAAAGAAAAAATAAAGCTGTTTGCCCAAGTGGTATATAATGAACTTGCAAACTGGTATTTGAAAAGGCAGTTTAAAACCAGTATTTTAAAAATTAGAACCATCTTAATCTGGAATTGTATCACTGCAGTATCTTTTGACCTTTTACAACTACATCTCAGGCCAAGGGTAAGGATACGATCTGTACCAGGAAATAAAACACCACCTTTGATCATTTCTCCCATGATGCACCCAACTGACCAAATGTCAACTGAAAACAAAATGCAATGATATTAACATAAAAGATAGTTATTAAAATAAAATAAATAAAAATATCTAGACACAGACATACACATGAAGTGACTATAAAAAGCATGTGCAATGAAAATGAGTGAAAGTGAATGTATGCTAACTACAGGACCAGCAGAGACTATGTCCTACTGCTAGGTGCAGCCTGAATATAAATGATTTTTTTTTAAGTGTATCACAAGAAAAATCCATGTTCATTTAATAAAAAAAAAATTGTACAATATGCATCTTCATGACACAACATCAATAAGAAGGTTAATGACTTCCTAACTAATTCAACCTGCTGCAGCAGCACAAGGATACAGTCCCTTCCTGGAAAGAGGATTTTGTGGCAAACCATTTCGCCCATAATGCACCCCACAGACCATAAATCCACTATGTTTGTAGCACAAAAAGAAGGAAAAGCAAAGCAAACGGTCATTTAAAATTAAAAGAAGCATAACATGACTGCATCCTATAAACTGCAGAGACAGCACAGGAAGAAGAGCAAGTCTTTGTATTAACCAATGAAAACAGTTTAACATACACCATGTGTAAGGATTAGCTTTTAACTGTCTCAAATACAAGGCAGAAAAACATCCTTTTGTTTAATATAGTGCTAGAGCAAGAGCTTGAGCAGAGAGAGAGAGACACGAATCAGGCAGAGTAAAGGTCTTCTCCACGGCTGGAGGCTTCAAAGGTACCTCTGCCAAGGGAACAGATTCAAGCACCAAAGACAGACTGATTCCTTGAAAGTAATTCCACTGTATTTGTAGGAATAATTCTAAAAGTAACTAAGTAAACTAACTTGTAAAAATATTGCCTATTGAAACAGTTCATGTTTTTTAAGAGAATTACATAGGAATTACAATTGGACATCAAGTATTTCCTAGGAGTCAGATTACCATGCATCTCTCTCTCGCTTTAAATAAAAAGCAAACAATCAGTAAAAGATCACTTAGAATTTTAGAGGATCAGTTAATGACAATGTTAGTATGCTCCTAGATTTTCAGTTCAAATCATTTGTTTTAAATTGTCTCCAGGTACAATGAAATAACATTTTATACAAAAGGAAAACTTAAAAGCAATTTTTAAAAAATGAAATACGCATTTTCTACATTACCTTAAAATAAATCACTCAGAAGACATAAAGATGCACAAGTTTACTTTGTACAGGTAAGCCAATTTCTTTTGCAGTTACTTTCAGAAGTATTGTTAATTCCATAAGCAAAAGCTTTCTTGAAGTCATAACAATGAAATTTTATTATTATAAGGACTTATGTCAAATATGACACTGGATTTTCAATTAAGCAGATAAGAGGGGGATTTAAGTGACAACAATCTTATAGTAAGAATTATATGTGAATGTTCTGAAGGAGCTCAACAGTGTCAAGCAAACAATATTGCTTCTTATTTTTCAATATTTCTTCTCCTTTATTTATTAAAGTTCCTCTAAAATAGTATCTAGATAATATGATAGGAGATCAAAGTTGTGCATATTAATAGGTCAAAATTAAGGGCCTTGCTCATTTAAAAAATATTACCAACAGCTTAGTTTAGTGCTCTTTTTCCTTTAAAAACTTTTTTTTCAAATACTTAAGTACATATTATTTGGCTTAGAGACCCAAAGAAGCCAAGTTTTGCATTTGACTTTTTAAATAAAATTCTGAATGTTGACTTTTGATCTGCAAACAACCTGCTGCCATCACAACCCAACATATACCCAAATCTCTTGTAATTAGCTTGTGTCCAACACGATAAAGTTACCATGCTTCTGGTATCCCTACAAAACCAAACTCCAGATGTTTTGTGGTGTTTTGACTTATTGCTTTCTATAATCAAACAAAAACCTGTCTAATTACAGTTCTCTGATTTTGTAGCAAGCTGAACCAATGATACTGTGAATAATTTCACAGAAGACTAGCGAAGAAGAAATGTAGGTTCTGTCATGCACACTAACAATCCAAACAAATAAATATCTCAGTCTTGCAACAGAGGTCCACTCTCATTCCTCTGAGCTGGCTTTTTTCATTGCTAGCACCATTCACAGACAGCCTGAAGTCCCTTGCTGCAATGGTATGCAGTTGCCAGGCAGGTTTGCAGACTGTGTTAGGAATGCTGAAAAGCAGAGCAAGCCCCAGTTGTGTCAGGAGGTAAGGAGCCACACCTCACACCCCCAGGAGACAGCTCAGGGCCTCCATGGAGGCCTGGCCAGCAGAGTTTGAGACACACAGGGTGACCTGTGGGCAATGCCAGCCTGAGGTGGTGACAAGTGAAAGCAGGGAGCTGCCTGAGCACAGGGAGAGCACAGCAGTGAAATGGCAGCAGAACCAGGCCTCTCCAATGACAGCACACTTGGCTCTCCTAATGGGTACCAGAGCTGTTTCCTTGCAGGTGCAATGTATTTGATGATGTGTTTCTCTCAAATGACAGATCTTTTTTTATTTTCCTGAAGAAGATACTGAGAGGCAAACTGGTCACAGAGTGAGTATGGTCAGGAGGAAGTGTATGCAAAGTAAAATTCCCCTGGAATTTGTCATGGACCTCAAGAATCTATGATGCATGTACTGTCATCTTGACAGCATTGTCTGCACGCTTGTCTCAAGTATATTATTGAGATTTACTTCAGCAACATTAACATAACTTCAGCAACATAGTAGGTAATCTTAACTTGTTTGTTCCTCAGTAGACTTTATGCTCCCTATCCCCTTTTATGCTCCCTACCTCCTGAAAGGTACCCAATCCAGTTATTTAGCAACGAATTTAGTACACATATCTACTGAAGAATTACAATTTCTTCTTCACCAGGAATAAAGTCAGATGAAGGTATATCAAAGTACATACCACATATTAAGAAAATATACTTCCAGTTCTTCCTGGACGTCATATAATCTACCAAGGAAGTTATTTAAAATTTTAAACAAACAAGGCCCTCAATTTCTTCTCCTATTAAATGCAAACATTTTCTAATGGGTTGAGTTGAATAAACAAATTGGTGTATCCAGAATCTGCATTTTGGTCACAAGATTAATTTATAAAATTTTTACAGCTTGAAAAAAACATTAACATGTAAAATGTGGTGTGCCAAACAAAAAAAAATAAAGCTATGCCAAAGAAAGACTATATTTGCTGACCGTTTTCTTTGTATCCCATCCCTAGGATGACCTCTGGTGCTCTGTAGTAACGAGTCACTACATAAGGCGTCATCATAAAACTAGTTCCTGCAGTTCTGGCCAGTCCAAAGTCAAGAATCTTCAAAGTGCAGTCTGACTTTACTACTATATTACTGGGCTTTAAATCCTTTAAAAAGAAACATCATAGATGACTGCTAAGACAAGCACAAAGTAGCCTGTGGTTCACATTTTAAAAAGATAATATTGCTAACATTAAATCCCACGCACACAACTAGGTTATAGCAATAACTGCAGCTTTTTTCCCCTTGCATCAATTTATGCGCATTCAGCAGATTACAGAATTAATTCCTTTATTGTGCTTGTAGATTTATATAGCAATTAAAGAAGGAAAATACAACCAGCATTACAAGATATGTTAGCAATGTCTGAAATAAATTGAGGTTAGTAAGAAGTGTTAGCTCTCAGGAAAGATCTAGAAACTGCTCACTGGAACAATAATTATTACTACACTGCAGAACACAAGTAACATGACAATTACTTGATTCAATAATCATCTTGATACAAGAATTATTAGAAGTATAATGAATGTAAAAGGTTCATTTGCTAGTTGAGGTTACATTACCTCTTTTGAATCAATATATTTCTCTGAATAGAAATCTCCATGCCCACATGGTTTTAGTTTCCAATTTATGACTTGATTTTATATTAAGTTTGGCAACCAAACCCAAAAAGACACCATTGAAAAACTGCCAAAAATTAACACAATCCTTGAATTGGAGTGGAAAATGCTGACATGACTTCAGATTGTTTTGGTTAGCAACATGGTAACTATTCTCTACACTTGAACCCTATTGACAATAGTGGCTTTGCAACATTTATTTATACAAACACTACACAGGCTTTCTCTGTCATCACCTCAGCAAGATCTTACACACACCTGAACATCACAGAGTAAATATTATAGAGTAACTTCAGAATAACTTTGCAATCATAAAATCATCCACAGCACACAGGACAACACAGATAAGACTAAGATACTTCCTCTCCACACTCTACTGAGATTAATGCGAGAAAAACCTGAGATGTGACAGAGAACTCCAGCACTTGAGCAGTAAGCATTTAGTAAGTAGCCCTGTCATTGTTTCTTAAAGACTTGAAGGCTGATTTCTGCCAGATTTATGTAGTTTTCATTTGTATTTGGATGACTTTCAGCAATCTCCTCATAATGCTAAGAAAACTGCATTAAAGATTGAGAGGAAACAACAAAAAGAATTCCAGTACAACAGAATTTTAATGACTAGGTAAAAGTCTTGCATACATACATATTCACATGCATTTCCACACAAAGACTCTGCTGACAACTTTAGCTTAAAACATTCTCAAATACCACAAATTAATTTAAGTTCTATAAGGCCTTCTGTCCATTTAATATGCATGTTTCAGATTCTGCTACATTCCTTTGTATTATCAGCTTTATTTCTACACACTTATTATTTTCAGGATGTTCACTGCAGAATGCCAGGCACATGCTCAGGGTATTAACTACACTCATCCTCCCCAAAGCAGCAGGATTAGCACTCAAAATGTTAAGAGATCTTCTCTTTGCTTACCAAATGCTGTCCATTCTTATTTCTGAACACCATGTAGCTGTCATGAAGCCTAGGATCAAAATGATGAATTGACTTACACTACATTAAAATTCATGCAGAGATGCAAAACCTGCATCTCTTATATATATATATCTTCTGTTAAATAAACAGAAACTAAAAAGCTCATTTAGGAGTGATCAAATTAATTAGGATGGATAAATATAACCAGAACCTATAGCAAAAAATTTCTCACTGAACCTTGAAAATGTAAAATGTCAGTGCTTAAGAAACAGATTCTTGCATGGCTGTCTCCCCATTAGCCAAAGGAGACAGGGACATCTCTGGAGGGTAATTCATGGCTTCTTGGGGGCTCTTCACTTTCTAACAGAAGATTTGTGAAGGGCTTCCATAATTAGGCCCCTTGTTAAGTACTCAAAATTGGGCAGAATTCAATGTTTCAGAGCCTCCATGCGAGACTAACGAGCCACTCTGTGTCCCTCAGAAAGTCAGTGAGGCACAACTCTGCAATGCTGATCAATCATCCTCAGACTATGAAATATAAATGAACGTGTACTTCTATATTGGCTGGAAACTGCATCTCTGCAAAATGTTTGGAACACAGTAATGTTGATTGGCCAACATCTGTTAAAGTCAGTGCAAAGTTATGGTCAAATCTTTACCATTGATATGGCAACTAAGTTTGCCCCTACGACTTCAAGATGAAACTGAATGAAACTCTTTGTGTTTGATCTCTGCCTTGTTCCATGCCTCTAGCTTGCTATCAAAAAACCACTTAATTCTATAGTACAAAAAGTTACCACTGCAGCCACATGGTCTGTGTGACACATGCCCCTTTGCAGGATATCTTCCTTGTACTCCAAGGTTTTGTCCAGCTTCCTCCACAGAGAAACAAAACTGTGACACTTTGCATCTTGATGCAAAAAGGCACAATGAACTTATCAGGTAACTCTGTGCCTGAATATCCTCAATCTTCTAAAAAAGTCTAAGAAGAAGCTGTAAGCTGAAAATCTACCCGGAAGATGTGCAACTGAAATGTCCTTCAAAAGCATCTGCACATGTCCTTTAAAAGCACTCATGCATACATATGGTGCTATTTACATAGCAATTGTATTTAGTTTCCTTAGGATAGTTTATCCCTGTATGATAGGAAGCATTTCAAAGACTTAACCCATATTTACAGAGGAATGAATTCTAACCTCAAAGCTGTCTTTATTCTTGCCCAACTACCTAAGTAGTTACTTCTTTTCTGTAAATGTAAAAATGTTTAAATTAATCCACAACTTCTACAGGATCAATGCCCACTTCAGAGGAGTACAAACCACCCTGAGGCAAGCACACTTTTAGAAGCTCCCTTAAGCTTGAGCTAAGATCCACAGAGAGACATTCTTACTTTACCTACTCTAGCATATCCAGACAATACACTGTTTTCTGAAACTAAAAAAGACCTAGGAAAATCCACAGCATTAAACCTGCACACGTAAATATTGAGGAGGAAATGTGAAACTGTATGCAAACCATCATTTCAGACCTACAGGTACATGACATTAGAACAGCACAGGCTGCATATTTTCAGTCATAGGCAATATGGTACCACAACAGTAAGTGGAACAATCTAGTTTTGCTGAGCATTCCAGAACAGTGCAGAAGGCCCAAGTGACCTATCTCAAATGCCCAAAAGCAGACCAAGCAACCATCATTGCCTGGTTGCAGGCAATGCTTCTCCCTCCCCTGCCCATCTCCTCCAACACAGCTGTTCAGTGAAATTGCATGCAAGAAGGAAGGTTTCACCTTCATTCCTTGAGCTCCTCACTGGAATGAAGCAGCTGATGAGTACTAGAACTAGCTGAGCAAAAGGAAGCAGCATTTTCCTGTTCAAACTGTATTTTCCATTCAAATAATCATCCCTGCTTCCCTGGGGAAAAGATGGCACACTGAACAGAAGTGTCAGACTGCAGATCCAGCTTGCAGACCATTCAACACCCCAATCCCAATGGCATCCTAACATAGCAATTCCTGTGGCAGTGTACAGGAAGTTATAACCAGACAATCTCAAGCAATTTTTAATCTCTATACCATTACATACAAGATGCTCACTTGAACAAGGAACCTTAAATTCAAAATTTCTTGACTAGATTGCAACACACATATGCCATTTAAAAAGCTGTAGTCAGTTTTGCCTGTTAACCATCTGAGTGAATGATTTGTGACACACAGGTATTATCCAAGTTCCATTGACAAGTCTTTATCTGGAGATTTCAGATAGTTATTCATTACTCTGTTAGTAAAGAAGAAATAAAATGGGCAGTTCTTTCCAAAGATGGAATTTCAGGTTTGGTTACCAAAACAATAAAGGCAGAGACACTTCCAGATATCCTTTCCTGCCATGACTACTAAAGTAGAATATTATCCAGAATTAGAGGAGGTAATGCAACTCACTGCAAAAATCTTCAGTGTGCAGATTGTTACCAAATCATTTAAACATTCAAAAAGCTCATTCCAGAATTATCCTGGAAAAAAATGTGATTTCCCTTCAGCTTTCTCTCCCTGCCTATGGGACAGGCTATGAAACACCCTTCATGCTTCTAACTTCTTTTACCTTTTAAATACTCAAGAAAAAAACAGAACAGGTGCAATGCAAATGATACATTTTAGTTCGCTTACCCTATGAATAATCCCAGCTGAATGAAGATGTTTGATACCACACAGCATTTGATATAGAAGATAGGACATTCGTTCATGGTCCAGCTCCATCTGAATCACTTGGCAGAGATTTGCATCCATGAGCTCCATCACTATGTAGCTTACCAAGAAAAAAAAAAGAATAATCAGATAATACTGCCATTTTACTGCATTCTCTCTCTTAATCATCTTTTCATAAAATAAATTCTCAGCTTTAGCTCAAATCTGACTTACACATCTTGAAATTCTTCCAGGGATTTTTGTGGTGTGAACACATTCAGTAGGCCGATTATCTGCAGGGAGGGGGAGAGGAAGGTAATTGTACCACAGCAATAACAAACTTGCAGAATCAACATTTCAAAACTGGTAACTATTATTCTGATATGAACCTCCTGACATACACTGAAGCTCAAATGATTTTGAAAGGAGCATTTTTCCTCCACAAATGACATAATCTAAAGATACTCCATGTGTTAACAAGATGATATTCAAATCTTAAAACCTAAGTAGCTTAGTCACTCTCCCCCTTCTTCCTACTTTCAGTTTGAAGACCTGGTAAGATTTTTTTTGTACATGAGGAATAATAAAATTAAAACCAATGAAGACTCCCTAAAAGATACCCCATTGCCACTGACAGAGGTGAAGAAACAACTTCATCCAAACAGAAAAACAGGTTCTTAAAGATGCTTTAGAACATTTTGCATTAAGAATGGATAGGACGTACAGAAAGAGGCCAAGCTACTACTCATCAGGAATCAGGCAGGCTTGCCATAGTTTATCATCATACAAATTATGCTGTTAGGTGGAACATCCTTCAGTGAATCCACATATAAACCACCTGTGTGAGTAAAATTACAAAAATTTTCCCAAAAAAGCCAGAAGACCGAGCAAGCTTCCTATGACATTCTCCCTCCCTAGCAGCCAGGAGAAATTTTATCTTCCTGATGGGGGATTAAAAGAGAAGGTAAAGTAGGCTGCACACATCTGACTCTGAAGGAAGAAAATGGCCAACATCAGCCTCCTGCAGTTCAACTCCAATGAATTTATCACCTATTTGCTTCCCATTTCTGTGATCTTGTCTACTGCACAGCTTCATAAATGCTGGACAGCAACTGCTGTCACAATATAAGCTTCTAAACTCATTCATCCACCAGGGGGAGAAAAAAAAGCAGTCTATTTCTTTTTTCTCTTACATGTCTAGCAGCAGGATGCACTTACCAGCCATGGTACTCTTACTTGACAGCTGCTTGTAAATTTTAGCAATATAACACTGAGTCCCTTGCTGAGTTTGAAGGGGGTATTTAAAGATTGGGCAGGTATTAAAACTAGTCAATAACAGCTCTTCTGCAAGACCCTTCTGTACTCATCATGGAGATACAGCCATGCAACGGAAATCTCCTCTGAAGTCACTTTCCAAACTTTTACAAAGGATAACCTTCCAGTTAATTCCTCAACATCTGAAGGAAGACACTACACTCACGTTTTTGTGATTAACACACTTCATAAGAACAAGCTCTCTGTAGGCTCTTTTAGCATGGGTTTGGTTCTGAAACGGTCGACTTAACTTCTTGATTGCAACATTCCGCTCCAGGATGGCATCATAAGCTGCACTGTAATTAAAAATAACATTATTACATCTCTAGTGTCAAGGTCCTTTAAGCTGTGGCAGTTGCAAACATTTTCAGCTAATTTGTACCATGTCTGCAGAAACCCCAAATTTTCAGTGTTATCCAGCTTTAGGATGTGATAGAGCAAAGTGCTCTTGTATGTTAAGTGATTCAAAACTTAAAAATATTTCCCAGCTTCAGAGCATTAACACATGACAATCTCTACAACATAATGCAGTATTTCTCCTTCCAAAGATAATGAGTTCTTGCCACTCACTGGCACTCAAGAACAGACCATCTACAAAAGATCCAAAACACTTCAAACATAAAAGGCACATCAATTTTACATAAAATCTTCACACTAAAAGGAAGAAGGCAGGAAAAGTAGGTTATAAAAAGGTCCCATGCTTTAAATTATGTATTTGCTTAATATCTTGATGACAATGACAGCATCAAAGTCAAGACAAAAAAAAAAATGCTAAGAAAGCTTTAACCTCTAGATGTCACTGGCTTTAACTTGTTGAAAAAAACCCCAACACTTTGTTTACAGACTAATGCCAACATTGTCATACGATTCAGTGACAGAGGATGTTTAACTGATGAAGACTGTTATTGGAGACAACTCCCTTACATATCACATTTCCATGACAGGAAGGCATGGCTTGTTTTTCCTGTAAGAGCTAACATAACAGATGACTGCCATGCAGACTCGGGAAATATTTATCAGTTACTAAAAAAGTCTCAATAGAGAAAATATTATTTTCTTGTCTCTTCTCAAGAATGGTACTCCAATCTAATGAAGAATATCTGCCAGTAAACAGTAGGATCTATTAAATCCAACTCACTACTTTAAGAAGTGGATTGTATACATGTGGGCTTGAATGATTTGTAATTTATCATCAACAAAACCTCTAGACACTACTAAAGAAAAAGAATGGGAACAACATGTACTGGTAACTTTCTTTGATGTACATTTTCCACTGTAACTGGAATTCCCCCACCTGCCCCAAAGATAAGGATTATTTTAGGAAAGGTGGCCAACATAGGACTTCTGTTCTAGTACTTAAACTTCTGCATTCCCTGTACATAATAGAAGCCTAGAGCCTATTTCAGTATCAGGCCATTTACTTAATATTCCTCCTAATCAAGTAGGATCAGTTACAATAACAACAAAAAAGAAACAAATACAAACCATGACCACCAACAACAAAAATTCCAATCCAAAGAACTGCACTGTATAGAGACACATGAGCAAGATTTAACCACAGTCCTCATCAGGGGAAAGCTGCTGCAATTTAACTAAAAAGGTCTCAATTACACCACTAGCAGCAACTACAGAATGGTCCTAGAGTAACTACATGGTCAGCTTTGGGATCTCTGCTCTAGGAAGGGCAACAAATTTGGAAAACAGGCAGTAATTAACATATGATTGGCCATCAGAAGGACAGTAATAATATCTAAAGCTTTTACTGGCATTTCCATAGCAACTAAACAAACTAGTCAAGCAACTGTCTACATCCTCAGTCTGCTAACACACATGCAAACAAAATTCAGTTCAGTTACTTTGTTGCCGCTAGTTAATACCAGCAATCTTAATGCCAGAAGTTACCATTTCAAAAACAACTTTCTAGTGGTTTTTCTTCAAACTTACATTTACACTTTTCACACTGTTTTATTAATCCTGCTAAAATACAAACGTGAATTAAAAACCCACCTATACCAAGTATTCTCTTTACACTGATCAAGAACAAGATCAAGGTAGTAAAGAGGTGACAGAACTGAGATTACACTCTCCCCTTTCTCTTCCTTTATGCTTTTGTATTTTTATGTACCTGGTTAACATCTTAAGAGTTACAATAAACTGAAAAATTGGCTAGGTCCTGTGATATTTACATCCTTTTCAAACATTCAAAAAAGCTTCCAGGAAGTTTAAGCCCACATTTCTCTTTGAGACAATACCAATGCACAGGACACAGTGCCTACAAGCAGCTAGTTGTCAACAACTTAAATCAACTGGACATTTTTCAGTCCACACAGCAGAGCTCTTATTCAAAGAATGACATTGTCGGGTCATACTTTCCCAAACTGCATCAGGCACTTCCATATGACAGCCAGTATCCCAAATGCTCACTCATTGATATCAAGGACTACTCAGATTGCGACACAGACCCCTATCAAGCCATTTCAAGTAGTGCAAACATTTACAAGCAGCAAATATTATACAGAGTATTTCTGCCTTTTGTTTCACTGCAAGCAGTGTGGTTTAGGATTAGGATTAGTTTCTTTATCCAGTTTCTTTTTTCCCCATTAATTTACAGGACTCAGCACAACTGGCTGAACTTGAACAGAAGGGCATCAATTCCAAAGTTGAACAGGTCAAAAAGCAACAGCAAGCCCTTGCTGAGGTAAAATGGTCATCAGTTACCATTGCTGTTTTGCCTGTAAAAGGTAATTCTCCACACTCCTGGCTCTGTAACATCCAACACTCAAAAAACGATGTTAAGGAAACCTAAAGGTACATTTTAATTTTAAAGAAACCTTACCATACTATCCCTTGTGCTCCTGATCCTATTGGTTTCAAATTCTGATACCGTTTCAATACGGTGAAAGTTGAGTCTCCAATTTCAACACTGTAAAAATTGTTGTCACGCTTGCTCCTGCTCATGACGGCAACTTGGTTACTTCACTTCATCCAAATTTTGCTTCTGGCCTATGAAGACATAAAATTGGAAAAACTAAGATTTTACAACTGTATGGAACCTGACATAAGGCAAAACTCCTTTTAAGACACACAAGACACTTCCCAAATAAATCCCAAGCTCACATTTAAGTTACTTCTAGTGACTGCAGGAGTAAGATGGCAGGTGTTTGAAATGCTGTAATGGATGATAAAAAAATCTGAGATGGAAATGACAGAAGATCAAAAGGCAGGAAGCTCCACAGCATCCAGAGAGCTTTAAGAGTCCTACCATCCCCTCCATACACACATGTACAGCACGGGAGCAGGGCCTGGGCCAGACACTCTCCAGAGACCCCATTCCACCTGAATTATTGCATAATTCCATAAATAAAAGAGTGACGGAACATGAACAAGTCTCCCAGACATTGCAATCATTAAAATACTCTTGGTCACAACCAGCAGGGATACCTGACACTGACATGGAAACACACACAGTCAATTGAAGCCAGAAAAGGAAAACTGGCCTTGTCACACATCTTTCATGAGGAAAAAGTAATAATCACAGCAGTATTTAAAAGAACTCGTTGTTTATTTTTACTAATAACACAAGAAAGGCGGGAGAGATATCCCAAAGTGAGGAAGGAGAATTTAACTTGCTGTTAAATTCTCATTCCCTTCTCTACAGCCCTACACAGTGTTCATCAAAAATTGTCAATCTGTACTGTGACAGCAAGAGGTACAGTCTCTCTCTTCATTTTAAATGCATGCTCTCCTAGAATAAAACAGATTTACTCAGTGCTTCAGAAGACATGGAGCCAATTCTCAGAAAAGCCATTTCTCCTTGCACATTTTGTTTCTACCTTAATTGGAAAACACAACATGAAAAGCCAGGATTCATCCTATGCTATAATGCATCATCTCTTACTCTAAGAGTATCCTTTTATGCAAGAAATCATACATACTCAGCTTATTTCTACTTCAGTGAAGAAGTACAGCTGACAAGATATTTTCATATCCCAGTACCTTGAAATACAATAAACAGAAGAAATTAGAAAAAACCAGAGATGGGAACAACCATCATTAATTACAAGATTCACATTAAATCAGACTTGATTTTCATGATCATGACTTCTAAAGCAATCCTCTCCTAAACAAGCAAGGATCAAGTGGGCTAAGTCTTGGAAGAAACTTTGGATGCTAAGCCAGCAAACAGTCTCAGGGACGAGACATGTCTGAGGTACAACACAAACACCAACTAACAGTGATCTGTCTACATGTGCTGGCACAACTGTTCTACAGTGAAAGATTACTACAGGAGCTGCTCTGAAGTAGGACTGACAGAAAATGAAAACCGTGACAGTCAGAGATGCAGAAATGGAAGAAAGCAATTTAAAAATAAAATAATCACACGTATTAATACATTAAATAGCAATATAATCAACATAATATAACAACATAAGCTACCTATCAGTGATGAGTCAATAACTCATTTTCATCATGTTAGATATTAGAAGGCATCTAACACCATGAAAATGAATGTTCTGTAGGAATCTGTGGTTGACCTAGAAAAATCCAACAGGTCTTCAAGTACATGGCAGTTTGCTACTGAATGCAAAACAAATGGACAGTGTATATAAAGCTCTTGCATTAATGACTCTTAATTTCTTTGTGAAAATACAGTTCACACATAGCTGATTTGTATGCATCATGTGTTTTTGAATGCTTGTCTAATTTTCAGCTGTCATGTTTAAAGATATCTGGATAGCTGCTAAATGGATAGTTCAAACACAGCCTAGTTTTCACATATGCTTGCTTCAAAGGCTCAAATTTAGAAAACAGAAGAACTGTTTCTAAAGGTAACTTCATAGCTCATTCAGTTAGTCTCAAAAGTAATTACAGTTTCAATGTTTTGTTTGTCCATGTTGCCCTCGAAACTGAATGTTGTATTTTGCAATACTTCCAGCTCTGTGAAATATTAATGCAGATAGAACATTTGGATAAAGGAGTTAACATTAGCTGGGTGAAAACTGCAGCAAGATATTACTAAACCATTACAAATGCAAAAGATGTCTAAAAACCTGAAGCTTACTCTAAAGTGGAATATTCTCACTGATGACTCTAGGACTTGCATGGCTTTCACAGATCAGATGGTTTTAAGCTGAACAACCTCCAGCTGCCTGAACCACTCCTAATGCTGCCATGTGTTTAAGGAGGCCTCCAGCTGCTGTGCCCTGGCAGTGCCTCTCCCCTCAGCTCCTGCACACCTGCATTACACAGAGCCCTGCCTGCTCACACCACTCAGCACAGGAGGCACAGCACAAACTGAAAGTCGACAGCTCTGATCTCTGCTTGCAACTATTAAACAAAACCACAAATATACTGGAGTGATTCTTGTATAGCTTGGGTCGGAAGGACAGTGCAGGTACGTTTCTTAAAATAACTACATTTTAATGTATCTTTTGTCCACCAAGAAGTCAAACTTCACTTGTTACAGATTCAGTAAAGCAAAAGTAAACACCAGATCTCAGTGATCACCAGGAAAAGAAGTACTGAGGCTGGGGAAACCTGCATAAACATGACAAGGGCACATTTAGACTTCTATGTTATGACTTGCCTACTGTTCAAACAGAATAAGGTAATGTCACCCCAGTTTGGTCAAACACATGGAATTTAAGGCACATTTAATTTTTTTTACACTTTAGGACAGCTACATTTTTTATAGCCTTTTATACAAGGAGAATTCAAAGCCAATTACTTGATTTCCCAGAACCTGTTGAGTATTCAACAATAAACAGATGGCTTTCTCCACTGAAGATGGTAATTTCAGAAAAGATGACAGGCTCAGTATAGACAAATAAATTTGGATATAAAGCAAAATATTCCTGAGTACACAACAGCAAATGAATCTTAATAAAATGTAATATGGGCTGTTTAAATCAAGGAATTACTTCATTGGTTTGGCAAACATTGTTGCCAGATTGATATATCTCAGGGATATAGAACCCTCTCTGTTAATCTAACTGTCCTCAGTAAAATTTAACAGGGAACAACTATGTAGAGTCCTAAATTAATAAACAATGGACTAAATCCACTAATATGAATGCAACCTTTGCCATATTTAATGTTGCAGTTTACAGGCTCATACAGTGACTAACAACATGCTCCAGCTGCATCCCATGATGACTTTCCAGTCATCTAGGAAACTAGATACAGTTGTCTTCATATGTGTCTGCCACCTCACTTATTAAGATAGTGTAATTGAGGAGTTTACTAGAAGGGGAGATCATACAGGGAAATAAACCACCCCCTTCTGCACTCCAGCAGTCTTTTCTTGGCCAGTAGTCACCCTACTACAGTTTCCATAGAACAGATGATAATCTATTTGAAGGTAATTGCAATCGACTGAACTTAATTATGCACTCCAAAAGTCACCTGGAGGCCCTTTTATAACAAGGAGGTACCTACTACTTAAACAGCACAGGTTCACAGTGTATGATAATCTGATTTTAGTCTTCACAACTGATGTCTTTGCCCAGATTCCAGTTCTGTTTGAAAGAGACAAGTAATCCTATTATCTTTCATAGAGGGAGCTTTCTTGCAATGCTCAGCTCCAGATATAAGTACATAAATAGCATAAAGGGCCTCAAGAGCCACAAGGTCCTCAGAGTTTTCACCCTGATTAGTAGTGACTGTGGAGTTTTTCCAGATCCTGATTCAAAACAGAAATATTTATTTAAAATTTACCAAGGAGAACATGAAAATAAAAATAACAACAAAGCAGAGCCTGAATTAGTAGAGGAACATCTGGGCAGTTTTTAACCCCATCTGTAACACATGCAATGAAGATGATGCAGGAGATTAGCATCCAGCCTTGAGGATGAACTGAGGATGCTCTAGGGAAACACTAGAGGTACTGATAAATGCTACTCAATTTATCAAAAATTCTTCAACAGACTCCATGTTCAGCCCTCTATTTTTTCCTCTTACAAAAACAGGTGAACTTTTACCCTTTATAATGCTGTAGTAGAATTTGAGGGGCAGGAAAGGAGTAAACTTCTTCATGGAAAAAAAAAAAATCAGCAACTTTTTCTTTTTAATCTGAATTACACTTAGCAAGCTTCCTGCATTTTAAATCTTCCCCACCCTAATATTTATGTACTTAATAAACTACAATAGAAGGGGGCAAAAGAAGTCAATAAAATTTCATATCTACTGAAAGCCAGCTTCCAGCTCAAAGACAGACTAGAAGTCATAGAAAGAAAATACACACGCAAAAAAAAGGATCTATCTTTTTTTATCCATGCAAAAAATGCATGTTCTGTTTTTCATTTTAATTCAAGTGACCTGCTGCTTTTTTCAGTCACTTCAGTCAGCCCACAAAGGGGCTGTGCCAGCAGCTACAGCACCTGGGTAGAGCACAGGTTAACAGCCTGATCCCCAACCACCACTAACACTGGGAGCTTCCTTGTTTGCTCTGAAGGGAGGGACAGGAGAGGGGAATTATTCCTGACAGCCAGGCAAAAGGAACATTCTTATTTCCCAAGCAGAGCTTCCAGCAGCAGCTGCTGGCAAATGCAGCCCCTTGAGTTTTTCCTTTTCAGGCTGTTACTCGCCCTCTGGTGAAAAAGCCAATTTCACTGACACTGAGGACAGACACGTTCTGTGGTGTCACTGAAGCAGGATGCCCCAGGGATTGTATCTGCACAGTCAGTCATACAGATAGGAACTTGATTCTCCAGTGCTTCCCCTGTCAGATCTCTCTGATCAATACTATAGCATCTAATCAGAAGTAAATGTTTCCACTAAAGATTGTGCTATTTTGGGAATCTCACCCCAAATGGTTTCAAAACTCACAATAAAAAGTTAATAACAAAATAAGGCATGAGCTCAAACAGCTAATTTTCAACATGATGTCTTCTGCACCAGTGCTGGAATTCCCTGCATCAAATTACATCAAATACATTCAATTCAGCCTGAAATAGCAATCACTCACAGGTGCAGTCACCAGTGCCAAAATATTAACAGCTGAACCTGAAATTAGGGGAACCTGAAGTTGGAGACAGGGATAAGGCAATTGGAACTTGAGCTTTTCCACGTCCATGTCTCAAGTACCTTGGAACAGTCCATACACTGTCAGAAGTAACTAATGACTGAGACGCTGTTTAGCAGTAAGGAAACACCTCCAACTGGCAGCAGTAAAATCAAGACTGTAACTAGCAAAATACTGATACTGCCTATAAACAGGTAGTGTAAGATCACATACAAACATGCAGAAAGGCACAAGAAACAGCTCCTGTTGTTAAACACTGCTCCAGAGCCATTTCCTGGCACTGCTGGAAGGGACAGAACCAGTGAAGGTCCAGCAGTGATTTCACACACTGCTCCCCATGAAGCACAGGCAGAGTCAGCACCTCCACAGCACATTTCCCTCAGAAGCTCAAAGCAAGCATTTATGCAAACCAAGTACAACATACCAGTGTTTTCTCATCCTGCCTGCTGAACAAGGGTCAGCTGAACTGCTGAACCTGCATTCACAGCTTCTGAGTACCTTCTATATAAAAATCAATATTACTGCACATTTCTAAAGCAAATTCTCACATTGTGAAACATCTCTTGCAAAACATCCAAAATAAGCCAATAATTTCTGGTACCACTAAAACATTAGCTTTGTTTAACATCAAATTCAATTCATCTGAGAACTGAATTCTTTATAGTCAGATAAAACACATCACACACCTTGCACAAGCAGGATAATGAAGAACCAAGTAACAAATGCACCACAGTAAATTACTTACAAGCAATGTAAGTTTTGCGGTGATTCTCTTTTCAAAACAGATATTTTTTGGTTTTTATCAGTAAATTTCCTATTGAGAGGATTAATTCAACTTCTTCCTTTTGCACCCACATTTCCCTACACTCTAAGACACTGTCCCATAATGCCATTAGTCTACAAACTACAGCCCTTTTACTACAAAAAAAAAAAAAACTAAAAACATGCATATAATAGCCATTCATGAAGAGCTAAGGCATTATTTGTTAATGGCACAGGACAATTAAAGAGACTGCCATAAAGCACAGGAAAAATGCCACATGGGCTGTATGTTTATCTTACACACACACATATTACCTAAACCAGTCAGGTAACTGATTCACTTCTGGCACTTTGAGCTAGTCAGTTTTATTTTTCTTTTACAACTGTGACTAAAGCAGCTGGTCATAGAAGAAATTATCCATACTTTTGGTTTAGGGCCTGCTGGCCAATTAGGTAAAACACACATTACAGCCACCAGCAGCTCTAACTACATCACGTGGGAAGTTAAAAATTAAGATTCAGAAAAATGAGAAGTCAAAACACAGAGACTTAAAGTAGCTTGAGGACAAGGAAAGATGCACAAGTGAACACATGCTATCAGCTCCATGAAAAGGTGAAAATTTGTGCTTGCTTATCTACCATTCCTTCAGCCATTTCCCTCTCCCCTCTAAGCAAGATGAGTCTGCCAGTTTGTGACAGGGAAATGAAGCCTGACATTTCTTCATCATCTGTGATTATTACACACCAAGTGCTATCCAGATTGCCAGGTTTCTGAAATATAATATCTTTAAAGGTACATAATCTAAACATGAAGCTATCTCTAGAGAAAGACACCACCATAAATACTTAAACTTCCTGAAAGTTGCACCATGAGTTACAAAGCGTAAGAATTGCCCAAACTTTATCTGAGGCTTTCAAGTTGATTTTGGTGATAGACACAGTCCTGGTGATCCAAATCAGCAGCAAGACAGCAACACTTAAAACTTCCCAGCACTTCTCACAGTCAACTCCTACAACACAGCTGCTCTGGAACACCAGAGCACCCTCTCTGGAAAAACCTCACCTGTGGCAAACAGCACTTAAATAATTCTTACCAAGTTACAGATGACTTCTAATCTAGTTCACTGCAGAGCACTCTGCTGCAATATGGTATTCTGTATCAAATGTTTTCCAGGGGGCTGCATTTTGTGACAAGGCTACGTGTGACACAAAGCTTATCGCAGGAGGTTGTACAGTGAAATTATGTATTTGCAATAGAATACACCGCAGAGTCCATATATTCTTATATATTCTTGTTTTATTAAGTCATTAGACATCAGCAGAGACTGTTTTAGAAAAGTATGTTCCATTCCCTTTAAAGAGGGTTTTAGATTCAAATGCCAGGAGGCTGTAAATGAGGCAGGCTGCAGTATGCAATACTCACCAGCCTGAAAACTGGCATTTCTAATGATGAAGATTCTCATCCAACCTTTCCTCTTGACTTTTTTTATTGACTCCTGGACTGTGACTTTAACCATGAAGGAATTTATTAGGTAGCATTTTTCTAGAACAAGCATGATCAGAATGAGTAGTGCTATATTTACAGCAAAAACTCTGCAAATCACTCTGCAAACTCTGCTGTGCTACATCTGATAGGAGAACAGCTCTACAGCTTCTTCAGTGTAATGTCATATGAAACTCCACTACAGATTGGTTCCATGACAAATCCTATTATCATAATATATGATAATACAAGATGTTGTGTCTTCCAGGTCAGTTTTGTCACAGAAATCATAAACCACAATAGCTTCAACAAAAGAAAACTTGTGTAACTCTACATTTTGGTAAAGAAGCTGTTATGACAAGAGATTAAAAGACTATTCTTAGCAAAACTCTCCTTTTCAGAAATAATAGGATAAGACAAGGATCTTCCAATTCCTTAATCCTTTTTCAAAGAAAAGATTATAGAAAATAATGGTAAATGGGGAGAAAATCAAGGTATGCATGTTTTTCAAAGCTTAAAATATTCAGGTTTAATGCAGGGCACTATTTGGCAATTTAATTTGGTTTGGTTTTTTGTAAATACTGCTCTTAAAATTTGAAATCAGTGAAAATTCAGTACAGCAACAGTTCAACAAACTGTTCTATTTCAAACATCTGATTTAACTGTCAGAAGTGCAATCTAAGTGCCTGCTGCTGGACCCAGAAAACATGTTTAATCATAATCATGCCTAAACCATGACTGAAACCACTGCATTCTAGGGAATGCCATTCCATGTTGCCTTACCTAGATCCCTTTTCACACAATCATGTGTCCTGGCCCATTCAGCTCACTCAGGTACATGAAAAAACATAACCAGGTATAACTTGAAATTGACAGGAAAAGAATAAATTACTAATCTGAAACAAGACTGTTTCAGCTGTGCTAACTACCACCATTCCACAAAGGCTTCCCTTCATATGGTAGCTCTCTGCACATCCAGTGACCACTGCCACAGCAACAGAGGCAAACCATCAGCAAAATAAACCAGTGAATATAACTCAGAGTGCCTCAATCAGATCTGCACAAGTTTAGAAGCAGAATCCTGCCCTGAGAGCAATCCTGGAGTGGGAGGAAATGCTTGTTCTTTAACCTCTTTTTGCAGGGGGGAAAAAAAAGCATATAAAAGCTAAATGTTTCAGCAAAAAACAAAATTAAATGGTTTTTTAATTGTTTTCAAGAACAACAGTAAACAAAAGATACCAGATACCAAGTGACCTAAAATAGTAATTAAATATCAGTGATCAGGAGGACAATAGCTATAGAACATTAGAGGAAGGAAGGATTTGGGTAACAGCTGGGAAAAAAGTTTTCTGAATGCTTTAAAACTACATTAATTTTAACTTCTAATCCCAGCTACGAAAACTTAGAATCCAATTATGAATGTGCTACTTTTGTTAATTCATGCATTTATCTGTGAAATACAAGCAGATTAATGTGCTATGAAATCTTGTCTAAAGTATTTGGCATGAAATACCTCTACAATAAGAGCTTTAGAATGGAACAGAAAACTTGAACACATGACAGCTTCAGCACTAAGAATTCCTTCAGAGATCTTCTTGTAACACAATACAGTACTTTACACAATTTCTTGGGAGCAGGGTGGGGAGGAAGGCAGCACATTTCTAAATAAAGCAACTACTTTCTGGGTAATTTGTAGGAAACTACACCAATAACTACTAACAGCAACAGTCTGTTCTGTTGTCCCATTTCTCTTAGACTTCAGTAGTGCCTGATGCTGTACCCCAGGGCATGGGGTTTGCATGGCCAGGTGTTGGTGGCAGGGGGCTACAGGGATGCTTCTGTGAGAAGCTGCCAGCAGCTTCCTCCAAGTCCAGCAGAGGCAATGCCAGCCAGCACCAGGACGGACACGCTGCGGCCAAGGCTGCCCAGCCAGGAGTGCTGGAACACCTCTGTGCTAACAGCCTCTACTGGGCCTGGCTCAGCTGCAGCTCCTTCTCCCACAGCAGCCTCACAGTGCTGTGCTCTGCCCTGGCAGCTACAGAGGGGTTGGGAACACACCAGAGCTGTGGCTCTTACTGAGCAGAGCTGGCAGCATCAGCTCTCCAACATTGCCCTCATCAAGGGGCTGGGGGTGGGCAAGATCCTGAGAGGGCACAAAACTAGGCCAGCTGACCCAAAACAAATATGCCTTACCATATGGCAGAAGTTCCCAAAAATAGGAAGAGTTTGAGAACTTCCATTTTTTAAATAAGAATATTAGCCTTCAGAAGCACTGCTGTGCACCGTACACTAGCCCTGGTGGATATGCCTACAAAGAGTTGTGATGAGAGATCTTCTGAAGAAAACTAAGAAGAATTTCAAATAAACTAAAATACGGGGAGAATAAAGTATCCCTCATTACATCAAGGTTTTGTGATTTTCCCACAATGCCATGCTAGTATTAACAAAACCTTTTTATGTCCAATATAATCTTATCATAAACTGAACTGTCTTTTTTCTTCCGCCATCTTGACACTTAAGTAGCACAAGAAAGAACCTTGTAATGTTTTTTTTAAAAAAAAGGCAAAAGAAACCCTATTGTTCAACAAGGATGAGTTTTGTACTGCTGCAACTGTGCAAATAAAAGTCACCCACTGCTGGAAGGCTTCACTGCTCATTAAATGAGCCACTGCCGTGCATAAGGACCTTCCTCTTACTGTGTGTCTCCTGAGCATTCACTTCTTGGCATGAAATTAAACAAGTGAACCTAGCCCACACCTTTCTAATAAACCTCTTTTAGTTCATCATGCTACTGCTTTTCAGTGAAGGTGACCAGGATGTTTGACACCACCCAAAATGCAATGAACAATGCAGAATTTACCAAGAGTTATACTGGTTGGCATGTCAGCCATGGCATACACTTTTACTCTTTCCATAGAAAACTTAACATTAGGATTACATCTTCAAAACTGTGTATTTTTACATGGTACTGCAACATCATCTTAGGTGTTAAAGCTACTAAAGAACACATCTAGGATTCTAAAACACATGCCATCCTTAACACCAGCTTTCCTACACAATTCTCTCAAGAGTCACACATGAGCAGCTGCATTCACATATTAAAATACTACAGGTTCATACCAGGACAGCTGCTTTGTTAAGATACAAAACACTCACTCTGGGTTGTAACTGTCTGTATTGCTCACCTCACTTTCACTAAGACCTCTGGTTGGTTTTGCTAAAGAGACAAATATGTAAGAACTTCCAGAAACAAAAGAGATGCAGGACATTTTCTCAAGGCAGCAGAAGCATTGAAGAGAGATTTATGGCCCTGTTCCTTTCTTCCAGCTGCTATTAGTCCTGCCTGTCTGCAGTGACAGATTGCTACTGTGACCAGCTGGAACTCAGAGCTGGTTGGCTCCATGAAGCCGCTTGCTGGGATAACCACACTCCAGCTAAGCACAAGGAACCATCACCCACCCAGAAGCTGCTAACTTGTTCCTCCAACACAGAGAGCAAGACCTGGACTAACTTCAGCTGGCTACCAGGCTGTTGACTGCCTGCTGTTTCTTTGCAGATGGGTTTCTAAGTCCATTATGGTGATCACAGGCATGACAGGTACTGTAAGCCTTTTTTTTGGCCTTTATGCTAGCCTGGAAGCACTTCTTGCCTAGTCAGCTGGGAAGTTCAATGCAGGGCAGAAAAATACATATTGCCACCATCAGACTTGAACTAAGATGCTCATCTCAACTCACGGCTCTTCCCTTCACAACTTGTAACAGTGCTGAGTAACCAGGTTTACCTAAATCACCATGCCTTTGTTTTCCCAACTTCCTCAAACTACTTGGAAAATACATTTAAAATCCATAAACTGTAGGATTAGAATATGGCTTGGAAGCAACCTCTGTAGATTATCTACAAAACAAGTAGAACTTCAAATGGGTATCCTCTCAGGCTGCTCTGGACCTTGTTGAGTCTAAAGTCTGTATGGATGAAGACTTCATGGCCCTTATGGGACCTTGATCCAATAAGAGGGGCTGACTGCTACACTAAGACATTCATTCCCCTCATAACCTACTGAAACTTCCATTTTTATGTCTTGCAGCCATTGATTCATTCAGAGGGGCTAGTGGCTCCATCACCTCTCTAACCCCTTGCTTAAAGCAGGTAAAATGCAGCAATGATGTTCTCCCTTAGGTCCAGTCCTCTGTGCACTCTCAGGTACTCGAGCCCGCACCCACCTGCAGAAGCCAGGGCTGGACTGCCCCGTGTGTCTCTCCCACAGGGGGGTGTGTGTGACCCCAGCAGCCCTGCAGGGGAGTGTCACAGCTGGGAACAGCTCCTCCCTGTCCCTTGCAGCCCAGGCAGTAATCACCCTTCAGGGCTACAGGGGCACAGTGCTGACTCCTGCCCAGCAGGAACTCCAGATCCTTTCTGCCAGCAACCAACAGCTGAAGAACCACTTTCATTTTATAAACCTGGGCAATTCCATTACTTTTGAGATTCCAGTGAGAAACAGGATAGTCCCTGTTCATCATTCTTATTTCACAAATATCAAAACACCAGACTTGAGACATTTCAACATTTGTTCAGCAGATAAGGAGAAAGGTAAATGCTTCAATGGATATAGACTACAATAATGGGACACTTTAGCCATAGTTCACAGGTCAAAGAATAAATACTGAGTTAAGACACTTTCCTGCACACTTTATATATATATGTATATATATATATATAAATCAAAAAATTCTTAGTATAGTATCAGTAATGGAAGACTGTCAGAATTGTGTGCTAGTCTTTTTTTTCTTAAACACTCAAAAAATCAATAATTACAGCAAACAAGCTGTCCAGTAGCACTGCAGAATCAATGTGTGCCCTTTTGGTTTAAGTATACACACAAATGAGCTCGTATACAGTATTTGCTTTGTTACCAACACAAGTGACCATTGAGCTGAAGTATATTTTTCTGTCAGTCCTCATTTTACCATTAGTCTGCAATATTCAGCTAAGAATGATTAATAAGCATCCCATCTGTTCACATATCAAGTAGCATTTATCCAACAATAAAAATGACAGTACGGGCAACAATAGTTTTAGTATCAAGCTTACAGGCAATCAATTTGAACAGAAAAAGAATCAAGAATTAATCCTTAATAACTTAAAAGAAAAGATCATTTAAGGAGAAATGTGTAGTTGTTAATTATAAGCTTGGCACACCAAGATCGTTATCTGTTCACTCACAAGAATACCTTAAAAAGTATTTCAGAGTCCATGGCAAAACTGTGGTGAATTTCACAGCAGGCAAGCAACACAAGTAGGCTCAACTGGATTTTTAAAGAGCTTTCAAATGCCAAGACATCTTTCCATAACATAAACGGAAGCTTGTTTCTGCAGGTTTTGAATTAAGGACTAAGGGGTTTCTTAAAGGAACCATTTACAGCAACAAACATTTAACCTTTATTAAAAAACAGCAAGGCTCAAAACAAGATTGGTCTAATTTCCAAACACTATATATAGAGAAACATATAGAGAAAACAACGAATACAGTAAAACTCTATACATACAGAGCCCTTTTGTTGTCAAGGAGAGGGATTAGGAGGGTGGGAAATGAAGGTTAAGAAATAGCACACCATATTTTTCAGGGGACTATTAAAAAGGACATATATATTTGTCCAGAATGCTGGATCAATCTTCAGAAATGAGGAGCTAAATGTGTAGTTTCTATGCATCTTTCGTTCAAATAATTTAGGCAGTTGAGGAAGGATGAAAAGAAACCCAAAACATATATATATATATATATATAGTAAATAGCCATTTCGGGTAAATAACAGGCAGAAAATAAATTCAGTTGTTACCATCTTGAAAAATTTATTCTTTAATATTTGCATAACAATTCTACCCAAGGCATTTGCAAAGAAGCTTACACCTGCACACCTAATAAGCCACCAAAAGACTTGGTCCTTAAAGAGCAGGGTTAAAAGTAAAAATACAAAATCCACACACAACTGCCTAAACCACACAGCCCAAAAACTGCAGGACCTGGAACCCTCTTAGATCACCTTACTAATATTTCTGATTTAGAAGTCTCCATGAAGTATATGGTAGCCTACAAGACTACACTGAAAGCTCATGCAAGCCACTGCTCGAGAAACCTTGGGAACTTCTGCAGTAGAAAACATTAAAATGCTTTGTTTCAGAGTACAACTCAGTACATCCTCTGCAATTAGTTTTGGTTCAGCAGACACTTCTCTATTTCTCTTCTCCTATTGCACTTTTCCCCAGCTAGCCTTGAAAACCATCAAGCTCTGCAGGCAGTCTGCAATGTGTCTGGTCCCTGCCCTGGCATCCCATGTTATGCATCCCACCATTAAACTAGCCTGGATTACGCATCTTTGAATCAAGTGGGGCAAACGGGAAAATGGCTGTGCCAAGAGACTGAGATCAAAGCAGAGGACTATCTGAAATTCAACATTTTTATTAGCTACAATTAGAAGAATCAAGAGCTTCCCTTCGTTATATACAAGGAACACTCAAGTCAGTGAAATCACTTTGACAGCACCCTTAAATAAGTTTGGCCCAGATTCATTTCATGTTACAGTTTAAACCATTTCCAAGTTATCTAACACACGGATATTCCCGCAGACACGCACGTCAGTTCCTATTCTGCCCTGCAAGTGCATTTGTTGGCACCTCCAGAACTGAGAGGGTCTCAGAGGTCTCACCTGACTGCAATACCATCTCCACACCTGTAAGTAAAACCCAGCTGCAATGAGTAGGCTTGCTCAATTGCACATGCACATACCCTAGGGCAAGTAATACTTTCCATCCTCGAACAAGCATAACACCCTTTGTGTTTGTATTATCAGATAGGCCAAAGCGTGTAGAATTTGTCGATTGCCTGAAAGCCTTCAGCAAGGCTGTTCTGTACAACAGTTCTGTTCAACACCACACCATATGTGCAAAACCATTATTGTAGCTAGGGAGTGGAACAAATAATCAAGTGGAATTTGTTTTTGTAGGTTAATAAAGAAGCTCAGATCAAACTTCACTGATGGAACTGCTCCAGGCAGAAAGGCATAAAGAAACAGGAAGGAAAGCTGGATGTAACGACACAGAAATCAAAAGCAAAAGAAATACTGCAAAGGGACAGCTCACCCCCTTTGAAAGAAATTTAAGAATTAAAAGGCAAAAGAATTACAGACATTGCCGGTCACCGCCAGCCCGTGCATCTAGAGCAGTTACATTATCCCAGAGAAGTATCTTTGTATCTTTTGCTTTAAGAGGCATTTTTAAGAACAAGGTCACGGTAGGGCTGCATTCCCACCACCCCGCCCTATAACGCTCCTTCCCCGAGCACGGAGCGGCCAGCCCGGCCTGCCCGGGTGCCCCCGCTCCCGGGAGGAGGAGCCCCGCGCCGAGCCTCCTGCCCCTCCTGCCACACCAACAAAGAGGTCCCCGCCATGATCCACCCGCACCTCTCCCGCTCCCCCGGCACCGAGCAGGCACGGAAGGTCACCGGGCCGGAGCGCCCCGCACCGCCGCCCGCCCCAGGGCAAGGGCACGGCCGGCCCCGGCTCCCTTCCCGCCCGCCGAAACGTAAACAAAACCGCCCGGGCCGGCCCGGGCCCCGCGGCGCGGCCGCTGTCCCGCCCGCCCCGGCACTGCACCGCCGCCCCGCTGCCCTCCGCCCGCCGCCGCTCCCGAGGGCTGCCCCCGGCCCCGCTCACCGACCACCGCCTCCGGCCTCGGCCGCTGAGTAATGAGCCGGCCCCGGGCCGCGCACAGGCTCCGCGCTCCGCCCGCCGCGGCTGCGGCTGCGCCGCCCCTGCGCTCGCCCCGCCCCGCCCGGCTCGGCGCTGCCCCGCTCCGCCGCCCGCCCGCCCGGGGCCCGGGGCCCGGCCCAACCGCCTCCAGCCCGCCCGGCTCCCGCTGCCCCCGGTCCCCACCGCCCCCGGCCCGCCTGGCTCCCACCTCGTCCCTGCGGGGCTTTGGCACCGCGGCCCTCGCATCCCCGCTGGGCAGCAGCATCGCTCTGCCTCCTCCGCGCCCTTTCCCTGGAGCGATTCCTTTCCTGGATTACGCCTGGTAGCCAGAGCTCTCTTCCTGCTGGGGCTTTCATGAAATATTTGCATGTTTTCAGGCCTTTGGCCGGCGCTCCGTGCCAGCGGCTGGCACTTTCCCTCGCAGCCTGGCATGGGTGCTGCTCGCTGACACCGTTCGGGCCTCGGCAACTCCCGCTGCACGCTGGCATGGCAGTGCTTTACTCATCACTGGGCTTCTGGAGTGGTGTAACCTCCTCTTGTTCTCTGTCTGGTTTAGTGCAGTTGTTCCTCTACATCTTTAGGGGAATTCTCTTGGCTTTTCCATACCATTGCCCTTGGTTTCTGGCACCTGACATGAGTACTCACTCCTTAGACTTTAAATATTTTCCTTGGTATATCATTGTGGGGAGTTTTTTTATTTGTTTGTTTTTGTTTTTCCTTTTCTTCAGGAAGGTCTCTGCTTAGAGACAAAAGGAGGCCACTCAGCAAGCTGCAGCAAGCCTTTGTATATTTTTACTGCAAAAAACAGGCCCTATGACCCTATGAGCAGTATTTAAAAATACATACAGTCTCTCAGTTAGGCACAGGGTACTGTGAAAAGGACATTTCACATTTAATTCACTGTCAAACATGTGGCCCATGTCACATTTTTGAAGATGCCAATCAATCAAGATTTTTGTTGATGACAGCTTTTATCCCTCCTTAATAAGCATAGACTTTTACATGCTAAAGGCAGTGCTTTAGAATATTCCTGTTTTACCCACTATATTGGTGCTAAAAGTTTCACCTCCATAATTCTGTCCATACACTACTCGTACACCCATTTTGGTGAGACCACCGCATGCTGCCCTTAAAATTCTCACGTAATTTAAGCAATTTCTTTCCATATGTTAAAGTGGTTCTTTTACAGATTTCCACAGGCAGCTATATGATGCCTCCTTTATATCTGCACATAAAAAACCACAACAAAACAAAAACTATTGCTCAGACTCTGTACCAGTCCTCCCCAGGTGCCTCTGGGCTCTGTGTGGGAGCACACCTTCCACATTACCTCTGATCATTTCCGTGGGACATCCCCCAAACAGAATTAGCCAGCTTTTAGCTCCAAGGCTTTTTCTTATTGCAGTGTGTTAGATCAGACCCAGGCATTTCATTCCCTTCCATGTTTACCTATGCCAACAGCAAAGCTCAGATGGCGCAAGGGGCAATATGAATGCCCAAAGTACACAGCAGGCAAAACTTTATCTGGATAGGTCATATTCATCTTGGCCAGGTAACTAAAGCAGCCTGCAGATTGAGGTCTTGGCACCTTCAGATGTTTATTTGTGTTGGCACATAGACTTCCAGTGTTAACCTCTGGTCTCTGCACAGTAAGAAACAGGTGAGGTGACATCATGTTCAGCCAGGTCAGTTATTTGCAACAAGTCGCATGCCCTTACAGAACTGATGTTCTCCAAATGATTTTGGGAGAGTCATTGTTCCTGATTATCCCATCTGATGTAAAATTGCACTCAGATTTGCAAGTGAAGGACAACAGTCCCTTTAAAGTATGATATGGTGTTTTGCTGAGGATCCAAGTTTGTCACATTTCTTTTTTCCTTTAAGGTATAATCAAACTCTCCTTAAGATTTTATAGTTTACAAACTTAATTATTTCAGAAAGAGACATATTTCTGAATGACTTTTTAAACCTAGTCCTCACAATTTTATATACCATCAGCATCTATTGCCATCTTGAATGTAAAGCTAATAAGCAACAGAAATAATGATGCAGAAATTATACAAAAAGATCAGATTGGTGTTGTAAAGCATGATAGTAGAGGCTGGAAAATACATAAAGGTAATATGAACGAAAACTCTGAAAGGAAGAATTTCATTCCATAAATTTGCTATTCACCATTATGTTGCTTTAATACTAAAGATAATGTAATAGATAAGCTATAAAGTTCCTGTACTGTATGGAAAATTTTCAAGACATCAAAATAGTAACTCTTCAAGTAAGAATGAAAAGGTCCTTTGATTGTGTGTATAACCAATTTTCAAAACAAGTCCCTATATAAGAAAATGAAACTTTGAGAATGTCATTGAGCATCACTATAGTATTGTTTTCAAGCATTGCAGAAATATTTTCTAATAAAGATTATAGCTACATTATAAACTCCTCTTTTACATATGTGTTTGTGGAAAAGTGTTTTCTGGATTGTCCTGACTGATACCCAAGAAAATACAAAACTAAATTCCTGATAACCATGAAAGTAAACAGGTATTTTGTAACAGGCTGCAACAAAGTCATCATTTTTCTCTGGGCCTCTCAACAGATCAGAATACAGTAGAGAGCAGGAGCATGAATTCATTAGGACAGAACATACAGACAACCAGATAGAAGATTCATATTTCTTCATAGAGAATCAGTAGCAGAAAGGAGAAAAGTTTTGGAGAACAATATAAAGAGAGAAGACTGTGGAAGAAAGTGTGGCTACCTGCAGGGGTTAGGTCTCTCCAGCAAGGACTGGCCCTGCTGAAGCTCCAAAATCACATAAACTCGATAGGAGTTTTGGTGATGGGTTTGACAAGGTGCATAGTAAATAGTGAGAAAGCTGAAAGGTGGTAAGGGTCTCTTTGGAAAAATATTGGGAATCACCAACCTCAGAACTTGAATCTTCCTTTTCAAAATAAATATGAAATTTTATATATAAGAATCTAATGAGCAGGTTTGTTTTGTAATAAAAACTCCAAAATTGAATTGGTGAACAATCTGAGCCTGAAAATCAACCTCTGCCTACATGCAATTGTTAATCCACTCTCTTATCTCCTCAATGTTTATGTAGCAGTAGTCTTGGATTTGGACTGCTGCTTTAAATTAAGTATTATTGAGTGTTTAATAAATATTTAGATTTAAAAAGTGTCAGTAAAATCTGAATTATGTCAAAATACTGCAAACTTTCTCACTCCCCTGCACTGGTGTACAAGTAGGTTTATGAACATTACAGTGTTTGGATTCAGCAGTCATGAAATTACATCCAAAATGTAGTTTTGTCTTCTTTTAATATTTTCATTAACTTGTCAATTACCATACTTGGGGTAGTAAACAACATTTTAGCATAGTGATGTTTATAAACTGCAAAGCAAAAAATTCATACTCAAATATTTGGAGAAGGAAATAGATCTGAATGTCTGACACAAATTTTGATGTACAAAAATCAGAACGTCAAAAACGAGATTCTGTAACATAATATAACGTGTCAAAACGTAGAAGGAGTATTCATTTTGTTCACAAAGCATGCATAGTAAAGAACAGTGATTTATATTTGCACCAGAATGGATTAGCATAATACACAGAGTAACTCAGCTGAGTGGGACTGTAGTGAACATCCTCTCAGTCAAAGGAAGGTGTTTGAAAGAGCTGCTTCATCAAGAGGAGATCAATAGGAATTGTGGGTACTCAGGGGACAGTTTTTCCTAGTTTGGGCTTAAGAAGCCACAGCCAGGATCAACATCCATATCCTCTGTGCAAACAGATTGATAAATAATGTTTGCTGAGCAAGACAGATATATGTGGAAAGGCAATACTAACTATGAACATTTTTAGAAAATTCTGGAAGCAATACAAATATAAATAAATAAAGCATTTTTAGTAATAATATATTTCTGAAACATTTTTTTCATCATTGGTTGTGGCAAAGAAGAAAAATAAATTTACATTTCACTTTCTTCTTCACAGAATTATAATATTATAGAATTATTATAATAGTAATATTACAGAATTATTATAAGAATAATATTACAGCCTGGAAAGGCGTACAAAAAAATCACACATACTAATTGCTGATGAATACAGCTGATATTAAAATGTTTCCTTTTAATATTGAAAATAATCTAATGAAAGAAATGTTGTAACAGCTAGATTTTAAAAATTAATTCTGTCTTGCAAAGCACTATGAAATCAGCTCCAAGTAATAACTAGAGTGACCTGTATTCCCTCTTTAAAGGGAACTAGAAATAGGTAGTAGTTGCAAAATGCAGTTATACACTTGGATTCTGACTATTAGTAAATAATAATGAACTGGAGCAAATGTTTTTCTTTATTAGTAACCAAACTGAATGGAGCACTTGCTGGCTTGAGCAAATGTAGGAGGAGGCAAGCAGCCACCATGGGGCACCCTGTGACAGGTTACAGGGAATGGCAAGGTGGGGCCATGCTCACAGCTGATACTGAAGCTCAGACATTCCTGCACATCTAGTCAGAAATTTTGTTCTCTCAAGTACCATTAATGCCATTAACCCTTTCTTTGTTGTTCCTGAAAAATTCTTCCTCAGCTGCCATAATTCCATGTACAGACAATTTGTATTAATTGTTGCACTGAGTAAATAGGTAGCAAAGTATCTGCAATCCTTAGACATATTCTGCCAACTGGAAATTGTTTGTGGAGGCATGTGTAGGTAAACTGTTAGAAAACAGTGTTTATGGGGTCACATACCTCATATTTCTACACACTGACATTAACACAGTATGGGGTGCTCTTTATTTATACTACTATTCAATAGAAATTATTCATAGGCAAATTCAATAAAAGTTCTTGGGATTTGGCATTACTTTTCTAAATTACATACTGGCATCCCTTCCTGCACCCTTATCAATGAAGACTTAGTATTTGGCTTTCTAAGAATAATTCCAGAGCAAAGGGCACTTTCAGGATTCAGAACAAGGCCATAGGAAATTTTGTATCAGCTTTTTCTTCCTTGTTATTACAAAGCGATCATAACTGGAAAATCTGTACCATCCTCTCTTCATGGTTTCTGCTACATGAGACCATCCAAAGTTGACCAAATTTTAGTGACACAGAATAATACCACTGATGATGACTGTGGCACTGAACACAGGGGATACTGAAGGTAAACTTTCACTAAAGATCTCTCCAAACAGCATTCAGTATTCTTCATCCCTGACCTTGCCCTTCTGGTTAAAAAAAAATAAATTTCCCAGGAGTGCACCAATTCTTGTCAAAGTTTCTAAATTTTAACTCCTAAATGCAAACACCCCTTTTAGCTTAGATAACGTGTCATACATTATCTCTGAAAAGAGCTGGAAAAAATTAAATTGGCCAACACCAATTATCTTATATCCTGTCTAAATGCTCATTGAATCTAGCACTACATATAATGATTCCAATACAAAACCTGAAAAGTTCAGAAAGCAGTTTTGCAAAACAAGAGACAGTGAGCTAAATGGTAGGTAGAGGAGGAACATAGACAACTTAATCTCTTTTGACTTGGTAAATCTTATGATTTTGCCAAAGCATTTTGAAGATACTTGATAGTGTGTCTTAAGTCTATACTGCATAAAACTTAACTTAGTACTCAGTGAACCACATTAGGCAGAATAAGGAGGATAACTTTAATAGTAAATGATCCCCTGTGGGTGAAACTGTACCTCTTTATGCTAGTTTGGTGCCTGCACACATCTCTGCCTTATGGAATAGCACCCTGTGACGAGTTATGTACACTCCTTCTAGGATTTTGAAATGAAGGTATATTTTGATCACTTCAGCTATTGTAAAGAAAAAAACTGCCTTCACTCTCTAAGTAAAGTGTTAATACGGGATACACATGTATATGTTAATGTACACAGGCTTCACTGTAGTGACAAAGCATAAAATATTGAAAATCTCTGTTGCAAAAGAGAGAAAAAAATTTTTCCCCTTACCACCAGTGTCCATGTCCTTGCTGGGTAAAATGGCTATTTTTCATTAAACTATGCATTGATTATATACATGGAACTCCTTCCCATACCCCAGAAACCTTTAGAACTTCAGATTAATGGTTTGAACTTACTTTTGTAATTTAGAAAGTGGTTCCATTACAGTCTGAGAGCATTTGGCATTAAACAGTAATCACTTCACAGCCTCTCTTCTTGTATCCTAGAGGGAGGCATCGGAGGATGTATCATAGGAATACTGGCCTCCCACTGAATTACTTCTGGGATCAGCAGAGCTGTAATCAGGTGTCACAAACAGGAGCCATTTGTTCAATAATGTTTTCTTACCTCACATCTCAAAAGCAGTGTAAGAAGCAAAAGCAAATTAAACATACTGAACTATAAGTGGTACTTTAATTGGGTCTCATCCATTCATAGAACTTTCTAAAGATTTAGAAACTCCCAGAGGTTTGAGCCAGACTTTGCCAGCTAAGGACTATTTTCTTAAGGAAAACTGGTTGCTGTCATGAGTGGCAATAAGAGTTATGCTGCCTTCCTGCACTCTTCAAACACAAACTTAGAAACAAACTCCAATACATCTCCACTCCCAGTTTAGTGGTATTTTTAAAATTATGTTAGGAATTATTTCTTAAAGAGAAACAAGCTGTTTAGGTACTGGCCTCTTGCCTTTTTTAAACTGAGCTTAGGGTTACACAAATTAGATGTAATTCCCCCAAAGATACTGCTGTGAAACACCCCTGACAGCCAAGACCAGAAGGAGAGCATAAACTCACCTCTCTGTATTACTTTGCTAAGCTAAATATAGATGACTGGACCATCTGCTTAGAAACCGTGATGGAAATTAAACTTTATTTGCACATCTAGTAGACACAGGGATGAAGCATTGAAGTGGTTAGACCTTGTTGTATGACTTAAGAAGATCCAAAACAAAAAGGGGGATTCCCTGGTTTTTCTGAAAGCTCAAGCTCTGACAGCTCAAGCAGTCCATGATCCGTTCCACGGGACCCCAAAGTAAAACTAGTTAAAACTTAACAGAAGCAATTCTTTTTAAGAGAAACCACAGCCCCAAGCTGTGGTTGAATTTTGACAGCTTGCTTGTACCACCATCAACTGAGAAGTAAATAGTAATCTTCACCTTTATGTAAACTTTAAGAGCTTCCCACACTTCAGCTTCTGTGGGATAAAAAGGCATTAATGTCAGAGAATAATTGGATTCTGGCCATTGCCAGTTCTCAGAAAGCAGGGAGAGAACATAAGGGAGATCCTAAGCCTCCATCCAGCAGTTCCTTCACTGGGATAAATAGCCTTTCATCTTGTTAACCTTCTTTCATAGTGATCTAGTTACATAAACTTTGCTGCAATTGCATACATGTCACCTGTACACCTATCAATAGATGAACAGAAGGAATTCAGCTGAAGCTCTCATACTGTATATTTTGAGTTTATGAGTCTGAAATACTGCTTTGGTTCAAATCAGTATGTTGTAAGTGATTTTTTAAAATGGCTGCTTTCAATGAACATTTAGAACAAAGAAGGAACCATGGGTGAGAATTTGATCTCACAAATCTGGAACTGCTGCTTACACCAACAGACCTACCACAGGTTTGCAATTGCACGTTTTAATGAGAAGAATCATCAAGTCTTTTCTTAAAGCAATAGAACATAAAGTCTTTAGGAACTTTGATTAGTTAATCAAGTCAGCATTTCCACCTGATTTAACAGGAGCATGTTCACACAACACATTATTCCTAGCAAAATGATTCAACAAGGCACACACCCTGTTAACTCTGCAAACAGCATTATACACACACCTACTTAAATCAAATCTGGTAGGTACAAATGCACCTCTAAAAATAACTTCTGTCTCTTCCCCACTCATTACCTGGAGAAGGAGCAGTCACAAACTTCTGTGTTGCTTTTTTCCTGTAGTGTGACTGTATCAGACAATAAGCAAAATGCTTCCTGAGCTGCATCAATGCTCAGATTTTATTTTTTTAATTAATAGCCTTTTTGCTGATCTGTTGGTATCTGGATCCACAAACTCAAAACATGAAGAGCAGTATCAGTCTAATGATCACAGGAGAAGGCAACAAATAGTTTCTTTTGGTAAGGTTTATCAATAAGTGTTCATTTTGCAACTCCAGCATGTTCTGTTTGGGACATCTCAGATGTGAGACTTTTCATTCTATTTTTATTCCTGCCTGCAGTCCTGTCAGACTTCCTGTCAGATCAGATTTATGACTTCTAGACCAAGCCAGAATTTATAAAAAATAGTTTTATTTTGCTGCTTATCCAAAGAAGGATATGAAAGGATGGGTGATGTACCCAGTGGGAGAATTCAGCAAAATATATGTTTTCTGTGATATTTTGGATAAGGCAATATTGCACTTCCAAGTGTCAAAAGAGAGGATTTATAGCCATTGAGATGATGAAAACCTGAATAAATTTTCTTTAAAGACAAATAAAGAAGACCATAGCTTGTATATTTTCCTCAAAAGCACACATCAACACTCATACACATACCGGAAGGGTTGACTAAACTCGATGTGAAATCCAGAGTGTGGGCTAGGAAAAACAGTGGCAATATTCACAGTGACTGAGAAAGGAAAAAGGAAATATGAGGCTGGTTTCTTCTTTTTTTTTCCATGTTGAACTTAAATGACTAGTTGCATGCAGTTAGACAATGAAAGAAATCCAAGATTTTAATTTTGACATGAACAGGGAAATCTACACTACAATAATCTGTGAGATATCGCCATGATGACAATGCATTTGCATATTCCATTGTTCAGGGACAAAATATAGGGAGAACAATTAAACAAATGAAGATTTTTGGACTTGTACAAAAATGAAAAAAATAGAATTAAAGAGAAGCAGAGCTTGGAAAAATGGAGGAATAACTCATGTAAAGAGCTTACTGAGTAAGTCCAGTAGAACTCTCTTGTGTTTTACTAAGGTTTCATTTTCCCTTCACTTCTCACAGCCAGCTCACAGTTGCCCTGCAGCATCCCAAGAGCTCCCTCTTCCCTGCTCTGAGCATAGCTGCACCCTGCTGTAATTAAAAAATTTTCAGACTACACAATACTAAAAAATGATCAACTTTCCTTCCTTCAGTTTTTGGTTGATTTATTTTCTTGCCAGGTAGACCCATCAAAATCTTATCTGCATTGTTTATTATGTCTGGAGGATTTTGCTGCTGATAAAAGACACACTCACCCCTCAGACCATCAGTCTCTGCTTTGGCTGTGCTGTTGCTCCCTGGATTGGCCGGGGGCTGAAAGTGACATCAGCCTACGGGGTTCAGACCTAATGCTCCCGTGTGCGTCAGGTAATCCAATTGAGCCCTTGTAAGTTGACAGACCCAGAGGTTTACACTGAGCCACTTCCTAAAAGCTGATTCTCATTACCTGGCAAGTGAACTACCAGGGAAAAAAAAAAAAAAAAAAAAAAAAAAAGAAAAAAAGAAAGAAAGAAAAAAAAAAGGAAGGAGTGTAAACAGCCTTAGCAGACATGACATTGTCCTCAACTTCAAACCAGGAGCTGCTAGGTTTGGCTTGCAAGTAAGAGAAGGAACCTCACTGTTTACTTGCTTAGCCACTTGCCAGACCACACAGTGCTTAGTTACAGATACAAACAAAGCAAGAGAAAGAAGGGAAGAAAGGGGGAAAGAAACAGAGAAGACAGAAGGTAAGAAAGAGAGAGAGAAAAAAATCCAAGAAACAGAAGTCCAATCAAGACCTGAATATGTTTAATGTTATATTTACAATTATTATGGTCTAAACAACCATTATTAGGCAAAAACATAGAAGATTAGAGACCATTCTGGATGCGGCATCTGTCCAACTTGTACAGGTAGGTTCTTACGTATTTCTTTTAATCTCATTATCAATTAAATAAGTATTAAATCACTCATTTTCTTGGCTTTGTACAGCAGTATCTAGTATTTACCATGTTGTTTGAGTTTTTTACATTAAATTTCATTTCATTTCTCTTAAATTATTAGCTAATTCTGCTTAGTAGGCTACTTGTTTCTATGAGAAATTATAATATAGAGCTGACTGGATTGTCATCCAGAATGTCAGTGCTCGGTCCCTCTTGCCTTCTTTGGGAGTTAGAAACATTCACCTACAATAGAATTACACTGTTAAAAAATCAGGGTACCTCAGCATAGTCTTGTTTCCTATTGAAGGCAAAGAAGTGGAAGGCACTAAAGTGTTCCTGCTCTTATGGCAGGGATAAGTGTTTGTTTGCATAACACAGCTGACATGATTCTGGAAAATATGTTTAAGCACATTATTTTTTCATGGATTTGTGCTAAGTACTATTATTTTGGAAAGAGCACTGAACTCCAAACAGCAGAAAGATTACCAGTGATTACAACCTGTGACTAAAGACTCTTAACTAAGAAACTGCTTTCCTAATTTCTCCTCCACTACTCTTCAATGTTTTTTAGCAAGTCCCTACGTAATAGTTTGCAGTTTCTAAAAAAAAAGAAACCTCATTTTCTGGATGTTTTCTCATAGGCATCATAATCATTACTGATCTAGAAATTTATAGATGTAGATTCCAGAGAAATACAAATACTGATAATTTACCATTTACATGTAAAGTGTATTATTAATGATGGGAAAACACACTATCCTCAATGATGTGGTAAAATAAGAGACTGAGTCTTTCTTAATAAAAGAACCAGTCAACATCAGAATCAAGATCAGAAGCTTTGAGTATCTCTCTTCTGCAAGCAAAGGTGTAACTGTGGCACTGTCAGAACTCAAGAACTCGCTTTAACAATAAGCAAACCACAGCAGCATTGACTACAATAGGATGTGAGAAGCTATGGAGAGACTTTGGGAAGACTGGACAATATGATCTAAAATCTTAGCTCTTCATCCTTCATTTAGGACATTTTTCTTTAGTACCTGAAGAAGCTGGTGTACAGCTCAGGTTCTTTTACCTGTGTTGTGGTGTTCCCTATTAACCTCAGCATCAGCATATCCCTTGACCCTTCATTCCCTGTCCATATGTCTGGCACAAGGCTGCCTCATTTCAGAGAATTTATAAGGCCTTTAAAAGGACATAAATCAAATAATTTAAAGAGAAACATTACCATGGTGCTTGAGTTCTACTGCCCTACTATTTCTGGCACTGCAGCAGCAGGGAGCTTTGAATCTTCAATCTTTGAAGTGCTAGAACAATGTAGATAATGTATTAGATGTATTAGATTTAATTCTGGGCCACCAGTCGGGTCTACTCTCATGTGGAATGAGCTTTTATGAAAGGTGCATGTAAAAAAACAAAGAAAAGTATCACTGGCTACTTTAGAGGCAGGAGCTGTCTATCATAGACAGATATTCTATGAGGTCCTTGGCATTTGGCATCAGCTGGGGCAGAGGGGAAGGGGCATATAAACTTAGCAAGAATGAACATAGTACAACTTTCTTTTGATTGCAGTTATCCAGTGATACCTTTGTAGGCACTTCTATTGAAAGAATATCTACTTGCAAACTGACTGCAGACAGTGTAATATTTTCCTCTGAGTTCCTTTTAAAGAGAGAGGAAATAGGAATTTGACCCTAGAAGTCTGATTTTGCAGGATGCTGGGTTTTTCTAAATTTTCTTTTGGTATCAATAATATTTTGTGTCTTTAAGGAACAATGTCCGTAGGTCTTGTAATAAAGTCAAACTTTTAGCACCCTTACCACCCAGCTCATGAAATTCCCACACAGGTGCACATACCTTCACTATTCAGGAGCTAGATTTCAACTCTCCCCTTCAAAGATTAGACTGTTCAGAGACTGCTCCACCTCATGTGAAGTTTATGATTTCCTAGAAAAGAAATTAATCTCTCTGTAGCAGTGAAATTTTATCCTCCTTCAGTGCTGAATAACTTGCAATAGTCTGGTTAATTCTCCTATTTATTTAAGTACATGCTTCTAGAAAGGAAATAAAATAATTTATAACAGAGAGTCAAAAAATACCATATCATGAAGGCTTCACTTCAGCTATAATTTCTGGGACACAATCTTTACAAAGCAAGTTCATGCTTTAGCAACAAGGCAACTCCCTTATTGACTTGTCATTGTTTGCAGATTTGGCTCTGCCTTATGTATTTGAACAGAAGTTTTAAACAGCATTTTAAGTGTTTATTCCAATTATAAACCCACACATTTCCAGCCCTTATTTCAGAGAGTTAAATTTCATATTTAATGAGATTCATCTCTCTGGTATGAGGAATATTGTGACTTCTCTCCAAAATTATAAAAAGTTTACAGTGAGTTAAAAATTTGTATATGGAATATATGTGAATAAATGAGGTTATGATGTAAATTAATTATAAAGTATAATTTTCAAAAGATGTCCTCTTTTCAGTATTTTCAAACTTTGCACATAGTTAAATTTTGTTGTAATAGCATGGACAAGCAGTAGGTTGCTCTTAAGTAAGGAATAAGAAAATATTCAGCTTTTTTATCCAGTTACTACACTTCTGTATTCAGATAAAAACCATAATATCATGAATGATAGCATGTATCCAGAACTCTTTAAATGTATATAAAAGTATATATATATTGGATTTAGCCCAAATGTATTATATACAGAAGAGGCTCAGAGTTTAATGTAGACATTTAAGAAAGTCTAAAGCACACAAGGCAGGCACCTTCTATCCCCAAAGTCTTTCCCTTTTCATTTCTCTAAAATATGCATACATTTATGATTAAGATACTACATTTATTATTTATTACTACTTAAGAGACTACATTTATTTCCAATACAGTTTTTCTGTATTTCCCCTAGAATTATCTGTAACAATTTGGTGATAGCAACAACCAATTGAATTACCTTAATTCAGTTTGAACTGTATTTAAATATATTTTAAGAATTTACTTGGTTTTTCAATTTTACATGCTCTAGATGAATATTGCCTGTAAAGCAAATATATTTAGTTGTCATTACTTAGTAAAATATTTCTAGATTATATTTTTATAACTTTGATTTTCCTTATGGAAGAACACTGTTCTTCAAGAACAGAGCTCAACCTGAAGTATTAAATCAGAACAATCATCAACATAATAGATGTAATCAGACTATTCAAAGCTCATGGCTACAGGCTGATGTGATCATCTTCTTTCCTCTTGCATGTTACAGTTTTGTGGGTTGTTATGAATCAGATGAAAAACAAAAAAGATTTAGAGTTGTCACTTGCAGTTTGGTCACAGCTTTCATTGATTCTTCAGGATCTTCTAAATACCTAGTCCTAAATATTTTGGAGACCAACATCTCTCAAAATCTCAATACAGTATTCAAATTTTCAGGATTTCAGGAGGGGCTTTTTTTAGTGTTTCGGGTTTTTTAAGAAGAAAAACATGAAGCCCTGAGTAACAAAGAATTGTGATCCTCATGTGAAAACTGTTCATTTAAGAATATTTCAGTCTAGACACTTCAGTGCAGCAAAATTATTTCACTGATCCCAAACTGTCTGTGGAGACCCAGAATCAGATTAATTTCTGTTTTGGAATAATCTTTTGCCTCCATAAAAAGCAAGTCATATCTTCCCATTTAAATTCAGAAATTATTATCCATATCAAACATTTAATCTGTGTGCACGCTAGGATAACTTTAAATTTAAAAATTGTCTCTGCATTTAATTTTATAACTATATGATTTTTAAGGGCACAAAGGAAATCAGTTAAGTATTTATCTGGAGATACTTCCTACTGAATGCAGGTTCATGCCAAATGCTGTTCCTGCCACCATGACTCAGAGGAGTCAGAGGCAGAGAAATTGATACATAATTCCTTTTCTATTGGTGACCACAGAAGAGACTCAGGACAGGTTGTTCATAAATTCTGTAAATTTACTTTGAAATTAACAGAGATTATTTCAAAACTGTAGCTCAATCCCATTTTTATCCTATTTTTAATTCTCCTAATTTTGTATTCCAAATTTGGTTTATTATGCAGCCAGTCTTGAGATAGGCTGCAAGAACTTTTCTTAGTATATTAAGAATACTTGATATTAAACAATGATTTTCCTCCCTCAGTGAGATACTATTTGTGTTTTGATTTACATCTATTCCTCCAGTCCCTTTTGATGAAGTTTCTGAACTTTTGTGTCATAAAGATGTAAAGATACAAATTTATCCCTGCTCTTAAATATAAGGCACTTCAAAGCAATGTGTTACAGTCAGTTATTAATTTTTGATGGGGAGAATCACACAGAAAAAAACAAGAGATAGGAAAGCCAGACTGATTTTATCTTGGTGGAGGTCCTTACCTGGGTATGGTCAGAAACTACATTGCTTGATGTGTAATTAACCCACTGTCCAGCACTCTGGTGAAGTAAAAGAATGTTGACTTGCTGATTAAAAAATCATTTTTCTTGTAACTTTTCATTTTAAAAGATCTTTCAGAATTGGCAAGCCTGTCTTATTCATCTGCCTCTATGGAACTCTTTTCAGTACTTGTTAGCCCTCCAACATCCTAGTAAAGTGTCACTTCAAGTTTCCATATTTCCTGGTCTTGAAAGCAGATTGCTTGAAGTCTTGCTGACCAGCACCTGAGGTCCTCTGGATAATTCCCTTCTTTCAGAAAGCTTTCTTTTCCCCCACTGCATCTTGCTGTCACTAATACAAGAAGTTCTGCCTTTTGCTATCCTGACGATTGAGCAGGACCTTGGGTTTGGTCATTTTTAAGGTGCTTTTAGACTATCAGGTAGCACCTGAGACTTAACAGGGACTGCTAACATAGCTAAGAAATTGGAGTACAACAGATGAAAGGGATAGAAGGCTAAGGAAAATACCATGTCTAGAGAAAGATGCCTAAAGACCATCTCTTTGTAGACTTGTGTCTAGTTTTATCAGTATATCCTCCAATGCCAACTAGAAGAAGCAATTCCATGTCTCTAAAATTGCTCTTGAAAATGACTGATGGACCCTCAGGCACTGCAGGTAAATTAAGCACAATCTGTATTAGCCAACTCCAGGCATGTCCAAGTGTAGTGGGTCACACCAGCTTCCATGGACAGTTATGAGTAGGGAACTTCTCCTGGATACAGTGGTGCAAATGGAAGTTACACTCCAAGTTCCTCTCACTTTTCTGTCAGCACACACCTACACTCCTTCAGTGAGGTTCATGGCCAATGCCAGCAACCTCTCAGGTCTTTCAGAGTACCTGGTTAAGTGGCCTCTCTCTGCCTCACCCTAGTCAAAATCAATTAGTCATCTCATTATAATAGAGGGGCTGTGATGGGCATATATGTCCAAACCATAAATAGGCCTTCCTAGACAGAATTGTTTACAAAACTTACATTTGTTTACACCTTCCAGCAAATTAAGAGTTGGTTAAGTTTACAGATAAGTATTTTGCAATATACACACACAGAGCAATGAAGCAGAACTGGAAGTTCAGTCACACAAAAGACAAGACCTCGGCATAAACAGCTTCCAGGCAGTAAAAATTTGAAAGGCCTTTCTGATTTGACAGAGGCCCTTCCAGTTCACAGAATGCTTGATTCCTACCAAGGTTAATCCTTTGTTGTTGTTGTAATTGCTGTTGTTGTGTTTATACATAAACTATTTTGCCAGAGTTCTCATTTCCAGTTGTTCTTCAGGATGTCCAGATGGGACAAATCTGTTCTTGTTTCATGCCTTTACAAGAAGACCTGAAACAAAGTTGACTCCATATTTTCGAAAACTAAATGTGATTTCTCCTTCCTTATCATCTTCTTCACTGGTGTGTCCTATGATCTCCTTTCATCTTTTTTCACCATCATCCAGATAATGGATTGACTTTCATGCCATAAAACTTACTGTACAGCTAAACCTACTCCCCAGTAAATTCCCTCTGATAAGTGGGAATGAAAAGGGCTCTCATGTAGTTAGAAATCCAACTGACCCATTCCTCTAGAGAATATTTAGTGAACTTGACTGTGTTTGATAAGGGAAGGTCAGTTTTCCTACAAAAGTAATAGTTTTTAGCTCTTTTTCTTTCTTTACACAGTAAACAAAATAGCAAAAGTAAAGACAAAGATTACCCAAAGCCAAGTTGTTCCTTTACATTTTACTAAAGAAGACTGCCAAATCCAATAAGGTGACCTTGACATATGAAATTAGTAATGCACAACTGTTGCTAAGTGTAAAAAATTTTCAGATGTAAAGCAGTAGATCATTTACTTTCACAATGAATTCAATTTCTTTCATTGATTCCAGTTTTCAATGACAAAAACTTGCATATATGATAAAACAAAATGCACCAAAATCTACCAATAAATTCTTTTAATAAAAAGTGATAACTAGGCAGATGTTGCTGGCAAAATAATGGGTTAGCCTCATCCCAATTAAACTTTTCATATCTATGCGAGAAGAGTTGGAAAAATCTGTTGGCTTAAGAGAGGCCGCATAATAAATAAATAAATGTGTTGCAAAGATTAGAACAGGGAGGATATTTTAGGCTAATTTGGATGGTACTATCTTCTTCCATAGACAACAGCAAAATCAGCCTTTGACCTCAAAACACAAATTGGCACTGGAAGCTCTTTATTACTTTTTCCAGTCACAAAAACATTAACCTCGATATCCTGGCCAAACTCCAAACTGGCTGATTACATTCTGCTGCTCTAATTTTCCTCTGCAGGCTCAACCAGATCCAGCATAATTTCCTGATATGTAGTGTTACTGAAAAAAAACCCTTTTTTCAAAGTTGCTGTCAATTTTTCCTTCTTGCCTCCTCATTTGTATGCCTTGTCTTACGAGTTGTAGGTTGTTTGAAGGTCAGAATTGTTTGGTTCTGGATCACAGATTTTACTAAACTGAGGGACTATGAACATGGCCAGTGCTGCAATGATAACAATATCTTTTCATCCCTTTTACTCTCTTGTAATACACATAGTGTAGCCTGGCTATAGTTTTTTCCCCAAGCACTCACGCAGTCAGACTTTTGTTAAATATCACATCATCTCAAGAATCAGAAGTCAAAACCACAGCCTAAAGATACAGGGCATTCTGAGTGTGTTTAAAAACCAGTTGCCAATTTGATTGTAAAATAGCACATTGCCTAACTCCACCTTGTTTTAAAGCAATAATTTGTTAAAGAGATTATGATTTCCATGGCCATACAATCTAATATTTTTTCAAGAAGCTTGGATATAACTGATAGCAGAATTCATTTAATTCATATTTAGTATTGATCTGAGACATTACTTTTACTCTTAGGAAAAAAACCATTCTCTACAAAAGCATCTCTGGTATAAATGCTGATTTCACTTTGGTTCTATAAAGCTGCACACCTGCACTTTGGGTAGTTTCTTACTGAGTAACTTAAACTAGTTACAAATATCAGCACTGAGATCACTTGGTATAAGCACTTCTATCTAAAACAGAGGATGCAGTGCTTCTTCCCCCAGCACAGTCTCAAATAAAACAGCACTAAGTGCAATCTGGTGGATTAAGTGGGTTAAGTGAAATGCTATCACAGTAATTTATTATTAAGAGAAACGGTGATGGCTTAGATTAAGAAGATTTGTCTGTCTCTTCTAATTAAGGTTAGGTTTGTAAGAAGCTTTACTGCCCTTTGAAGCTACAGAGACTAAAATTAGGACTCTGGTTCCGTTTAAAATGTCACTAGGTTGGTCTATAATCCTGTGGTCGTTGCTACAAGGGATCATTCCTTCTATGTTGTGATTCCTTGTTTGCAGGATAGTGAGCCGGGACAAGACCCCACGAAGCAAAGTCTGATCAGTCTGTTAATGAGCAACCAGCTGGTCCTACAGGACACTGTGATGCTCTTCCAGTTACCTCTTGAGGAGTCCATACTGAACGGGAATTTGGCAAAGCAACGAGCTATAAGACACAAAGAGTTCCATTGCTGGCACAGAGCAAATGGTGGCAGCAAATGGGCTGTGTACAGAAAGTGAAGAAGTTTGGGGGGGCAAGAGCCGTCCTCAGGCTGTGAGTGAACTCATTTTACAGTGGTGTTTACAATCCTGCATGTGACAGCAGCATCCCAGGCTATAGTGTCCTCACTGCTGATCTACAGACAATGTCAAAACTCAAATCAGTAAATGGATCACTTCTAACTTTTCTTATTATTCCCCTATGTACACAGCATCAAATGAACCTGTGGGGCTGTTACAGGAGAGAAATAGCAAAAGCTGTTCAAAAATTTTTAGGAAATTTGAAGATTGGATTCAGTTTTCCTTAGTGATGCATAGACCTAGAGCAGCTCTGACTAGAGTAGTAAATTACAGAAACAGAAACCTCATTAGATGGAAAGATCAGGTGCATTTATGAAGAACAAAGCCCTCTTTGAGAATATTTAGCATGACAGAATATTTGAAGGAAAAGTAGCCATGGTGCTTCAAGTCAAAACTCAGTTTCTGATTGGCTGGGATATTAAAATACTCCTCCAGTAGGTCGGACATGAAATTATGATTCACTACATAGTGCCTTTCTCTAAATGATCTGAAGCTGTGCTTCAACTGAGACAAAATAGCATAAGTGTGTGGATGCACATTCTTCTGCTAGGTCTTATGTACCTGTCAGATAGGACAGTGTGCTGGGAGCCACTAAATTGCTATTCAGTAGTTTAAAAAGAGAATAATCTTTTAATTTGGTTTAGTGAAACAAAGCAAGTTTATATGTGTATTGGAAGGGATGAACTGCAAGCACTGAGTCTCAGATATGTGAGTGAGAAAATCTCTAATCAATTAATTCAGTAAGAATCTACCAGCTTTTACTGTTCAATCTGTTGAGCAATTAATGAAATTTAATTGCTCTGTTGCAATGTTAATAAACTTTTTATGTTACAGGGCATATCTTTTGCATTGTATTCTTTGTTTCTTAGATAAACTCTGTAATGTTTTTATAGACAGGAAAATCCAATTAAGCAGCAAAATCAATCACCTGTCATTCAAATAACCACTCATAAAATCTGAGCAGCACATATTCATGAAGGACCTCCTGAGTAAAAGCTATTTACTCTCCACACAATCTTATGACTGCTTTCAAATGAGGAGTGAAAGGGCTCAAAAAGATTACAAGAAGTCACTTAGTTCAGTCCCCTTTATTTACTCAGATTAACACAGGGATAAACAATACCCACCTATTCTGAACAAATAGAGCAGGGTGGTTCACAAAGTATTTCTTACAGTGAGAGAAGGGTACAGGTATAATCAGTAGGGCTTGTCTTGTGCAGTTCAGTCTATTTTACTGTGTCCAAACCCCAGTATCTACTGCAGCAGGCATGAGCAGTTCCTGTGTGACATTGGCTGAGGTCCTGTGGGCAAAAGGAAGCTCTCTGGAGGAAGAAGAAATATGGGCACTCCTGCACCTGTCCACAAGGCAGCTTCTGGAGGATCTTCACAGAGGTGAGGTGACAAACATCTTTATAAGAGTTCTTACTGTTGGAAATTAATTATTGAGCTATTTCAATTCTTTTGAGTTTGTTTGTTTGTTTGTGGGGGTGGGGTGGAGACAAAAAACTTAATGGCACTAACAGGGTATTGCTAATAAAAGTAAGAAATCTTTCAGTGCTGCTGGGATTACGTGCAGATTGCTCTGCCTACACAGAAGATCTTCACACAGTTTTGGCTTTTTTTTTTTTTTTTCAAATTAAACATCAAGTAGTAATTAATCTAAGTACAATTATATGCAGACAGAAGAGTCCTTCCTGAAGTCTGAATAACATGCACCCAGAGAAAGTGCAGTGTCAGCTAGGCTCATGTCCTTCATGGACTGATAGAGAAGGGCAGACAAATCCACATGGCTCTCCATTCAGCTATAAGAGATTTTATCCTTGATGATAATAATGTAACTTATCATTATGATGTTTGCTTGCCAAGCAGGCCAGCTTGAGAGAGCACAGAGCACAACTGAGCAACAACCAGAGAGCACAGCTGAGCAACCTGTCACATTTGGAGAACTGTTTATGTGAACGGGTATTCTTTTTGAGGGGAGAATGGATGAGATGTGTTCTTACCTCATAAGCATGTAGAATCAAAATACAAAATAGAGAAAACAAGTGATGTGTAACTTCTACTATAGCTGGAGGAGTGAAAATTCATAAATTCATTACCAACTAGTTTTTAATGGGCTGGAACACTATAGGAGGTTGACTATACCATCAGTTCCCTATTAACTGGTGTAACAAGGGGATAGACTAGCCCAGGAAATACAAGCACCATAAATGTGCAAAGGAGTGAAGCACAGAGATACCCACCTGGATACATTCAGCATAGGTCCATCTATTGACTGTGCCGGACACTAAGCTGACACTATGCTCTTCTGATTGCTGACTTACCAAAACATTTTTTTTTTAAAGAGATAATCAGCCTATGTTCCCTATGCTACACCAGATAAATTTAGGGTATCAGAACATGAAAACTAAACCAAGAAGAAGTAGGGGTGTACAACCAAACTGGGCTGCAGGCCAAGTGTTAGGCTGCTAAAACTTGTCTTTAGGGAGCTCAAGTCCAGAAGTGATGTCAAGCTGGAGTCATTCTGAAGCTGAATCCACAGTGTTCCAGCTATTTTGAGCACAGGGAAGGTTACCTGCCAGTGCATAGCATCATCCCAGTTGAGTAAGGCATATCTCTGACTCCACATCTCCCAATTGCAGCTATATTGTTTCTGTAATCAGCCTCTTTTCAAGGCTAATGCTGCCACATTTGCTGTGCTGTGCATGGTGCAATAAATCATGCCAGATCTCATGATGATCAGCACCACTTGGCACAGAATATTCCTGGTGTGCTGGGGCACTGCCAGGTCAGGCAGGAATGCCACTCGTTGGCTGGCCAGCCCTGCAGAAGGCCAGGTATTCTCCACTAGGATGAAGTACAAGCTGGCTGGCTGTTCCTCAAACAGACAAGCTTCCCAGCATGTGTGACTTGTGTTTGCATACAACACTACAGAAAACATGCAAGGAGCAGAAGAGAACACTAGCTGAAGGTACTCATGGTCAGAGAGCCCAGCAATCACCAGGCAAGGCCACAGTGACAAGGCAGGTCTGAGGTCAGGCTGGGAAGTCAGTCTGTGGCTCAGGACCAATAAGGTCCCCAGTCAGGCAAGTCATTCTGGGTCCATCTTCAGTGATGAGTTTGGTTATACAGGTAAGATGCCAGAAATATGATTTTCTGAGTACAGTGAATAAACACTAAGATCTTCATTTTATCAACTTCAACATTTTTCAGACGCTGCCATCTGTGTGATTTGCCCATGGTCAGTACTACTGTCTGCTGAAGGAAATTTGTTTTTCCAAAACAATGCATCTCAGACAGAAGCTGCCCCTTTCAGTGCACCAGAATTGCTCCACCGCCCAAGTAAAAACCAGCACTTTGGACTAACCAAGGTGAGAAATATTGCAAAGTGCATGTTGACAGCACTTCATGAAGACAAGCTTGTGGGTTTTAATGCAATTTGCCAGGCATCTACTGTCACATCCCATTTCTAATAAAACTAATCAAATTAGGCTATAGTTAGAAAGATGTTACATGTATCTTGCAGCTTATTGTTGGATTAGCATGCATGTCAACATCAAAATCAATTTTGAACATCAGTCCCACAGGCCTGAAGAAATGTATTATTTGTAAAGGCCTACAGAAAGGAAGAATTTCTATGGAATGGTGTTCAAGCAGATATGGTAATTGTAATCTCAGAAGCAGCAGGACTGCAGTATCTGTACAATCAGAGGGTAGAAGCAGTCCCAGGAAGTCAGAAATTTGTTCAGCTTTGTTAACAAATGAGTCTGACAAATGAGTCTCTCTGGAAAGAGAGTAAGATATAGCATTCAGGCACCTTAAAGTTTTAAATACCACTCAGACCGCATACTCCCCTCAGGCAGAACACAGTATTTTCAGCTTCCCACACAACTGACCACTTAGACACTATAGGCAGAAAAATGAAGCTGTGGAATAGGCAGCCTTATTCCAGTAATTATTTTCCTGCATATAACAGCTAGTCAGTCCCACAAGTAGGGGAGAATTTTAATCAGCAATGGGAGAGCTTCAATATTAAGAAAGGAGTTCAATTTTCTTTCCCTACTTCTGGCGTCTTTGAACAGAGGGCAGTCTGGCTCAGCTCCTCAAGCTGAACAGTACTAATGATGCCAAGATGATTTTTTTGCCTTTTCTTTTACATACATTTTATATAACTTTTGTGTATCCTCAGAATTCTTAGCATGCATACTTGTAACTCCTTAAGTCTGATAACTTAGCATAGCCCAGACATCCTGAAGGCCTCAGAGTAGGAGGCCAGAATACCCTATGCTGTCTTGGGAAACCAAGGTCCTGTCTAGAACATACCCTGTAAACTACAGATTCAGCCCATCCAGGGGGGAATTCATTGAATGGGGAAATATCACATCATTCATCCAGGCCTGCCACTGGGGCACCCCTGTGAGATATGCAGATTTGTAAGGTCTATAAATTGTATACCAGTGATCTGTCGTGTGTGTGCATTGTGGCACATCTCGCCTTGGCAAAATGGTGCACCATAACGATCCTTATTAAAACACCAAGACAAAAACTCCTTATCCCTTAATCATGTCTAGCTCTCATTTTTTTAAGACCAGGAAAAGACATCACTAATTGCATGCAACCTAGTCCATAAGCTGAGTCACTATTTTACTTTTAGATACGTTTACTCTAGTTTTTATAAAAAATCATCTATATGATTCTGTGACTTCTGCCATTTTGTGACCATAGACACAAAGAGATGGTGTGTCTATTATGAGACTTTCCTATACTGATTTCCTGTATTGATTTCACACAGGGTTTCCTTTTCTATTTTGACAGATGCTGGTGTATTCCTTAGGAATGACCCTCTATTGGTCAGCAGATTACCAGGTTCCTCCAAACCAGGCCAGTAACACAAAAATTTTTGTTTTCATTTATTCTGGTAGGTTTAAACAATGAGAGGCATAGTCTTAAGTATCACTAAGAGGGGCTTTCTGTTTTGGACTACCAGAAAAGAATTTAAGAGCTTGTGTGAAGGTCAGTCTTCACCAAAAATATCAGTTCACACAAATCAGGGAATTTAGTTGGAGTTCATCTTTTCTTTCCTTTCCTTTTTTTTCTCCCCTATGTTTCTTCAAAAACCAGCAAAGTGGTTGAATCTTATCCTTGGAGGAATTTAAAAGATGTGTAGTTGTGGCACTTAGGGACATGACTCAGTGGTGGACTTGCCAGTGCTAGTTTATGATTGCACTCAATGATATTAAAGGTCTTTTTCAATTATTCCACGATTCTATTATTCAAAGTGAGACAGGACTAAAACAAAAACATCACGTTGGCATGATTGTGATGCTGTGCATATTTGTGTGCTTTTTCAAAAATAGAATGGAAGAATAAAGCTAAATGACTCCCCTTATTTCTGAAAAAATTCTATCAGTATCTCTGCAAGCTGAAATTACAAGTTTCTTGCTTACCCAGAATCCTTCCAAAGACTTGCAACATACATTTTGCTTCATTTCTATATTGATGCTTTTGGTTGCTTGTTCTCAATTTGGAGAGCACAGATTTCTAGTAGATTTAACCCCCCCTTCACATTCTTCTAAGAGAAAAAGCTTTATAAGCTAAATGGCCTTAAAATATAAGAATCTGGTCTCTATGACAACAGTTGTGGCTGGTAAAACTCCTCACCTTTTTGAAGCTAATGCTACCACATACCTTACTTCCATGAATCTTAGATTCACAGTCTAATTAACAAAGCTCTGGAGCAAACTGAACTGTCTGTCACCAAGAAGCCCCTATTGGGGCAACAATCATTCTTGGAGGTGCCAATTCCCTCCACGGCTATCCTGGATCCCATTTATGGGATCCCACTAATCTCATGCTGCTTGTCTGGAATTCTCCCAAAGTCTAAAGGAATTCAGTGCATGTTTCTCACCCACGCTTACAGAAATTCCTGATCCCAGTTTACACAGGATTTCAGTCCCCTGGGAGATGTCATTTAACAGTACCTCTATTTTGACTCAGTCCCTCCAGCTGAGTGACCAACTACATACACTCTTGCTGACACTGTGTGAAGATCTGCCACATAGAAGACTTTCTCCTGAATCCATTCTGGAAGCATGCGAAGCACATCAGAAGGAATCTGCTTCCTTACCAGCAAAATTCTACATAAAGAGAATGGTTCAGTTTGCAGTGGGAAGTGTCAGTGAGGTAAGTACTACTCTCACACTCCAGTCATCTCCTTTTCTGTTGTGAGAGAGGTGCCCAGCAACATGGGAGACAGGTGAGTGACTGCCAGAATTAATGTTTGTATGGATTAAGGAAGTGAGATTTGGTTCTAAACTTCTAGGCAGGAAATTGTGTGGGCACGTGTACAAGCAAATAAAGCAATGAAGCCATCTCACACACCACTTCTACACTCCTGGGAAGTGATTGAGCTTTTGTACTTACAGTATCTTAATTTCTTTAGTTAGTACTGAAGCAATGATAACCTTTACAGAGACCTCATATTGGCCAAAGTAAAGGACGCTACACAACAGTAAAAATTTCTCCATTGCCATTCTGGTTTCAGATCTCATTTACATCATGTTAGGAAGTTAGGTCATTGTGCTTGTGTGGAACTGAATATTTGCTGTGCAATCAAACTTGATCACATGAGATCTTTAAAAATGAGCAGATAAATTTTTTCAAAATTTGAAATATCAGAAACCATTTTTGTTGACAAGCTGAATGACAATGGAAGAAAACACACCAGAAATTTTTTGTTTTCAGTCAGTATTCAATATGATTCTGAGAATAATCTTTCCCTTCCACTCTTTCCTACTCTCTTTGCTACTGCAACAGAGGGTGTCCCCTCTTAAACTTAGCTAGCATGAGAGCATGGAACCAACGTATGAGAGCATGGAACCAACATACTCAGTCCCGCTTTGTGTTACTCTGAGAAAATGAAGTTGCTTATCCAAAGCAGATCAGCAGCCTCTGACAGCCAGAGGGCAAGGATCGCATCACTTTGAGAGTCTGAAGTTCACATATCATATGACAGTGACTTTGAATATTGCTGCCTTCCAGACGGAGCAGGTGGTCACTGAAGACAGCACAGCCTCCCAGCTCAACAGAAGTCACGTGATAAGGAAAAGACTGCATGAAAAAATATCGGACACCTCAACACTGGCATCCCAGATGAATTTCCACCAAGGTAAAGAAAGATTTATAACCTGAACTCTCTAATAAGGATACAGACAGCCTTTTCTGTGTCTTTCCCAAAGTAGATGGATTGTTTAATTTCATGCTGTAGTGATTACATGTAGTGTTAGATAGGACAGTTACCGCTGTACATATAAATTACTTCATAAAGGAAATACTCTGAGGCAAGTCAGTGAGGTTTCTTTTCCTTATTTCCACAAAGGACAGTAGTCTCAGGGCTGTGAAGCAACGACAACAAATCAGCTTGCACAGATTTGACTCTTAAAGCACTTTGCATAAAACCTGTGCATATAAAGCTCCTCTACTTTCAAAACTGCTTTTGTACTTTGCATACTCCAGTGTATTTTTGTAGGTGAGGTTCTGTGAGATTATCTTCCTGCCATTAAGGAATATATATTCATCTTTCTTATTTGATTATTCAAGCAAAGATTTGTGGTTTCTTTTTTTGATTTTAGTTTAATTTTCTATTCAAAAGATGCTTTATAAATTCATACATGAATTGCTGGAGTGATTTCAAGACAAGGCCAAATCCTGCTCACTATATATATAAAACAGTATATACTAATTTTTTATTTAATTTGACTAAGATCAAGATTTATTATCTCTCAGAGTAATTCTATAACTCTATAAGTAATTCTGTCTTTTTTCTAGTGTCCACACTGTACTGTTCACTTTGACAGAGATCTCTGATTTTGGAGCAAGGGGAAAGCTGGCCCAAGCTACACAGGATTTTTTTTTAATATACTCAGCATTAGGCATATGAACAATACAATTCCTATTCAGTAAATCACACATATGCTCCGTGAAATCAGCCAGAATCAAACACAGACTTAAATATATCTGGAACATTTTATTAGGTATTATTGCTTATAAGAAAAGGGGATTCTTTTGGAAACATACAGAAAAACTACTCCCCAAGGCATATTGGTTCACTCACTCAAGAACTGAGCTTGTAGATTCACACTTGCAAAAGTAGATAGAAATTCTTCTGCTGCCAAAAGGGATGGCCCCATTTTCAACCCCGTATTAGCCACAAATTCCTGCCAGTTTCCTTACACTAGTTCTAGGGATAATGTATCTGGTGAGATCTCTGTGTTTGTCCGTGACTCAGGTCACTTGACTTACACTTGCCAAAGGACTTCAATGAATTAGACTGTCAATTATATTGAAAATGTGTGAGCTGCACTTTGCAAGACAGCATTCCATTTCTTCCTTTTTTTAAATTAAAAATTATGTTTCAGAGATTCTGTAAAAGGACAAGAGAGAATGAAAACAAAGCAAAATCGTTGTGCAAGAAAAATATGTACATCCTAATGAATTAGGATGACCCATTTAATGGAATTTCTGCATTCGACTCTGGTAGTGGATTCTGTTTGGACATTGTCCAACCAGCACACAGAAAGAAGAAGCTACAGCTCAAGGTTTTGGACCTCAGAGTATAAGGAATAAGAACTTTGCAGGTTATCTGCACTTTGCAACCTTTCAATTAAATATATAGAACAGAATTAATGTATTAGATTTGTTTTATATGGAATAGTTGAGAAGTATGAAAGCAAATTTTGGTCAGAATAAGATTATGAAAGTAATAGAATTAAGTTTCCAAGCTTTCCTCAGTCTTTAAGGAATTGGAGTCAGGGTTAGAATACAGAAGGATGAGGACTATATAAAAATTAGCCCATCCAAATGTTATTTACATTAACATGCAAATACAATGACTTATAATAAAAGTATATGATTCACCACATTTCCTTCCTGTTTCCAGACAAAGGGCCCAGATTAATGAACTATAGTCAATCAACAGAAGATTACAGACAACTCTCTGTGGATTATAGTGACTCTAATAGTATTTCTGAAAGTACATCTTTGATACTGTCTAACCGAGGACACAGGAGAGGTAAGATTCTTAAAAAAGATTATGTTTGTGACTTATGTATTCATCTCTTTTGTCCCCTGAAGTGTGGGACTGACCACATACTAGGTGATAGTTATTCCTATGCTACTTGTGGTTATGTGACTTGGGAGGTATATTTGTGCTAAATTGTAGAGCAGAAAGATACTTTTATATTAGATTCTTTTTCACTTGTGTCTGACAGTAAAGCTATATATTCCCTGGTTACCACGTAACCCCATCAGCTCCTTCTTGCTTCATGCCCCCTTTGCCAGGTAAAGCTGCTCAGCAGGTCACAAAGTTTGACATTATGTTTTTAGCACATGGGGTCTTGACACAGAAAAGGTGGAGCTACCCCTCAAATGCAATGTGGTGGGCAATGTCAAGATGCCAACTCCAAAATCAGTTGGATCTATAAATAATACCTAAGAGTGAATGTTCTATGAGGACATAACTCAGAGAGAAATTAGGCACATCCTGGGAAAAAACCCATCATGTCTTAGCCTCTAAGCCCTAAGCCCTCAGCCCAAGGATGAGGAAAGGGAGGTTACTCCTGTTAATGCTCTCCTCCTGCAAGGTGCTTTTCTGAAGCTCCAGAATTGCAATCAATACCAGCAGCAATAAAAACCTGAGACTGCAGCTGCTCCATGAGTGACATACATGCATGAGTCACACACACAGTCACACACAGGGAAGGTAAAGTCAGAATAGAAATCTGTTTTGTAAGCAGTTTAAAAGACATTTTAGTCATAAACTTGCCAAAGGCTCATTGCAGTGACTTTGTGCATATCTCAGTCTCCACTGAAACACTGGTAGCTGTGCATACTCAGGATTTTGTAAGACAGGATTCTAAAAATACATGAGTAAACACAGAATGTGAGAGCTTGTTTGTCACAGACATTCTTTCATGACATAATATATTTTAGAAAAAGCATTCTTCTATGAAAAGAAATATTACCATCTAGTAGAGCACCATTATCAAAGGAAATGAATATCTCTATCAAAACTCTACATTAGGAGCTCCTTGAACATATAGTAAATCTACAGCATCAACTTCTTTGAAGAATACATGTTAATTTAATGTCAGGTGTGTGTTGGATTTGTGATCAAAGCATGGCAGTCTGGCCACTGAAAGTAGCCAAGTTGTCCCACTGCTATAACAGCTGATATAGAAAGACTAAGGGGAATTTTATGGTCTTGTCAAAATATATTTATGCAATTATATTAAGACCACAGTGCAAGCAGAGAATTGTGTGAGGTTTTCTCATTAAAAAGCATGCTTCAGGATTGAATCTTAACTTTGGTAACTAGCTTATCTCAAATCTCACATTTTGTCACTACCATCTGCAGCTTGAAAAATCCCCACATGTTTATGCTTATTTTAGCAATGGGACTGTAGATTTTCTAAGTTTCAAAATTGCAGTTGGTTGGTTGGTACACTAGAATTCAATGTCACGTTTTCATGTTGGAATTCAGAGTGAAGTCTCAGGGTGTAGTGCATGAATATTTCATCAAAATTATTCTACTTCCATGATAAGCTTCCACACAGCTTATCTTACCACCTCTATCATCCTACTTATGTAATAGTTTGATATGCAATTCTTCAAATAAGATCAATGAAATGATCCAAGTGAACAAAAATTTAACCTTCTCACCCTTCCCTAAAGATTTCAAACATCTCTGCGGATACAGGAAACATTCATAGAACTACCACTTGAATCCACTTGAATAACCCTCTCTGGTTCTCCCCCTAAATTTCAACCTTCATCTATTTGGCCCAAGCACACCTGTCCATTTTGTAGCAACAGAGATGACTGAAGGTGAAAAACAATGCAATCCTTATTTGCTAAGGCCCCACAACCCATCCATTACTCCTACTGTGGTTTTTATTTTGTTGTAAAAACATTCACAATATATTTAACATAGAAAGTAACCAGGGGAGTACACACAAACATTTTCATTTATTTGATTTTATATTCTACTCTGATTAAGCCAGAGAAGTTTCATGCTTTTTTCTGCCCATTTTATGCCTGAAAATAGAAGAACAAAAATTGGGCATAATTTCTGAAGAGAAAAAGCTGATTCACAAATTACCCCCATAGAGATGGAAATGACAGCCATTGTACCTACACAGCTGTTTTCCAAATTACATTCACATAAAGGGTTATGAAGAGGAAGTAACAATAACTAGGGAACTGGGAATACTGCTGGTGTAGAATTCACTAATCCTATTAAATAGCCATTTATCATGTCCAAGCAAGGACACAAGAGAGGAAGCTGCCAGTCTAAATTTCTTCCCTGTTGTAATTGTCCCAACATGTGATGCTGAGTGCTGCTACTATTGCTTGAATATTGAAATTTCCTTTATTTATTGCAGGAAGAGTTCCAGAGACACACAGATCATGTGACACCACACTTAGTGGATCAAGGACAGAAAGCAGCTACAAGCTCTTCATAAACAGGTGAGCTCAATTCAGATTCTACAAGATGGAAGCTGTTTTATAAGCAAGTGAAGCCAGGAACTAGTGTGGCAATGACAGTATCAGAAAAGGCCTGAATTGCATTTGAGACTGTTTTGCTTATAGATACTATTTATATAGAATAACTAATAAATACATATTATTCTATTATGTAGAATAAATAAATAATATTCACCTATACTTGGTTTGGTTCCAAGTGGAACAGTCCAAAAGCTCCAGTGAATGGAACTTGGGCCCTGCACAATACATACCAAACAAATTCAGGATTTCTACATTTACTCTGCACCACTGTGTCCTGCCAGATACCACAGGCCACCCAGAACAGCTGCCCCAGCTGTGTCTGCACCAGGCAGGGAAGCAGCACTAGCCCTCTGTGACTGAAACAGATGGGAAGCTGCTCCACAGAGACTGTGAAAGGATGGATTTGATGATCTTAGAGGTCTTTTCTAACCTTACTAATTATATAGTTTATGAAGGGAAAAATCTGTTGAAAATGTATGAATAGTCATCACTTTTCATGTCAAGGCATTCTGTCAGAGTCCTTATTTGTCCACATTCAGATTTTGGATGTGGTCTTGCCTTGCTGTCACATTAAAGTGCTGTCACACCTTAAGTGTTCCGGAGTGGTTTATGTCAGACCATGTATGCAATGTATAATTTTCATTTGTATTTCCACTTCAGTGCTTATACTGATTTCTCTCACTTGTGTCAGTCATACCCAGCCCTGCACCACCACTGTACCTGAGAGTTGCAGGTAACCCAGGGTCACCAGCAGTAAAGACCTCTGCTCTGTCATGAGGATTAGCCTCATTTGAGCCATGGCATGACAGCAGCCCTGTAGACATTGGCAAAGAAAACCGAGGATTGTACAGCTGATACTAACTCCTTTTCAAAAGCCAGGGAAACTCCACTGCTACCAAACAAGAGTTTTCTAGACTGGGTGTTAGCACCGTGCAGCTCTAGTCATGGCTGCTTCCAAAGGAAGAAGAGATGTAAGTACTGTCAGCCTCTAGGCACCACAAAGACCAGAATCCCACAGTTAAGCACCATGTAATCCCTACAGTCATCCCATTTAAATTGGGTTCCTGACCCAGTTAAACAGGAGTTTCTTCTTTTAACATGAGTAATTCAGGCCCACAGGAAATGCTCAATTTAGATCAACTCCCAATTAAATGTGTCCCAAGTAAACAGTTTGAACTTCCTGATAAATCAGCCATGATAATCTGGGCAATATGAGATATCCCAGTACACCTGTAAAACTGCAACAAGAGATTGCAGGATAGTAGCTGCTTTTGTCAAGAAAGAAGTTTCTGTCTACTTGTCTAACTATACACATACACTTATATTTATACACGTGTTCAACAGCATCTATATATGCTCACATGGAAAACACCATTACTTTCTACATTAAAACCAAAGAGAGCTTTCTGATCTGAGATTTCACACACCTTTTTCTTAATTAAATTGAAAATTCCCTCAGTTACCTAGGATGTTAATTTATCCTAATGAATTAGTATTCAAATAATTTAATTCCCATTCTTGGAAGATTCTGAATAATGAAACAACAAATGTTAAGGCTTTCTGAAGCTTTTTTCTTGAGAAAATAATAAATGAGGAATTTGCTTCATCCTGTAGAATTCCCAGAAGGGAATGAGGCTACAGTCTTTGCCTGTTGGCTTCACCAAAGTTAAACCCGCTGGACCTGGCTCACCAAATCAAGAAAAGAAACAAACCTGACTCTATTGAATCAAAGCAGAGTTAAGATTTATTTATAACGGGCACCAGTAATATTACTCCTGTTAAATTATTTCTCTTTTTCTCTAAAGAAACATTAAGGAGCTTATAGCAGACATTGCCCTGGACTTCATAGTATTCCAGTAGTTACCGTACCTTAAGCTCTCTGTCCCCAGGTCGCTGTTGGGTTGACTGCATGTTTTATATTTTCCTCACTATGGCATTTCCCTTGGAGGTCGGTGAGCGCTGTAGAAGAAATCCCAGCTGGAACTCAGAGGAACGGCCGACAGAACCTGCTGAGCTTGGGCTCCACCTTCTCCGTGTCCACAAAGGACTACTCAGCAGCTGCTGCATCACAGAAATGTTTCTTCCACAGGAAGGAAAAGGTGAATGATGAAAAAGATATAAGCTGATTTCAAGTAAATATCACTAAAGAGAAGCCTCTCATCTAATTTTTGTTTGACAGTGATGTGCATAATAACTACTGACTCATCTTATTAGATGAGTATTCTAAATTGACAGACTCCAAATTAGGCATAATCCAGTTGTGCTGTCAGAACTGAAGGCAGTGAAAGCAATTGTTCATAAGGACTATGCAAAAGCTCATAATTGAAACCTCTCTGACCTACATATGATTTCTGCCAGCATCAAACACCATATGGACTGTTTTCACCAACCACTTTCACAGCAGCTTCAGAATAGCAAAAAAATTTACAGAGACACTTTACCCAAATGTCTGCCAGCCAATGATGCTGAAAGGAGTTAAATTTTTCTACAGTGCATGTCTGGACAGAAAGCATGGGCTGGCAGTGAATGTGCCCAGACAGTAGTTCTCCTATTGCTACTTGCTAAGTTGTGGTAGGACTCTGTTAAATGGAAAGGATAATGTTTCTTTAAATGGTACGTTGTTTTGCAATCTTTTCCGGATTGCAAAAATTCAGAAATAACTGAATCACAGAAAACTCCACCATGATCCTTCATATGGAGTTTTCTGTTGTGGAACTAGAAGGGACAGGTTTCAGGCTGATGAACCCTTTCATCTCCTCCCAGTTCAGAACCTCAATAGTGACCAGTGACAAAAATTTGGTCAAGAGCTTCGGTTAGATACTCTGGAAAATTATCTTTTCTCATATAAATTTTGTTTTAAATTTTCTTATTATGGTTTTTGTGGGGAATATAACAGCCTTTCACAGGAGTTCAGCAACTGTTACAACATAGTGTTAGTCCCTCTTTAATGACTGCATTGTCTGTTGGTAGGACCATAGTATTATTAAACTATTTTTTTTAAGTATCTCAATAAGTCAAGTTACTAAGTCATGGTGAACAGCTGGAAGGATTCACATCTTATTACTTGAAGACATTTAAATCTTTCTGTCTGCTTAAGAGATCTAAAAGCATAGATGTATCTGATGAAAAGTCAATATATAAAATTAGTTGAGGTGGATACTCAGCAAGAAAAAAAGACCTTAAAACTGTTGAAGTTTTTTGAAATTAAAACAAAAGAATACAATGTCTACTAATAAGAACCTTCAGTCAGCCCTTATTATGGGGAAGAAAGCAGCTCTGCATTCCAGTTTAGTTCATAGGGAAGCTGGGTTTATTCAATCACAGCAGTGTGTATGTATGTGTTTACATGTCTGTGACTGTCCTCAGAGAATTTGGGAATCAAATGAGTAAAGGTCTCAGAATAAATTAAGTTTCTATAAGTGTCATGAAAATAGGTGCCTTGCAAAGGAAATGGATCTTGATTAAGTGCCTTTACAGAAGAAAAGGTCTCAGCATGAGCTTACCTCTACTCAGACCCTGGAGAGTCCACACAGGAGAGACCCCAAACAGAGAGAAGCCATCAGTCAACATCTGCACCTTATTAGACACTGAAGTCAATTAGGCCCAGAATATAGAACAATAGAAATGGGTTTTATTGATACTTGTGTTCAAGATCTTAATTCCATTAAGAAGACTCACTAAATTTCTAAATTGCCTCCTTGCAGTTTTCAGGTCCAGAATTTGTTATTTTGTCTAGTGAGCCACCCGTGACCTTACAGCTGCCTGGATCAATTGTGGTAAGAATGAACATTAAGAATCTAGAACTAATCCAGTGACATTTTAGTCAGGGTTCTTTGTAAGTAGCACCTGAGCCTCAAGCCAGCATTTTCTCCATGTCCTCCTCTCAAAACTAGCTGGAGTTCCTGCAGAGGTATTGAGACTTGAAAGGATATGCTTTAATTATTAGTGCTTTTTAGTTATTTCTGTTGGTGCAAAAAAAGCTTAATTTATCCTTCTCGGCTAAGAATGCTCACTTTAGCCCTAGAGCTATGAGACAAAGACGGTACAGCAAATCTGCAATATGACATCTAGTTCCAATGTATGGAACTTGTCCAGCTTGCAAGCACATGCTTTACTTTTCATCAAGATAAGGTAGAAAGTTGACAGAGACAGCAGTAAAAATGAGAGCAAAGCAAATTTGGAATTAGCCCCAAATCTAGAATAACCCTGGTGACTGGAGAATTTGAGTATGCTCAGCTGTTTTGTTGTGATTCTTTGGGTTTTAAGAAAATTAGAAAGGTTTGTGATATTAATTTATGAGAGGGAGACAGAGAATAGCATGGTGTGGTGCCCAATTCCATCAGGTTGCATAGAGACAGGCTACTTGTGAGCCTCAGTAATAAAATGCTGTGGAACTTGCACTGCTTGTACTTGGCACTCATTCTTCATTCTTTCTTGCATGTTCTTAGACTAAAAAAGGGAAATCCTATTTGTCCCAAAGGGATCTCAATGTGATTCTACTCAATGGGCAGTGCCTTGAGGTGCAATGTGACATCAAGACCAAGGCAAGAGATGTTTTCAACACTGTGGTGGCATATGCAAACTTGGCGGAACATTTCTACTTTGGCTTGGCTTACCTGAAAGGTAATGAGACAGTTAAGTACAGCTCTGTCCCTCAGTGCCTCTATAGTTACTTTATCAATGAATTCCAGTAAGAATTCATCAAAGAATCATTCAAGAATTCATCAAAGAATCATTCATCAAGAATTCATTCAAAGATCCTTTAAGATCCTTAGGTAGAAGCAGATACAAAGCTTGCACAGAAGTAAGGTATGTTGGATTGAACTGCACTGCACTCATGTAAAGCCTGTCTGCCCTAGGACTGTGCATCAGCACAGCCATAAAACATTTACAGGTTGATACTCCCAGGCAGAAATGGCTGTGTCCCAGCCTTGCACTCAAATAACACAGCCATGTAGCTCCAGCAGAAATTCCAGGAAGCATTGCACTGGGAAAGGCTGCCTGTGCTTATTCCTAGATATAAGTGGGATACAGGCTCAGCTGTGTTATCTACCAGACCCACATCTCCCCAGTCCCCTTCTGATGGCAGGCACAGCTGAGGCTCTGGGAAAGAGCACAACTTGTGTGTAGGGCATGAGGATTACAAAGGGGTGCAGAACCTGAGTGGTGAGAAGAATGCAAGCCCCATGAATCCTTGAGTGATTTCTCAGATACCATACTAATCCAACATCTAACATTTGTAATCCAAAATTACATACTGTCCTAAGTTCTACATCAAATGAGGAATAAGTTAAATCATGACACAGAGAAGTAAATCTCAGCTGACATCCCAAATCCATTTCATTTTTTATTGCTAGTGATGCACTCTATGAAGACAGCAGAACTAAGCTGCTGAAGTATATCCAGGTTTATCACAGAGCCCAAAATTCTCATTTCAGGTAAAGAATTCTTCTTTTTGGATGAGGACACCAAACTCTACAAAGTGGCCCCAGATGGCTGGAATGACCAACCCAAGAAGAAAATGTCCATCATTAATTTCACTCTCTTTATAAGGATAAAATTCTTTGTCAACCACTTTAATGTTATTCAGTAAGTGCAAAATTCTGCTGACTGAAGGAAAACCAGTAGCATTTAGAGATACTATCCAAAGCTCCTCCTGAGTTCCTAAATCCTTTTCTATTCCAGGCATGGCTTGACAAGGCATCAGTTTTACCTGCAGCTTCGTAAAGATATTTTGGAGGAGCGATTATATTGCAGTGATGAGACTGCCCTGAAACTCGGCGCTTTGGCTTTACAGGCAGAGCTTGGCAATTATGCTTCTGAGGTGTGCAGAAATAATACAGTATATCTCAGAGGTCTCTCTCTACAACTTTTGCAGCTTTTGTTTGTGACATAGAGTTTAAAGAAGAAATGTGAATAGCAGAGAACTTCAGTTAAGTCCTCCAGATAAGTCCTTCAGACTCAATTATAAAAATTATTAAAATATTCCTGATTATAGAGTAGTAATGAGCCAGGTGAATTTACCAGGGAATGTGGCAGAATGATGAGAGAGTCTAGGTCCTATAATTGATAATATATCCTAGAAACTCCAGAAAATCTGTAGAAATTTTCCAACACAGGCCCAGCTTGGATGCGCAGAGGGGCTTCAAGAGATTAGTAAATAAGGAAGACAAAAGCAAAGGCACACTTCAGAATTCACAGCTATCTTATGTGTAGGCTCAGATCCACAAGCCGCAAAGACAGGGAGGTCTCTGCATCTCTGAACTAGCTGTCCTAGTTTTCAAGTGTAAAGAAAACACCCATTTATGTTGGCTTCCATATCTTCACCTATGTAAATCAGGATAGCTCGGTTGATTGAACTCTGAGTGGTCAGATCCCCCATGGCAAGGGGTCCCCCACTGTAGATTGTACTGATGCAGCTGTAGCTGTCAGCTCTAAGAGCAGGACACACCTGCAGGCCCAGCTCCTTTCTCCCCTCTGCCCAAAGAAGTTTTAGCATCTGCCTGAGCACAGGGGCAAGAGGCAATTTGGCTGTCAGGGCACCACATGCTGTTCCCACTTTCCTTTGGGAAATGGCAGCAGGGTGACTTCTGCATATGGTTCACCCCGGAAATGAAATGCAATGAACAAGAAAAGTCAAGAAAGAACAAAAGGCTCCTATCTTTTTGTTTTTTCAATTTTTTCTCCCCCAGATGCATGGGAAGAGCTATTTTCGTGTTGAAGACTACGTCCCAGCCAGTCGAATAGAGAAAATGACCCTGGCATACGTACAGCGAGAGCTTGCTAAATTACATCGCATGAATCGCTCCCTATTTGAGGATGAAGCTGAACTGGAGTTTTTAAAGGTAACTTGCCATACCTCAAACACTATTTATTAATTTTGAGGCAGAAAGCCCCTCTCTATTTAACGTTGTCTATTTTCTTCTTGCCTGACACAGTGGATTTTAGATATGGTGAAAAAATTTGAATAGTCAACAAAAACCTCAGAATTTCATTCTGCTGTAGATAGTGTCACTTATCACTGAGAGTTTTTATAGCACGTTTTGGTGTATTTGCAGCATTCTAAGGTTTGATGTAAATTTTTGGCATGTTACCAACATGTCTGGGCTCCAGAAGATTATAAAACATGAGAATAAGCACTTTTTTGACTTCTGAAATTACAGCAGCTGTTCAGCCACTTCCTAAACATGTAGCAATTGTTTGTTTAAAAGTATCTGTGAGCCCTGGAAGGGAGGAAGGAATTATCTGAAGTATTTTCTCACTTGACTATTTCTCTAGGGCTCTAAAGTGTCATGATGATGTGGGATTTCACTTTTTTCCTGCTAGTTTCTCTTTCTCCCCAAACCTCTTTGCTTTCCATCAAATGAAAAATATCAGGGATTAGATAATGGATAAATACCAGTAGTCATTTTGCTGCAGTGCCCCATGCTGGTATTTATAGCATCATCTTAGTTTAGTTGCTATTTAATTATATTAGTTCCTCATCTAACACTGTCAGTGCAATTGAAGAAATAGATAGAAGCTTAGCCTTAATGACAGTCCCATCATGTGTGGCAAATCCCATGAAGAAAAAGCAGCTTTGTTAGTATCTGTTTCAATGAATAAATCTGTAGAAGGAGCCAACTCATCATAGAAAGTAAGAAAGACAGACCCCATGGCAAGAACATGTAAATTCCAAATATGAAAGGGATTAAAAATTAAAACCCAGATTCATCTAGTGATTATAGATGCCCCAGTTTTCAGGACCTGAACATTTGTACTTTGGTTACTTTCTGAGAAAACAGATCTTCTTAAAGTGTTTTATTTTGGTCACTGAAAAGCTCTGTTCACAATTGAAAAGTCATTTGAGGATTGTACATTAGCTTCCCAGAAAGAAAATGTAGGGTTTTTAGGATAAACTCACATTGGTCTGCAGATCAGACAGTAAATCCCAGTCATATTCCATAGTTCTGTAATGTGTCTGAGTCACATTTTAACACTTTTGTGGCCAAGTACAGGAGGTAGAAAGACAAACATGAACACCCAGAACCTCTGGGTGAGTTTCTCAGAATATCCCCTGCATGGTTAGATGGCAGGGGCAGACACTGGCTCCTCAGACACTCAGAAGCATTTTCTCCTCTATCTACCTTTCTTCCCATGAATCTTTCTGAGTAAGGCATGGTAAAAGCACTTTTTCTCTAAAGGTGACTCAGCAGCTTCCTGAATATGGAGTGTTATTCTATCGTGTGTCCCAAGAGAAGAAAGGGACAGAAGGGGACATCATCCTGGGAATCTGTGCCAAAGGCATCATCGTCTATGAGAACAAAAATCACACAAGAATTGCCAGTTTAAGATTTCAGTGGCGTGAAACAGAGAGAATTTCAGCTCATGTGAGTTGGAACTAACTGAATCTCTTTACTGCCTTCCTGTTGCTTTGATAAATTAATTGCATTCAGAACAAGAATTAGATTCACTCTGTATGGGCGAGTCCTTTCTGAAAAGAGTTTAAAATCAAAGCTGGATCTGGATGTGCATATGAACATACTGAGTTCTTTGTGAAGTATAGTTCTGCAGTATTTATGCCAAGGCCAAAGACAAATTACTATAAAATTGAATAATCTGGTGCTGACTATTACAGAGACTATGCCAAATCTCTCCACAGCATGTTCCATATCCATTCCTCTCTTGTCTTTACTGCTCTTTTCTTCTGTTTTTATGCCTACATCAGGTCATGGGATGATGTCTTCCACTTTCCAGATCTCATTATTCCCACCCTCATCTCTTAGTATATTGAAGACTGTTAACAAATGAGTATTGGTGATAAGACTGTGACCCATTTCTAAATGGGATTTTGACATTAGAGGTATATCAATGTACTGTTGTACAGTTTAGGTGTCAAACTGGATCACACATTTCCCAGCTTGTTTGCTCTCCAAAAATGGTCCTTCTCCCCCTTGAAGATATGTTCCTTCTCATATTAAATTTGTTTAATAATTTTAACATCTGTAGGGCCAAATTTTTCATTTTTAGCAACCTGCTATCACTGCATTCGATGTCCTAAGGTTCTTGACTTTTGACATAGAAGAGTTCTGATCCCAATGACAGACACCTGGCTTACAAGTGCTGAATTTACAACAGTCATTTACTGAGAACAAAAGGGATGCAGTCAGGCATAAATACAACTGAACAAACCAACAAGATTATATAAATGAACTGTCAGTGCCTCAGTGTAATGACTGATATATAAAGCAACCTGTGCTTTTTTATCCTCTTCAGAGAAAAAAATTCATGATTGAAAGCAGTTTCAGTGGTAAGAAACACACCTTCATTACTGATACAGCAAAGACATGTAAATACCTACTGGACCTCTGCTCTGCCCAGCACAAATTCAATGCACAGATGAATTCTAGGCAACTTCGTCAAACCTCATCAGGTACATTTTAAGCCTATGTTTGTGCTAGTCTGTATCAAGCCGAGTTTTTGTTTTATTTTTCAATGTGTCTCCAATTTCCTGCTGTCTCTCCATCCTCCAAGTCCCCTCTCAAGCCTACCCAATGAATATCTTCTTCATCACCGCCTTGTTTCAGAAAAATGAAATCTTTTGAGAGGACAGATTTTTATATAGCAGAGTCCAGACATCATTAAGCAAGTAGTAGATTTCACAGAAAGATAGAAAACTGGACAGCAAGTGTTACCACCAAGATGGTCCCCATTTGACTTCACTTGTGCAAACGACTCAGTTCCTTGGTGTCTCTCTGAACTTTGGAGAGCACATGTTCCTAGAGTTCCTATCTTCCCAGATATAAATATGCTGGAGTGGAAGGCCTGTGAAGGATGAGAAACTACCAACCTGGATAATTCAGACTCTGAAAGACAGATGTTTCTTATACACCAATCATTTACAAAATACACTTCACAGAAATATTCAGGTTTAAATTATATAGGGTTGTACATTTCACCTGTCTTTGTGGAAAATGCATTTGTAGTATAATTCACAGAAATTAAACCTAAATGCAGCATATGCTTTTTATGAAAGAAAACTCCTTCTACTCACTCCAAGGCCTAGGTATCCTTAAGGATAAAAGAACAAATATATCTGTAATATAAAGGATAAAAGAACCAATATAGCTGTAATTTTTTCCTGGCATATTCAAAACATTTAAATTTACTTTAAGCTTAAAAAATGCAATAATATCAGTGGATTTATCTTTGCTTCCCTTCTCTTGCTTCTCATTCAGAGGACAGTAAATTTGTGGAAATAGACAAATCGAATTCTGCGTATGCAGCTCAGCATGAACACCTTGCCCTTATTCAGAGACTGTCTCGCTCAGAGAATGTGCTCTATGGCGCAAACCTGGAAAACCTTTCTGCTGGGATGATGAGCAAATCTTGTGATAACCTCAGCGTGGAAACCAACAATAGGACTAGACACAAAAGCAACCTTGGCAGGTAGGTTTGCCTTTTCTCTCTGAACATGTGTAAGACTCAGGCATAAACTATTTTTTTTAAAGTTCTTACTGTGGTCACACCAAAAGGTCTGGGGCTCCATGGTGCCAGCAGTACTGCAAATGCAGGCACGAAGTTAATAGACTAAGAGAGAACAACTTGAAAAAGAATGACATTTAAATTTGTACCAGACTCAAGAATAAACCATTTATTGGGTTATGAGGAAGTATAAAAATGAGGAAGAATAAAGGTAAAATCTTCAATGTCTGTATCTTCACTGGAAATTATGGTATGTGAATTAAAAAACCATCAGGAGCTGGTTTTGAGCAGGAATGCAGAGATCATTACTTAGTTGATTCCTCCATGTCCAAATGTGCAATTCATAGGGAACAGTTCAAGAACTTCTCCTCTTTCTTTTGGTGCATTCACCTGTGTAGGTGGTTACTATAGCTGCACAGCCTCAAGATGAATTCTAGTGCCTTTTAGAGCACTAAGAGTTAGAATAGAGTCGAGGAGAACATGAACTACCAGAAAAACTTTCAGACATGGTTTTGTCTAAATGGACTAAATGAATGATGGGGAAGCTATGCTGTGTTTTCCTGATACATGCTGTCAGCTCAGAGCAAAACACAGGAGGAATCAGTCATGATGAGTGGTCTAATGGCAGTTGTTATTTGGAAGTAAATGCTGGCAAGGATAAACCACTTCTCCCCTAAAATGAAATATGTCCCAGAAATCAGAATACTCATTGAAAGGCTATAAACCTGTGCATTCCCAATTCGGCTCTGACAAATACCACTGCTGATTTTTTTATTGTAACAGTCTTCCTTTCCTGCCCTGCAGGTCTCTATCAGGGCTATCCCAGTCAGAAATGCACATCAATTTGAATGGAAAGCAAAGGAGTTATGATTTTCTCTCTATCCATTCAACTCAGAACACTATCAGTGGTGAGTATATTAATCATAAAGAGAGACAGTACCCTTCCACGTTTATTGTTTAAATAGAAGGAGACCAACATGTATTTTACTTACAGATTAAAGACTATCTTTTTTTCCTTCTAATCCTGGAAATTAGTCCAGAGTTTAGCAAGACAAGCTGTTTTCTTCCCCTTAAGTCCCACTTTGCATCAGGTTCAGTGGTAAGGGACTTGGTGGTAAAATGATTCTATAATGGTGCCTAATGCTCTACAGAGACGTAGTTCAGTATACCCAGAGACTCTTGCATGGTACAATATCCCTGTGCTCAGAGGTCATTGTTTGGTTCAAAACTGAGATCTACAACTCAATAAATAATGCATGAGGCAGCATAGGCTCCAGGTCTTTACTCTGCTCTTGCACTTGCATGATACTAAGGACTGAATATCTAATTTTCTATCAGAAGCCAGACTGCAGGCACATGGGGAGCCAATCTATGGAACATGAAGTTATGCTTATCTGGTTAGTCTATTTAAAAATTAGAACACTACTATAAACACACTGTGGCAGTTGCCCAATGTTAAGTAGTCACCGTTGCAATCAGTGTTGGTTGGATTGCACCTTCAGGTCCCACAGGGCCTAAGGCTAGAGCCCACAGGAGATTTTGTGTCCAAATCACCCTCAGGTTCAATGGGCACTACATGCTTGACTCTTTAAATATTCTAATCTTAATAAAAACATTGCAGAAAAACATATATTGTCCCAGAAAGGAACATTGTAGGACAAAGTCGCACAGCTCTGTAAAGTTTTTTAGAAAGAATGAAAACTTCTGAACACTTGTTTGAGCTTCCTTCCAGAATTAGATTGATTCAAAGTAACAGTAATGTTGAAGTCAAGGATAAAACATATATTAATTTTGAAGCCTTAGTTTTGCATACTACATGAATATTCCCAGCATGCTGTCTCCTAGCATTAATCTACATTTATTCTAGCTGTTTTGTTTCTGCAGCACCTGGATCACCAGCCACCCAAAAGGAAGTTTTGCTAAGTGGTCTAGAAAGAGAAATCATATGTGTCAGCCTAAAACGTGACCCTAAGAATGGATTTGGTAAGTAAGGAACATAAATGTTTTGTTTGTTACTGGGACTATCAGGTCCCGGTGCTAACACTGATGCTTGCTAACTCAGGCTGGGCAAGACTGTAAAATCCTTTAGTCCATTTATTCTTCTTATAGAGTAAGAGTACCAATCTTTGTGAAGGACTCAGAATTTCCAGGACTGAAAAGGACTAAGAACAAAAATCAAGACCATGACATTTTCAGAGGATTAAATAAGGCCACAGAGACCAAAGGAACCAAGTGCTAAGAGTAGATTGAGAAAACCACGGTTTTAGTTTTGTATCTGAAATACACATGTACTCATTTTATTTATCTTAGACCTTACAGGTGGTGCCTGTGAGAGTGTAAAATATTTACACCAACTTTGCATAAATGTTTCCCAACTTTTGGATTATTATCTGGATAATATTTTTGTTATATAATACATTAATCACACTGTATCGAGTTCTTGTGGATGACTTCAGAAGTTCAGACCATCATGTTTTACAAATGACCATTAATACAATTAAAAATCAAATTTATAAATGGTGCAGGTCTGTGTGTAACATCCTAATCCCAAATTCAACTATTACAGAAGTGAGAAGAATATATTTCAATAGTCAGAGTTAGGATAGTGAAACTGAACTAGTGAACAATAGATTTCATTTTCTTAGATCTCTTTCATGGCCCTCCTCAGGTTTCCTGTTTGCATGATGCAGAATGACGTTCAAATTTATCTCATGAGCTTTTATACCATTTCCCTCCTGCAGGTGTTAAATGCTGCAGGTCCACCTAGTTCATGACTCATGAAATACAGTAGTTAGAGTCTCTAGAAGTACTGAGCCAGGAAAACGTTATTATTGGGAAATCATATCTAAGTAGTGATCAAAGTCACCAGCACACTTTAATTATAATGTAAGTTTAAAGCTCTCCCAAGTCAAGACCTTGATGCCCCGTAAATCAAAGCTCCCCATCCTTCAGATCATGTACAAAAGGTATGCCACTGGAGTAAGAGCCTTTTGTGCTCCTAAGATTCATCTTTTTTAATACTGCCAGTGTTTGCATTCTCATGCTATCTCGTTTTTGCAGGTTTTGTAATTATTGGAGGAGAAAATGTAGGAAAATTAGACCTCGGTATCTTTATCGCTTCAATTATCCCTGGGGGACCTGCAGACCGAGCTGGAAATATCAAACCAGGTCATTTTCTGCACTTTTTAATTAGAATTAAAATACTTGCATAGTTTAAAGTTAGCTTCTCTGGATTTATTTCCTTATTTAGATGTGCTTTCTCTTGCTTTTATCTTTTTTTTCTTAAGGAGGACGACTCATCTCTGTGAATAATATCAGTCTGGAGGGTGTTTCATTTAATACTGCAGTTAAAATCATACAGAACTCTCCTGATGAAGTGGAGCTCATCATCTCTCAACCCAAAGGTATAAAGGCAAAGGCCTCTGCTGGCTCTGGGATGCTAATGGTTAACTCAGGACACTCATCTCTAATGGGCACTGGGATGTAGTACTACATTCCTGCTACTGACTGCCAGTTAGAAAAACCATACACTAAAATAGTTGACTTCTGGTAGGTACCATGTAGCAGGTCTCTGCTACATCAGTGTGAAAAAATCTATTATGGGCTGCCTCGCTGAAGACTACAGGAATTTTGGCATTTCTTTCACTGACAGAGAGGCATAGTCCTCTGCAGTGAGGAAGCAAACACATTTCTGAACATGTACAATAGCAGTGCTCCATTTTACATTGACTAACTCATTTTACAGATCTGATTTCACAATCAGTTGAAATAAGTAGCTACTTTGTCCCCTTGTGCTGGGTTATAATAATATTTTTCTTCAAGTTTACTTGCTACTTGCATTTAACGATATTTTATTTTGGTATGGCTTTACAGACATGTATGAAGAAGGATTAAATGAAGAAAAGAATCTATCAAGAGGAAACAGCACTAGTGGATCTGAGATCTCTTGTGTAGACAGTGGGAGAAAAAAGATTCAGGATTGTCATACAGCTCTCCCCAAAGAACAGGACACAAATACAGAACTTGAGAAGACTCTCCCTTGGAATTTAGCATCAAAACTGAGCCCTAGGATTCCAGCTCCTTCAGCTAATAGCCTGGATATAGAGGTAACTGAGATTTTGATGCTGCTCAGTAATGTTACACCCAGCACACAACACACAACATACCAGATACATGTAGAAGGGAAAGTCATTGTGAAGGAAAGGAGATAGAAAACCTTGAAATAAATTACATTGGAAATGTCAAAATGATGGACATATCTAAAGTATGTGAATAAATGGGGAAACTGTTCTACAAAATGTTTTAAAAATTCTCCTTCCTTTTCCAGTGGAGGGACAAAATTTTGATTATATTCTTGCAGTCTTTTAAGTTTTCAAACCAGTCCCAGAACATGCCATGTCTAATTTCCTACTTCTAGACATCCTCCCTATATATACTCGGGTTATGTGCATTTAGACGATTGCATTTTGAGTAGCATTAGCTTAAGCTTCCAATAATATCAGATATAAATGCTATCGCTCCAGGTTTACAGTGACAGCAGGATCAAACCTTTTACATCTTCTGGAAATGCTCTCTTCATTTTTTTTAATTCATTCCCCTCCCCCCTTTCTTTCTAAACCAAGATGCTGTAATCTCATTAAAGTTTTTATTTTTGAGACAGGCAGCTGATTCTTCCCACTTACCATCTCCATCAGAAACCAACTCAAAGGAAGTCTACACGGTGGAGCTTCTTAAAGAAGATGGGACTTTTGGAATCAGTGTGACTGCAAGTGTCACTGTTAATCTTTAATTGTCTGTCAAATTGTTACCTGACTGAGAACAAAGACAGGAGAAGATAGGCTGATAACAGAAACTGTTAGCATGGCACATTGTGAACCTAAGTGTCCACTGATTGACACAGAAGGCATGAAGTACTGTCTCTGCTCATTGCCTGGTTCTCACCCACACCATCTGGGAAAGAAGTGTCCTGGCATAAAGCACGTGGCAGTACAAACCCTTTTTGTCCTGACTTGATGTGAGAACAAAACCTACCACTGAAAGCAGAGTTTGGTCAGGGAGGACTAGAGAAGGTCGGGGGGACTAGAGAAGAAATATCTGCCACATTTGGATAACAAGTCCTTGTCCTAGCTATTTAATTTGAATTTACCCCTCCAGGCTGAGATGTCTCTACAGTCCTTGCTGAAATGGAATGTAAAGCAACAGCCATTTCATTGTCTGCAGAAGAAATTAAGGGCCATCTTTTTCATCTGAATTTGGCCAGGGGATGTAGATGGACAGAACATGATTCTTAGGTTAATTTGAAATTTCTCTGAGTGTTCAAGTTCAGATCCATGCTTAATATATTGTCCAAAAGATTAGTAATTGAAGAATGGATATTGCACAGCTTAGAAGCTGAGTTAGAGAATAACTGAAAGATGCAAGACCATTTTATGTGAGCATAGGGAGAAATTTATGAACATTTAGTAAAGAGTTTTATGTAGTCACATTGAAATACATTGCATTTTCCTGAGAAAATAAGATTACTGCCTATGGAAGTACATTACAACCAGATGAGGTTTTAGAGTAATGGGGTTTGAAGTAATTTCCTCTTTCCCTTTTCCCCAGTATTTAAAGAAGAAAGCAATTCCTGTAGCAGTTACTTTGCAATGCATGTGTAAGTTGCTTTGATGTTTACCACAGGAAGAATATATGAAGACTCTAATCTGTGGGCATGTTTTGCAGGGTGGAATTAACACCAGTGTGCGTCATGGTGGGATATATGTGAAGTCAATTATTCCCAGGGGACCAGCAGATAAGGATGGACAAATAAAGATAGGTAACATGTCTGGCAATAAAACCCTGGGCTGCAGTGAGTTCACTGTTAGTGTGAACAATGGAACACATTTGGGATTGGAGGTGCTACAACTGTAAAGTGTAAGATATGGTCCATCATTCCTCAGCCTGTCTCTGTACTACATGTAGGAATCCCACTGAAAAAACAGAAGCCTCACACCAACACTGTAGAGTTACCTTCTGTGGCTGCCATCAGGCTAGTGACTCTGACATCATTGTTACTGTGCTAACCAGATGCTATCACTGCATTTACTTACAGAATACCCTGGAATGCTTGAGCTGCTGGTTATAGAGTGCTGTGCAGCAAGCAGTATTGCTTTCCTATGAATTAATATTAATTTGACACATGTAAGAAAGAAGACCTATTGTAACGTGGGCAGCCTCAAGGTTTACACCCTCTGAACCTGAACATCAAAGCAACTGGATGTTCTTTTTTTTTTTACCTCAGGTGATCGTCTGCTGGAAGTAGATGGCATCAGCCTCTGTGGCATCACCCACAAACAGGCTGTGGAGCACCTTAAGAAATCTGGCCAGGTTTGTGCAAGAGCAGAGATCAATAAGATACACAGTACACTAAACTGGTATGAAGCACAGTAGCCAATCTTGGCCAAAAGAACCATCCCTCCCTCTGCTCCAACCCTATTCCTCTAAACAGAAAAGGAAAAAAGGCTTAGGACCCACTGTGTCCTGTGTAACTGGAACCTGTTTATCACTGTTTTAGATTGCCAGACTGGTTCTAGAAAGGGGAAACTACCAATTCACAGAGCCTTGTCAGACTGCTAATGACAGAAAGGAGGACCAATGTGCAGTTGTTTCTGTGGCAACATCCCTCACAGATGGCACCAAGGACTGCTGCTTTTTGACAGATGGTAAGTGATAAAGAAGGAACTCAGGGTGACTTCCTACGATGTACAGGAAAGGAATGAATGAAAATAATTCTATGAAATTTCTTTGGGTTGGAAGGAAAACCGTACACTGAATAGAATTATAATATTCAATATTAATGACATAATCAAAAATCAATTCTGAAAAATATATTTCTAATGTTCATGGAGTTATAGAGGCTAGATATAGCTGAATTTACCCTAGTCATCACTACTGTATCTCTCAGCCTTTGTGAGACTGGGCTGGCAAGGGACACACTGTCTGTACCCCACAGCAGTCTCGGGCAGGAAGCAGCTGTGTGGATGTGGCCAGGCTGTTACCCAGGGAGAGCCTCACCAGCACAGCTGATGATGCTCTGACAGTGATGAAGCTGGAGGGAACTGGAGACTCACCACTTAATTTCTCAAAAGCACAAGATTTAGAGATCACTTACACAGAATTTACCCAACAAATAAATGCTGTATCATTAACTGAAGGTTGTCTCATAAGCACCAAGCCTGAACCATACTTTTCCATGGGGCAGTTACTCCACTGGAATTCAGCTACAAGCATGGTGTTTGGGAAAGGCCTGAACTAACTACAGAAGAGTAAAATCTATGCAACACTTACAGAAGAATATCATAAAAAGATAGCATGTGAATCTCTTTGTGTTGGTACAAAAAGCTTTTCCCTTTATGGACTGGTACCAGACTGTGAGCACGTGGTGGAATAGATTCCAGTTCTCCCTATTCTGACTGTGAGATTTCAAAGACTTACATAAGATAAAGGAACACCCAAACCTTCTTTTGACTTTATTATTAGTAGATCTACCCCTGCAGCACACAGGTAAAAAGTCTTTTGAGAGTATAGTTTATATTGGCTCCTCAGGGGGTACATATGCCATGGTTCCCACTTTTTTCCCAATCTCTGATTTGAGCAGATAACACATTTGAAGTGAAATTAACCAAGAATTCTGGAGGCCTTGGATTTAGTGTTCTGCAGATGGAAGGAGATGCTTGTGAACACCTTGGAGGAGCTATTGTCAGGATCAAAAGACTGTTTCCAGGGCAGCCAGCGGAAGAGAATGGAGAAATTGAAGTTGGAGATGTCATTTTAGCTGTGAATGGGAAACCTCTCAAAGGGCTCCTGTATCAGGTAGCAGGAAGTGTTATTATTGGGGCTCCATCTGGGTAACAGGTTAATAAGGACAATGCATTTAAACTTAATTATCACCAGAGGGAGGCAGAATTTGCATACAATTAATCCGATTTCTGTGTAGGATTCTTCTCTAGAACTCCTACGTAGAATTTCCGTTCTAAATGAATTCTGACAGTGAATTTCATCTGCTATTTAATTTCTAAGTTTCTACCATTAATGTATGAATTCTATTGTTAGATGCACACCAGTTGTTAATTAGTTGGAATCTTTGTTGCTTTTATGCATGATTGGAACAATTTTACCCTGTGGTCATTTGTGCTTTGTAATGTCATGCTAAATATAATGCCCCAGATTCAAATTTCTACCAAGATTGGTAAGTCCTGTGTAAGTTTTTAACCTGGAATGAGAAATTCTATGCTCAGTAAAGAAATTAAATAGATTTATTTTTCTTTGTTGGAATACAACAGTTTGGGGAGCTATGCTGAAATAATTAACAAAAGATGTTACTACCACATGTGGTTTGAATGAATTTTCCTGAAAATTCTGTTTTCTTCAAGAAAAGAAAATGAATCAACCTAAATCTATGTGCATGATGGCAAAGTGCAAGTTTGTAAATAGGACTGACTTTAGATACATGTTCACCTATAAACTATGGTCCATTTGTATGACAATCCTTCAGTCGTGAATGTTGGCCCTCATACCTCTGGTATGAGAGAAATATAGCATTCACTATACAAATTTTCTCCATCTCAGTTGGTAAAATGACAGGTAAGATTTACTCTGTCCCATCAGAAATATAACATTTCTTCTTTCTGTTTAGGATGTCCTGCACTTGTTAAGAGGAGCTCCTCGAGAAGTTACACTGCTACTTTGCAGACCACCAAAAGGTGTTCTTCCAGAAATAGAGCCGATTGCCCTGGTAAGGCAAAGCTTCTGACAGAAACTTGCTTCTGTAAACCTGCAAAGACACTACTACATTTTCTATCCAGTCTTGAACAAGGCAACTTTCCCTTTTCTCCGAGGCCCTCAATTCCATTTCTTTCCTGGTTTCAACTCAGCCCGCGAAGTTCAATTTATAGTTTCTTAGCAACCAAAATAATACAAATCTGGCAGACATTAAACATATTTATCCTAGTTAAGTTGCTGTACTATCTTTGGAGTGAAACAGCACGTACCCAAGCAGGTCTTCTAGTGGGGCTTCTAAAAATGCTCTACCAGATCCTCAGCCAGAAACTACAGATATTCTAAAATGCAGCTATTTTAACTCCCCAAAGTGAGAAGAAAATAAAGAACTTTTCCTATCCAGACTATCTCTTAATGAAGTTATAATAATAACTAATAGTTATAATAATAGCTAATAGTTATAATAATAACTAATAATAGTTTTAACTAGTTATTCAGGTTCTTATTGATAGTTAGCAGAATCTGCAGGGGGAAAACCAAAACACAAACAAACAAAAAATACCCCCAAACCATAGACACTGCAGAGACTAAAATATAGCCATTAGATGTGCTAGCATCATTACTCCTGCTTCTTGAAGACACCTCATGGACAGTACTCTTATAAGGAAAATGCATTAGCACTACTCTTGCTCCATTCAGAATGGCCCACCGATGGTTGCCATCCCACTAGGATTTATAGCACCCGCAGGCAGACAGAAGTGACAGTCACAACCATCTCCAGATATCAAACTGACTCCTGCTGCTCTGCTACAGCGTGCCCTTGGCTGATTTCTATGGTCAGTCGCATGGGAGTCAAGTCTGGAAACTCCTTCCATGGAATGAAGAGAATACAGACACAACATTGAGGCATGATATGAACAGACACATTAAAAAATAACCTCTAGCAAATAATTCATTAGGAAAAGTGACCTGGTGGAGTCGTTTTGATTGGAATTCTTGTAGAATGGGAAAAGTAAGCATTAAGACAAAATTATTATTTGGTTAGAGAGTACCTTCTTTTTTTTCTCCTTCCTCCCAGCTACCATTTGGTATTTTCCCATTCAGAAGCTCGTTAATATTGCCTTTTCAAAATATTTTGCTCTTGAAGGAAAATGATGGGAGATTATAAAGGAGTTACACTAACTTTTCTGGTTTTTTAATAGACTCCAGCACCATCTCCAATTAAGGACTTTGTGGCAGAAATGCCAAGCAGCACAGGGGCAGGAAACAGCATGGATCAATCTACCAGTGATGGAAGTAGCACCTCTCCAGACCTCGAAGACTGCCTTGATTCTCCAGTGGGAGAAGATTTCAGTGAGCCTCCTGAGGATGACAGCTCAGCTTACGAAGAGCAGGAAGCTGAGTTTCAAGAGAAACCCATACAGAAACTCCCAACTTCCAGAGAAAGTTTCTATAAGCATCTTTGGAAGATTCATCAAGAAGCTTCCAGTTCTGAAGTCTTCCACTCTCTAGAGGAGGAAGTGAAGCAGAACTGCTACTCACCATGTGAGTTTGGGCAGGCCAAAAGGTAGGGAATACCAAAACCTGTTCTCCAGCCTTTCCTTTGACTCTTAGGACTTTGAAAGGTAATTGCTTAGGTTTAAGTACAGGGCTCTCTGCTTCTAATCACTCCTGATTACTAAAGATTTTGTTTTATTATCTGATTCTGACTCACCTAATCTGCTTTCCCTATTTACTGTCATCTTATTAGAATTTTGCATAAGTCTGCATTGAGAGTTCTGCACCATTGTAATCATTTATGCTGCTCAGCTGAAGGTGGTTGCCATTTGAAATCAGTGGAAAGATACCTGTTCACCTCAACAGGAAACAAATACTTTTATTGATTATATGATCTTTTTCTTTCATTTTTTTTCAGAGTTGACTTAAATAGGCATCAAATTTTTTTCTTATCCTGCGAGCTCTTAATTTCAAATTTTTTCATAGGAAATAAAAACACCTCAGAAGAGAAACTGTGATGAAGGAGGGAAAAAAAGGGTTATTTTATGTTTTCTGGCCTTCAGAAGCCAATAGAACCCGAGCCAGAGGAGTTATACAATATAATATAGTGCAAATGGACTCAGTCTCCTTTTACACTCCTTTGGGTATATCAGACCCTGTCACACAGGAGACAATCCATTCCATTTTCATCATCTTTGCCAGTGCAAAAAAGTAGAAATTATCAGAACACAAAGGATTGATACAAAGACAAATTGAATGTCTTCTAGAGGCCTTTAACTTACAGCTTTAGTAATTTTATTGAGAATCTAATTTTTATATCCCCATACAGTCACTTGAAATGATTTTGTTACTTTTGACTCTCATCAAGCACAGCCCCAGACAGTTGTCTCTGGGAAATGACAGCACTACCTGGCACTGCAAGCCAAGTGGGATCAGAGTGGCAGCTCATAATTTTAGCTTCTCTTTGTCAAGTGCAGAAGCTTCACTCAATTCATGAATGAAGCTCCTGCTAAATTTTCTGCTTCTGTACTTCTGAGAGTAAAATCAGCAGAAATATGTCTGCAGCAAACATATTTGCCAAGAGATAATACAGATTCAATGAAACTAAGTTTATTGTGGGAAAATACCAATTCCAAGAAAAATTTTGGATTCTTTCCAAAAAGGAAGTTCTGAAATAAATGTTTTTGTTTGATACATTTTCAGTATCATCTAGTATCAGCTTTTGCATTTTTAAAAGGAAGCCAGAGAAGTTTAGGATGCCATGCATTTTAAAGAATATTTTAAATACAATCTCAATTTAAATCCTTCCAGCTAAAACCACACAAAATCCCCAGAAGGAAATAGGCATTAATAAAGGACTTCCTTTTGATTAATGAAGAAATTTCTCCAGATTACTCAAAATATTTCATGCAAATGTATACATTTTCTGATAAGAGTTTTACAGAGATCTTCTGTGATTTCATACAGGACATGGAATTTATTTTAATTTTAGTTGTCTATGTTTGATTAGGAGACGATGGACAGTTCACTTCTATCAAAGAGCAAACATCCTGGCTGACATAGATGTGAATATGCCATTTTAGGTGTTTTTAAAATGAATGAATGTTTAGCAATATTTCAATAAGGATTGATATGAAGAAAACATATTATAAAAAAAAAAACGTGTTTCTAGCATTTTTATGAGCTTTAATGGTAAATTTTTGGGAGACAATGCCAGAGATGTCTACTCAGGCTCATGAAGGAGAACAGTCAAAACTATTAAACACAGCATTTGTGATTACAGTTTGGGCTTGAACATCAGAAGTGCTGAATACTTTGTCTGCAATATAGTGGAACAGAATCAATAATAATTTTAATTCAATTAATTTAATAAGTCCATTGGTGGTTTTCAGACAACTCATTTGCTTCAAGTTAAGCATAAGAATAAAGGCAAGCTTATAAAGAGGAGTATGGACTTCTTTTTAAGAAGAAACAGGAACCACTTCATATTTCATGTTTCTGGTCTGTGCCCAGTTACCCAGGAAAGACCTGTAGAAGCCAGAAATGTGGTGGGCATTCCTTTTCCCAGAAAGGAAACATAAAAATTGTAGGGGTATTTTAATGTCCATACTGCTTACCAGAAAAGTTAATTAATTTGTTTATGGAAGATTAAATAATTAATGGTCTGGGCTTTGTCCAATTATTCTTTTTGAGAAGCAACCAAAGTACTAATTAATGCCTTAAAAAATTAGGAGCGCAAGATTTTGCAAAGGTAAATAATGGAAGCTTTTTAATCTTTCAAGCAGCTTTGCAAAATATTGATTACTTATTTGCTTTTGTACTACCATTGGAGGATTCAGAGAGCAATTCAACACCAAAACTAGTAATTCAGTTAAAATGAAAATAAGGTAATGCATAAACAGTAGACTTTTCAGTGGCCATCTAATAAAGCATATGGAGGAAAACCCCAGCACTGCAATCTTTTTATTTTCCAGCCACGTATTTAATAAGAGTCATGATGACCTATTGAACACAAAATGTATGCCTGAAACTCTCTCTCTAACCCCTATTGATGAAGAGTATCTCACTGTCAGCTCAATGTCTGTGACCTCCCTTCCACGAGGAGGAAGCTCCAAGACAGTCTCTGCAACCCCACAGCCACGTGTCTGTGGTCCCTCATCACCATCCCTGCCTGCCAGAGAGACACATGACAGTGACAATGAATGGGAAGACTTGGAGGAACCCGAGGAAGAGAAGGAAGAAAATGAAGAGTGCATTCAGGTATGTGATGGGCACCAAATGACTGACTGGTAGAATACAAGGGAAAGAAACAATTTTAAGAATGTTTCAGTCTTAAACAATAATTTTAACCCATTTTCTATGCTATTTTCACATGACTTTTTTTTTCTTTTTTTACTTTCCTGAATATTCGCAATCTTCAAATAAAGCAGACCTCTCCCTATGCCCAGCTCTCCAGAATTCTTAACCATTTGCCTTAAGGCTATTTCTTTTTTCTTGACATCTTACTATTTCTCCAACTTTCCAAAATTCTGCATTATTATTCTCAGTGTACAAAGACCTAAAAGCTGTCTAGTAGCTTCTAAAATTAATTGGAGTCAGCTACTTGGATTTTTTCTGCCATGTTTCAAGGCCATGCAGAAAACCACTTTGTTACAGTGATATTGCTGTAATGTCCTGATAAGAAAGCATGATTCTTGTGCTAATTGCTATTCAAAATATAAGGCTCGGTGCTGCCAAATGCTGAACATCTTGCATTCCTATGACACTAATGAGCTCTGAATTCCTACTAATTTGAGAGGACTGTGGACAAAATTTAGCTCCAGGCATTTCCTTCAGTGGGACAGCAATAGCAGTAACAACAGTGATCTTGCACCCTGCTATCACAATGCTTGTCAGCTCAGAGGCCTCCAAGCCTTTCTTTACACATTCCAAATGCCTAATTCCAGATCTTGGTGGCATTCTCTGCTTTACTAGGCCCTATAAGTCAATCAACATGAACCTCCACAATTCTGGGATATGGCAGAACACCTTTTACATACTCTTCTACCATCTGAGGATCTGATTCCTACCTGCATATAAAAATTATGGAATATGTTACTGAAGCAACAGAAAAGCCTAGATCAAAAAAAACTGTGCTTGTTTTAACAGGAAATGGAGATCTTTGTGACTTTGACAAAGTCAGAGAACAATGGTTATGGATTCTCTGTAGTTCTTAACAAAATCGACACCTGCCTGTATGTTGATGAAATCTTGAATGATCCTGCCCTTTCTGATGGAAGATTGAGAAGGGGAGACAGAATCATTATGGTACAGTAATTTTTTGAGTTTATGCAGAGGAGAAAATATTTACAGATCAATTTCATCATTGGCATTCTTTGTTTAGTATCACCCATTTATCACATATTTAGGTATGTAAATAAATAATATAATAAATCTAATTCTGCTGACCTCAGTTGGATAAATCTCAGGCTGAATAGATTGTACGATGAGGCAAATAAAATGAATCTAGGAGCATTCAAGACAAGTGAGACATTAAATGCCTTCCCAATGAAATTATATAAACTGAATTAATGTAATAAGGTGATACGTGACACACAAAGGATGCAGGGATTGTGTCCTTTGTAATGTAATAACAAAACCTTTTTTCAGCCCGGTTCATGTTCAATTTTTTGCATAAGACCTTCTCCCTTGTTTTTTGCAACAAGATCTTGAGTTTCAATGGGAAAAAAAGCTATTTTTATTAAAGCTCTGCATTCAGAAAAATAAAAGTTTAAAAAAGAAATATTATTGCAATCTTAATTGTTAAATGTATTGACATTAAATATCACAGCAAAGCAATAAAAATGAACTGAAAACTAATTTAAGTTCATATGCAAAATTCAGAGTAGAGGAAGAAGTAAACGATGATCAATGAGATGTATGACATGATTTTACTGGTTTGTCATTTAGGTGAATGGAATTGATGTCACATCTTTGCCATGCAATGAAGTCCTGACTTTACTGCAAAGCTCTCCTCCAGATCTGCACCTTGTGGTTGGCCGTGCCGACAGTGACCCACGCCCCTCAGTTAGGCCAGAGGACATTCCTGAAATTACTCTCACAAAGGGTGCTGATGGACAGCTAGGTGTGTACTAAATGTTGTATTTGATATTTTGGACAGGAATGACAGCATGAGATAATCACAGGAATGACAAGATAATCATAACCAAACGTGCTCTTGGATCAGTACGATCCAAACTGACCTTGACACCTTGATGCTCTTCATCATCACCCATGACCAAGGAATGAGAGCTTTTTGTGGGCAACATCTAAGAGGGAAGACTAATATCTCTTGTTAGACTAATGAAGGTATCTGGAAAAATGATCTTTGCATTATCACCCCATTAACTGAAGTTTCTGGCAGATTTCCAGTACCATATTTTTTGTTACTTATACACATAAGTTTTGGATGGTTGGATAATAATGTCTACTACCTGCAGAGACACATAAAGATCTATTTGGAGGGAAAGAAAAAAATTGAAGAAAAGGTAAAGTTTAAGAAGGATGAGCCATAGGTTGAGACTACACTTTGCTATTCAAAAAATCTCCACTTGAATCCTTGATTCACCACAGACACAAGGCTTTATCTACAAACAATACAAATGATAAAAGAAATCCCCACAATGTGAGTACCTTGATATTTCTGTAGCATGTTATGAGTACTGCACACAGATAAAACGGTAGCCTCAGGAAGCAGTATGGCTATATGTGCTCATGTACAGCATCCTGTTTCCAGGTAGGAACTAGTTATTTCAGAGATTCTTTGAGTGTAGTTTGCACTGTGTAGGTCCCTCTCAGCTGTTGTAGGCCTCCTTTCCCATGGCACTCTCAAGACTGCAAGGTATGTAAATGTGCAGGTAATGAGGGAGCTGCTGCTATGCAGCTCAGTGTCCTATTGCAATGACTATTGAACATCAGGGGAAATAAAGCACTAGGACAGCACTGAAACACAGAGATGGACACCACCATTTAAGTTTTTTTAACATCTACTTTTTACATCATACTTTTTTAACATCTAATGGCATTTCACTCTTTCAGTCAAGCTTATAAATCCCATTTTACTGGGGCAAGACTGTTATTTATAATGTCAGTGATTTCTTCAGCCTATCTTTCAGTGACTCACATTTGTTCCACTTTCAGTCACTGACAGTGAAATTCTAAACATTCTGCCACAAAAGATGCTTTCTCTGCATTATTCTAGGCTTGAAGCTGACAGGAGGAGCTGGAAGCACGTTACAAGGTATTTATGTGCTAGACATAGTGCCTGGCTCTCCTGCCAGTGTGGAAGGCAGTTTGCAGCCACGAGATCAGATTGTTTACATCTGTGGACTGTGCACTGAGGGCATTAGCCTGGATGATGCAGTGAGAGTGTGTGAAGCTGCCACCCAGAATGTTCAAATCAAAGCCACAAGGTAAATCTGAGCATACCTCATCCTCATGCTGAAGCAGCTTTCTAAATTTTACATCAACAAGTCAAACCACACAAAACTAAAAAATGCTTTATCTCAAAGGTCTGAATGTTGCAACCTGATAAATAACATTCATAAGACATCTTAACTCCTTGTAATTAAAACTGACACTGCAAGTACAAGTAGACTCACACAAGACAAATGAGAACTCTTCAAATTTCATCATCCAAAACCAAATGTGAAGCCTTTAACTGAGGCTGAGCATCATTTTCATATGTCTTGTTCTCTAGGGAAAATTGTTGTATTTCCATCACTAGTGTGAACTTTCCCTTTATAGTTTCAGATTCACAACTACAAGGAAGAAACTATTTCTGATCAGAAATTCTGAGATAATTCCAACAGATAAAACATTTTAGAAAGGTACTAAAAATTCAGCATTTAACCTGCAGCATGACCAGAAAGTCTTTCCAGACCTGAACAATAATTGGCTGTAAAGGATTTTTCTCATCAGTTCATGGCTGCATTTTGATTCATTGTGTTCCACAGTTTGATATCACACCAGCTCAGGTCCTGGACTGATGCAGAAATAGCTTCCAAAGATCCCAGAGGAACAGTAAAATATTAACTCAAAGCATGTGAGTAACTGAGTTATGTAACCAGAGCCTGTGACAGAATGGCTATCACAGCTGCCTTAACATAGTTCAAACTTCTATTACTGTTTTATTAACTTGTGCTTATCTAACAGAAGAAGAAACTGCTGCCTCCTTATACATCTTTCTGTACAACAAGTTAGTAGCAGCACCTCCTGATTGTCAGAATTTACAAACTCAGGAGCTAAACAGAAATAGGGTAAAAGAACTTACAAAAGAACATCCCCACTTTATACAGGGGGTAACGAAAGCTGAATTCAAAATGGACCAAAAAGCAGCTCTGTATTGAGCCAGGTGATTTAACATGCTTATTTTTTTCCCCAACACATTTCAATAAAATGTTTCACTACAGTCAAATATTTTCATATACTGACATAAATTCTCTTTAGAACAGTGCCACTAACAAAATTGTAGAAGGACAACTACAATTTAGACAATTGCATTTCTAAAAATAATTTTCATATGTGCTTTACAAAGCATGCAGCGCTTAATGGCTCATATATTTCACTTTTTCTGCCCCCAGAAATGGCAATCCAGTGGTTCCTATAGAGCAGGAAAATAGTAAGTAAGGCTAACGTTTTTGGGTTTTAGTTCAAAACTTGCTGATTTTGAAAAAAAGCATAAGGTATTGATTAATTGCATTTAAAACTTATTAACAATTTGTAATTTGCCATTCAGTATTTCTGTTATGGCCATTTTAAGAGTCTGAAGAAAATTTGGTAGCTATTTAAAGATAGAAATAAAATGTATAGTTTTCTGTAAAAAAAGTAATTTATTACATCTTCAGTTTCTTTTTTTTTAAATTTGTTATTAAATAGGAATTTTATGTGGTCATTTCAAGATCTGTTTTGACTGAAACTATTCTATAAGAAGTTTTCCAGCACTTCTTGAGCCACTATTTAATATGAGCCACTACTTCATCATCTAGACCACCTTTTTAAACTGTTATTAATGAAGTATATAAAATCAGCAGGCAGCACTAATATCTGTTAGTTAAAATAAAAGCATTCCTATAAGGGGAGATATTTAATTCTCTAACTGATAAAAAAACTTCAGCCATCATCTGAGCCACAAAGATTTGACCAGAATTGCTCCAGCAGCCTAAGGAGTCTGAGCAAGCACAGGCTGCACCTGCACCCCCAGGTGGAAGGGAAGGAATCACATCTAGGTCGGCACATACAAAGGGTGTTAGTTATGCAAGTAATACTTTCAAATGCACTTTTGGCTGCAGCATTAAGTCAGACCTAACCCCAGTTTCATTTACCTGACTGGATATCTCAGTGGTTTTTGAGTTTTTTTAAAACCATGCAAACATGACTTCAAAAAGTAACTCTGGACCACAATTATTCACATGCCTACACTGATCTGAATACTGCCATACGGTTACCTGAAGAACTTATTCCAAGTCAAGTTAGTGACAGATTTCCTTAGACATGTAGCCATGTGTCTGTTTCTATAAACTGAAGCAATTTTCTACAAGATATGGATAAAGTTATGTGTACCCTCAGTTAACACGTAGAACTCAAGCACAGCAAATGTGTGGCCTGGTAGGACTTTGCTTACACAGCCTTGTGTGAGCTTTGCAGATTCCAAGATTTCTCAAGACACCTTCAAATAGGTAATGAGACCTGCTCCACCTCTGACAGCATTATGAATGGTGTACTGGCACAGTTACCTGCCTCTCCTATAAAACAAGATGTGTCAGGTCCTGCACATGGGTCAGAGCAATCCCAAACATAAACACTTGGGCAGAGAACAGACTGAGAGCAGCCCTGAGAAGGACTTGAGGGTGTTGGTTGATGAAAAGCTAAACATGACTGAGAAATGTGCAATCACAGCCCAGAAGGCCTGTCCTGGGCTGTACCAAAGGCAGTGTGGCCATCAGGTTGAGGGAGAGGATTCTGTCCCACTGCTCTGTGAGACCCCACCTGGAGTGCTGCATGCAGCTCTGCAGTCCCCAGCATAGGATGCACATGGACCTCTTGGAGCAATTTAAAGGGGAGGCCATAAAGATGGTCAGAGGGCTGGAGCACCTCTCCTGTGAAGACAGGCTGGGAGAGTTGGAGTTGTTCAGCCTGGACAAGAGATGATTCTGGGGAGACCTTACAGCTCCTTCCAGTTCCTAAAGGGTACTGCAGAGGGACTTCTGACAAAGGCATGTAGTGATAAGACAAGGGGGAATGGCATCAAACTGAAAGAGGGCAGGTTTAGATTAGATAGTAGAGAGAAATTCTTTACTGTGATGCTGGTGTGACACTGGATCAGGTTGTCCAGAGAAGTTGTGGACACCTCATCCTTGAAAATCTTCAGGTCCAGGCTGGATGGGGCTTTCAGTAACCTGGTCTAGTGAAAGGTGTCCCTGCTCATGGGAGAGGGTGGAAACTAGATGATTTTTAAGGTCCTTTTAAACCCAAACTGCTCTATGATTCTTCCATTTTATAGGCGCATTAAAAAACCTATACTAATTTTGCATTTGGTGTTCCATTTGCTATCATCACTCATAGATTTATTGATAAATCCGTAATAATTTGTTATTAAGAAAGCGAGCCTTCATTTTTATAGGTTTAGTTACAAGAACACATACTAAAATTGCAATTGCAAAAGGTAGCTTTTTTAAACTACAGGACATTAATTATTTTCAATAATTCACACATTAAGAGTACTTTGTGGAAGACAGCTAAGATCAGAATATGATAAAGCAAAACCACAAAACTGGGGGGGCCGATAGAGGTGGGAGTGTTCCTTCATCTGCCTGATCATTGCCACATGTGTGACTCAGTCTGGTCCCTGATTGTTGTTACAATTTTTAAAATAACAATGGCTAATATGCAGTAGCTCTGCAATTCATGACTGAAATGTTTATATATCTGTGCAAATCGGCAAACTTCATAATGCAGTGGTCTCACACTGCTTCGTATAGCATAAATATTGGATATTGATGCTTTGTTTAATAACCTAAGCACAGAGTTTGCATTCCATGGGTACATGAAGTTTAGCAGGAGGCCTGTCAGAGCAAACATACGTGTTTGTTTTTAGGGCCACCAGCTGAAACAGAGAAAGACAATATTTCTTTGTCAAAGGAAAACCTGAACTCCCAGGAACAGCATCTGCTGCATCAACATGGTAAGGAACTTTGCATTTTTCAATTAGGATTAGTAAAATTGTGTTCTTTGAAAGAAAAGTAAGTTTATAGGTGATAATAGCATCACCTGGGAAAGATTACTCTTCATAAAAAATCCTGCCTCCCTCAGAGTTTCAGAGAACATTTATACATTACTGCTCTCCATCTGGTGTCTCTGTAGGATGCAGTTCTTAAAGCTTGTTTTGGAACCTGCTCACGGGGAGGTAAAAAGGTCACAGTGATTCACATTTCAGGAGTTTTAGGCCACATAAATCTGAGGGATTTATTTTGTATTTCACATATAAAATATAAAATGTTTTATTATGTCTCCAAATGAGATTTTGAGTGTTATACTGTAGAGTATTTTACCAGGACAACTATCTAAAAACTGTTGTTGGTTTTTCACAGAGAAACATTTGGAGGAAACAAACTGTGATGATCAGCAGAACACTGCTGATTCTCCAGAATGTAAAGTAAGTGACACTCTGAGGTGTGAGGTGGTTCATCAAGTGAAGTGAGCTATATGGAGAGAGGTTTTTTTCAATAGTGGTATTGAATGCATTTTCCTCCTCTCTTTGAAAATGTGAATATAATCCACTTGGAGAGTGTCCTGTAAGTGTAGAATTGTATTCAGCATTCACACAGTAGAATGCACTGGGCACTTCCTGGGGACAGACTCTTCTGTTGCTGTCTTTCAATGCTCAGAAAGAAGGCAGCAAAGGAAAAAGACACAGAATGTCACAGCATGGGATTCTGGGGAAAATATGTGCAATTGTTAAACATTTTCCACAACAATCTTTGAAAACTGAGATTAATATGTTTCATTCTGCAATTTTCAGATAGACATTTGAAAATAGAGTAAAATTAGCCCAATCTTTGCAGTACTATGCAGCACTGATATAGACCAATATGGTTTGAATTTGGCAGGAGTAACGCATTTTTCAAGTTATTTATTATTTATTATCAATTCCTGAATACACAGGAATGTTGTTGTTTGGGGAAGAAAAGTTATTTCCATGCTCAGCATACAATGCTTGAAAATTCTTACAAGCGCAAACATCACTTCTGTTGCGCAAAGACATGGAAAGTAACTTTAATTTAAATGTTCCAAATTGGGAGTGGTATTTCATGTGAATAGATATAGATTAAGCATTTTTCTCTTTATTGTGTAAAAAAGCTGTTTCTTGTTAAAATTAGACCTCCAACCTGGCAAAAAATTTCGAACAATTTCCTAATTTTTTATTATGTCATCACTATTTCACTATTACTGCTTCTTCTGCATGATTTAATCCATGATGGTTTATCTGTTCAACCTGCAAAAATAATTCACAAGGCTGATACTTGTGGCATTGGAACTAGTCATGCTGCAAGTCATAAACATTTCTAGCTTGCTGCTATTTCTGACATAGTACTTGACCCTAAAAAAGCAGCTGATTTTAAAAGCAAATGAAGTGCTAAAGTAAAAGAGATGGAAATGTTGGGATTACAAGATTAAGATCTAAATTAGAGAAAAATAAAAGAATAAACTATGTACTGCATTACTGTCATGCTGGAGGTAAGAATGCCTTATTTGTCAATTAAGGTGATTTATTTGATATATTATAAACGGATTACAGAAGTACACATTTCTTTGCTCTTAAGGGGTTATTTTCCCCAGCAGCAAACAGAGTATGAAAATAAGTATGTACTATTTTTATTCTGATACATACATGCAGCTCTTATCTTGATTCCTGGAACCTCTGTAGATCTATTCAAGAGTACAGCAGGATATATCCCATAATCCACATCAGACAGTGAGGACTGTGGGAATAATGGGAATCTTGAGTAATAAAAATGCAAACAAAATACAGCCCTGAATAAATTCCACTTCAGACTGCATCCTTGTCTATTGTAGGACTTCATTATTAAGATTGAGCTGGAAAAGGCAGAAAATGGAAGCCTGGGATTTGCACTGGTAGGTGGAAAAAATGGCAGGGCTATCCTAATAAAAGCCATCAGCCCGGACAGCAGTGCAGACCTGGATGGGAGACTTCAAGTTGGTGACATCTTACTGAAGGTAATGTTTGCTCTCCATTGCTTTGGCTCACATTTTCTCTACTTTATAATGAGCATCTGTCCAATACAAAGTGGAGCAGGCTGGAAATCTGATGCTGCTTTGCACAGTAACATGTAGGAGGTGCTGTCCCTTGGCTCCTGGTGGTCAGAGGGCTGTCCTGGGGCCCCTGTGTCTTCCCTGGAGTTCAGCCTCCTGTGGGACTGGGCCTCCCCAGAGCTGGAGGGGACCTCCTCACTGTGCCTAGTGAGGATTCCAGAGAAACTTAGGGAAACCAGAGGTAACTGGCCAGGCATGCAGGTCACAGCTAACCAGGAGACTACAGGGAAGAACCTGTCATGTTAGGTATTATCAAGACAAACAAAAAGCACTGGAATTAGGGTTTTTCAGTCTTTATTTAAAATCTTACTATCCTAGCCACTCTGTCACCTTTTAATATAAGTAATCCTTTTTGTTACACCAAATTATTTTTTCTTCTCCCTCCATGAGTTTCAAAATTGTTTGATTTTCTGGCTTTCATTTACTTCCATCTCTCTTTCATCTTCTCAATGAAGAATGGGGGAAAGCCCACTTACTATCTCAGACTATAATTCTCTGGTGTCCTGCTGGCAATCATGGCATAAAGATAAACAGGTGAAGGATCAAGTGAGTCAGGAGAGAATGAGAATTCTCTCCCACAAATGGGAGAAGATGATGACACATGAAGTTCTTTCAAAGAAGTTAAATGAAGATTTCCCAGTGCTAGGGCTTTGTGTTACAGGAATGTGGAAATACACATCAATGTATTTTTCAGGTGAATGAGACCTTTGTGTCTGGTCTGCCACGCCAAACAGTCACAGATCTGCTGCGCAAGGCGCAAGGCACCATTCAACTCACTGTCTGCCGAAGCCTGGCTTTGCACTGGGCCTATTCAGGCAACCAGAGCAACAGAGCTCCCACTCCAAACACAAAGGCAGAGCCTGGTAAGCACCCACATCCACTCATCATATGACAGAAGTGGGAATATGTGTTGCCTGAATTCAACTTTTGTCTTAGCGAAACAAGTCAATTTTACAGTCAGTCTGTCTCATAGCTGTAGGTACAAACACATTCTTCACCCTGATTTGCAGCTCTGGCTAAACTGCTCAAGACATAGGACCACAGGGAAGAAATGCCCAAGTGTGATTTTTAAATCTAGGAACAAAGCTGTAAGACCCTCAAAGATGCTTTAACTCAGTTTAAGTTTTTTAGTCGTGAATGTTGGTCTGATTTTACCCCATTTTATGCAACTCATTGATGAAATCACAGCCTGGTTTTGGCTCAGTTGCTAAAATACTTCTCCCACAAACTTCACATCCCATCACTCCTACTTATCTCCTGGATGCACCACACCTCCTGCTCTGTCTGGCAGACAGATCCTCTCTCTTCTGTGGTGTTCATGCTCAAACCCAGAAGCCTCTGCTCCCAGGCCTATTGTTATTCATTTGAGAGCAAACCCATCTTGCAAAGGCCAGTACTTACAAGCATGACTAACTCTATGGAAGAACTTTGTGCTCTATGCTCTGCTCTATTGAATACTCAAAAATTAATTACTAATTAAAGCTGGGAATGGAAGCAAGGATATAAAACTGCCAATAGATTACATAGTTATAGTCCTCAAATTTCCATTTCTTTAAATACTGAAACATTCCCTATAATGTGGAGAAACCTAAGTGGGAAGGATATAGAATTCCTCCTTCTGGCCTGCTGGTTATTGAAGGCTTTGTTTCAAGTATTCATAGTCATGACACTGCCATTGCCATTCTCTTCTTACATGATATCAGTGAATGACATAGTTTCTCGGAAGTTTAAATTGTTTTCCTGAGAAACACAATGGTATTATAGAAGTAATGGCAGCAAAGTTAATCCATGGTATTTTTCCCTTTGCACTGTGAAGGATGAGCTGGGTTAGGGTGAGCAGATTTAAATCGTTTCATGGTTTTTTATAGCTGCTGTTGATACAGGGCTTTACTTCAGTGTATCTTCTGGCAGTCTGAATTATGCTGGCTTCTTTGGTGGTGACATATGGCATTTGTGCTCTATTAACCCTCCCAGGGATACACAAGAGGGATATTCCATGCCAGTTTAAGACACTGTTTCTCAGTGCCCCATCTGAGGTCAAAGTCCTTTGGTCTAAGCAGCAGAGAAGAAATGGACCTATATTTTCATGCATTTGATTTTTTTTGTTTGTTTTCTGGTATTCAGCAAGTGGTGGGGAAAGCCTGCAAGCTCAGCCTGTTTTCAGTTTCAAGCAAGAAGGCTCCAACCAAATGTGCAACAAGGTAAAATCAGAGAAGTTTTCAGAAGTTATCAGGCAATGTACTCATGTTTGTTTACAACATGAGTTTGCTGCAATGTGGGCAAGAACCACACCTTCTTGATGAAAAAAATATTTAATCTGAGGGAAGTGAGCTGCCATGACTGGAGCTGCTGACATTTGAGTGAGTCAGGATTCCACTGAGACAAGAGCATATGATAAGTAGAATACATATGCTAAAAGGGTGGAGGGAAGAAAGGCTGCATATGCAAGTCTTGTTCTGATTCTTTATAATACTGAAATGAATAATTTATTAATTTTATCATCCTTTCAGTACTTCTAAACCATGTACATTAAAAGATTTCTATCCACTACGATTCAAAATTCAAATGCATCTAAATTTCTTCAAACATGGCTATGATTTTGAATCTTAGTAAATCCTGCAAGACATTCCACATTAAATTTCAGAGCATCTATTATTTATAAATTTAAAACTGTAAAACTCCTCAGTAAATGTGAGAAAATTAGGTCTTCTTATCCTCCAGAAAACAAATGAAAAACCCAAACCCTGATTCAAGTAATGTAATTGAACCAGAAAAAGAAAAATGGTAATTTGAACTAAAATTTAAATAATTATTTATCAAGTGTTAGAGCTGAGAAGAAGCTGCTTTCATATACTAATAGCAGATATCCTGCATTATTATTTCAATGCAGCACCTAGTTATTACTCTTTAGGATTGATAAACAGCCACCAGTACTATTGCTTCTATTGCATATGGAGGATTATCATCTGCCTTCCCTGTTAGCTGAGTGCTTCTTCAGCAGAGCAGCTGCACCCTGCTCCTACCATTAGCATTGTTGTGTCTAAGATAAAAAAGGAAATTATTACCAACAGCTCCATCTCAGATGCTGGTGCTTCCTGCTGCCAAGAATTGGGAGAAGAAGAATGTGACTCATGATTCCTATGATAGCATTTTCTTTCTCAGATCAGAGAGGATATAACCAACCTTTCAAAGTCAGTCATGCATGCTGAGATGTAGAGGTGTCTCTGGACTGTGCTATGGCTCAGAAACTTACAAATGCATCTGATAAGGCTTTTTACTCTGAGTAGTTACTGCAATACACACTTTTGTCTGAAAGCAGAAACTATTTTATTTTCCCTTTCCTTCTTAAGCAAAGGACATGTTTCTGACAGAAATAAGAGTGTTGATGAAAGTAACTACATTCCTGATGTTTCTGTGTACTGATTTTTCACAGCTTTTTCTTATTTGAAATATGCAGGATGCAGAAAGAACAGACAAATCTCCTCTGCAAGGTCAGCTGGCTGGACAAGACTATAAGGACCTCATCAGTAACGTTTCAGACAGGTAAGTCTTTCAAATGAAGTAAAACTATTAAAATAAATAGTATGGATAAATTATTTGTATATTTCCAGCTCTGTCCTAGTGTGGTATGAAAACGACAGAACACGGGTCTATTGGAATGCAGCTCCACCTTGAGGAAGAGCTGCTAAACAGCTTCCAAACAACTACTAAGACAAGAGAATTGAAGCTTACAGGTGTAAGGCCTAACAATGGAAAAATATCCTACATGAAAATACTCACTAGCTGTGAGAAACCTTACTTCCAGTCATTTTTGAGCAGCTTTTTATTCAGAGTATGTTCTTACCTCTGAAAAAACCAACAACAATCGCATACTGAAAATAGTATTTTTAGTAGCTATATTTGCAAACAATACACCAGACAAAATGCTACTACAGCCCCTTGAACTTATGATCTTCAGAGTTCTGACTAATTCTTGTAAAGAGCTGCTTAATAAAGTTAAAAATAAGCACAAGTAGATTAAACACAAAATCTTTGTATGGTTCAGATTATCAAAGTTTCTGCCACTTCAACTGACATTGTTTTGCAGGTCACAGAAATGTGCAGAATGTGAAAGTTGCAGAAGAGAAAATCAACAGTCTGAATCAGGCAGCTGGAGCAATGAAGATGATGTTATGCCCCACAGGATTCCTGTTCTACCTAGAAGTAATCATGCAAAAACTTCTCTTGTTTCTTCAACAGCATAACCCAGCATCTCCATACATGTACACTGAGAACAACACTAGTCTCTTGTACACAAGCTAAGGATTTGCTCTTTCAGTCTAAAAGGCCAGAGCACTCAAGATGCAATTTTTACTACTGATGCATAGATAGGCCATCCAAACTTTTGTAACTCTCAAAGGAGAGTTGAGAGTTATATCATGAGGTCTCTCCTCTCTCCCTGACTGTTCCCATACAACTTCTCAAAATAAGTAAATAAACACTTAAAAATGCAGAACAAAGGGTCAAATTGTCTCTCAAGACTTCTTCCTCAGAATCACTGAATTTCACCCCCCGTGACAATTTCATTAAAATCTCTAGAACTGATGTGCTTAAGCATGTACTGAAGCACTTTCAACAGCTCAGGTGCCAAAGCCCCTCTGACACCTGGAAGAGTTTACAGAAAGAATCTGCCTAATTGTTCCTTTATGAAAATTAAGCTCCTTCTGCTCCAAATGAGAATAAATGTGAAAGTAATCATACTGAAGATGCTGCAGTATCTCAAAGATTCTGTGAAATACAGACTGGTCTCTCTTCTCCTTGCTTCTTCTCACCCGGTGGAAGCAATGAGTTGCTGATGGCTCTTATTAGAAGTAAAACACAGGTAACTCCCTCACACTGACAAGCCTTGCTGGCCAACAAACAGAACATTATAAACAATCTATCATCTACTACCTGCTCAGAGTTTGGGGTTTTTTAATTGCCCTTGATCTGTAAGGAGAGCTGAGTGGGAAATAATGTGCCCTGTCTGGAGTGGGGATCTGTCTTCACTGGCACCCTCAACTTGATAATAGGAGCCTCTTTGAGGGTTAGAGACTGGAATACAGGCAGAATATGTCTTAAAAGCTCAGCCAAAGTGGGGGCAAGTTGTAGCCCAGACATAAACACAGCAAGCACAACTCTACTGGAACAGAAATTAATTAAGAGTAGTGATGATACATTACAGGAGGAGAGCAGAGCAATGCTTCTTGTCTTCATCCTGCAACAAACCCCTGGAACACATCATCAGCTTTTCTTTGAGATAGCTGGTATGTTATCCTTTGCAAACAACAGTCTATGACTAAAAAACCCAAATTCCATAATGCCTCTACCTCAAAACATTATTTTTTACATAACAAGCTACTGTTTTTACTCAACATGGGAACAAAAGTTTTTCTATCACTCCAGTAGAGTAGTGATATTTTTTCAGATGCAATGTTTATTTTCCTAATCTGTCAAGTACTGGACCAGAACACACATTTCAGGATGAGCTAAGTAGTAAAACTGAATCCTGACTTTGGTGCATCAAAGACAGTTCATATATTGCTCTTGAAGGGCAGTATGAGTTAAGATGAGAAGAAAAATATATTTGCTTACTTTAGGAAGGAAGAATTTGCCGTGATTATTCCTAGCAGTGGAGTGTGGCAATACTAATTGGCATGGAAATGTTGGAAATGCAAAGATAATTCTCTGTAAAGATGTGGCCAGTCTCCTATACCAGTATAAACTAGCATTAAAGTCTCCAATTCGGCAAGAACAGTTTATTTAGAACAGACTGTATTTAGAAACTGTGTGAGGAAATAACTTGCAATAGTTGGATCTGCTTCCAAATAACATGAAATATGGTGCTAATTGTATCCATGATGTTGACTTATTCTTCTTTCTGCTGTGAACATAAGTAAGTTGAAAATATTTTCTTCCATTTTCTCATATTTCACTTCCACAATATAAGCAGCAAAATATATATACACACTGTAGCTCCCTAGTTTTTAAAGGCAAGATTCTGCACTATGAACAATAATAATTAAAAGCTTCTTGCTTTTTTGTTATTTCTTTTGAGTTTTTGTTTGCTTTTTTTTTTTTTCTTGATACATAGACAGAACCTTTGCTTCTGGAGATGAACTGACTCAGTTAATTAACTTGAAACCATCACAGAGTGGAGTAGATCCAAGGACTGGCATAACAGGTCTTATTCAAGGACTTCAGCTGCAGATTGAGAATCAAGAGGTGCTAAAGGAGTTTATGGTAAACTTTGAACACTTCTTAAGATTTAAAAGTTCAGCAAAGCTAAGAAAGTGGCTTTCCATACAATGCATACTGTAGGGGAGTTTAGTTTGTATATCTTTACTGCATCCTTTTTCTCTGATAATTATTCCTGCCAAAATGGGGCTTCTACTCTGCTGTTTGGGTGGTAGTACAGTATTTGCATCTCTATTTCCATGCATATCAGTCTTACTACGTTCCCTGTTCAAAGATACTGCCCATGTATAAGGAAAATAAAAAATGAGACATTCACAATGTAGATTAGGAATCACTTTTTCCTAGACTGACTTCTTATTACCCTCTCAGCTCAACTGAAACTGCTGAACATCTACCTAAGAACTATCCTACGGGCTGCACCTAAGCAAGAAATCCATGCTGCTAAGGATTCACTAAAGTAGAAACAGTTGAAAGGAAAATGTTCCACTCAAAGGAACACCCCAGTTATCCATGTAACTCATTGCCACAAGATGCTGTTATGATCAGGAACTTTGTAACAAAATTACAAAGAAAAAGCAATGTACCTCCACAGATATGAAAACACATAATTACATCTGATTGCATATAAATAATGAAAAAAATGTAAAATTAGGAAGGCTTGTAAAATCTCTTGTTTCAGAACATAAACAGAATATGAAGTTAACATCAAATTCCCAAAGAACAGATTATCTCATTATTCTTCAAGATATTTTCCTTTAAAGGACATGCTCATTACCAGTGCAATGGATTGCTGCCACTTTTCCATAGTAATTGCAATGTTATCAGTTTCTTTCACTTGCCTTTATATCTCTGACTTTCTGAGTACAAAATCCCACAGGCTGAAGTGTATAGGATTTGCTGACATTCCCTAAAGGCTCAAGGGCATGTATTAATTTTCATTCATTACATTCCGTTACTGATGTAGGTGTAGCTTACTATGAACTCAGTCACACATCTGCACAGAAAACATAAAGATCTAATAAGTAAAGTGCTGGTTACCAAAGGCAGTGGATATTTTATCTGAGTAAAAGCCGTAGGAACTGATGCAAGTGTTCAAGAACTGTCATATGTATTTCAGTTCTTATAAATGTATAGTGGCAGAATGTGATGATTGAGCATTGTGCAACGCACAGAAAATAGGTAGAAGAATAACAAAAACATCGAGGTAACACAAAAATTTAATGAAATGCACTTGCACATTCCTGCTTCTGACTACTCTGCATTTTGCTGTGAAGTTCTTAATGACTGTATGATTTGCACTTAGTATCATTGGTGCTGTTCTCTATATTTATCACTTACTCCATCACTGAAAAGTATTCAGTCATTTTTGCACTGTTCATAGTGCAATAGTTACTGCTTGTGTTATCATTCATAAATGCTGACATTTGGCCAACACAGTATTCCAAACATCTATAATACAGCAATATACAAAAGGGACTTGTAACGATGGGATCTGAGGATGAGGGTTGGAAATATCACTTGAAAATGCAGAAATATTGTGCAGGGAAGAGAAAATACAAAGCAAATTGAATTTTTTGCCTAGAAGTTTACAGAATGATGTACTGATTCTCTTCTGTAAGAAGTCTATTTGCCAGCCTTGGGTTATATACAGCAGTAAAATTTGTTCACACTGACACTGTAAAAGCTGTCTGTTGAGGATGCGAACAACATAGATTGACTATTTCTTTTTGATCTAGGCTTTAGAACATGTGAAGCCAATAGATGACTGCAGAACTGGCAAAGCACCAGAAAACCAGAATAAAAACAGATACCGAGATATCCTTCCATGTAAGTATGCACAGAAATGAGAACATACATTTGGTGAACAAAGTCATCAGAGGAACACAAAAAAAAATTCTGGACCCTTAATGTCTTCCTAAACTGCAGCAACAGGACAACACATGCAAAAATGTGTAGCATCTCTATCTTCAGTGATGCAGTACATATATTCTTAGAGGTTCTTCTCCTTTATAACACCAATATCCAGTGACAACATTCCTATGCAATACATGAGAAGCAGCACTGGGTACACTATGTTGGAACACTGGAAAACAATTCTATAGTAATTAGAAGGCTTTTCACAGTGTTACACAAGTACCTCAAGAGAAATAAAGCTGCAATGAACCACACAATTTATCTGTGGGAATTCCTACTTGCAATGGTTAATATTAGTGCTAGTAGTCAAACGTGTTCTAAAATCCAGAGGAATACTTTTCTGGAGAGACTGAGGTTTCCTCTCTCCTGAGTTCTGGAGATGGTAGAACTCTGTTTCAGTTCCACAACTGAAAGAGCATCTTTCTGTTTCTGTACAGATGATAAGACACGAGTTCCTCTGGGAGAAAAGAATGGCTACATTAATGCAAGTTACATTAGAATGAATGTTGGAGAAGAGGAACACTTTTATATTATAACCCAAGGGCCTCTTCCATCCACTATGGCTGATTTCTGGCAAATGGTCTGGGAGAGTGAATCAGATGTGATTGCCATGATGACGAAAGAAGTGGAGCTAGGGCAAGTGAAATGCCATCGATACTGGCCTGAATCTCCCTATAACTCTAAAGAACTGGCTAATTTCTATCTCAGGCTACACAATTACCAGCCTCTGGAATACTTCATAATTAGAAAAATAGAAATTATCAGCAAGCAGGTAAGTTGATTTAATACTTTCATATATGATGAAATTGATTACATAGTTTACGTGAGTAGATACAAGTAGTATTGTCTGCTTCTATAATATGTGCCCGGTATTTTTGGGGGATGTAAAAATCTGAATAACAGGCATGAAATTAGGATTAATGAGGTGCTTTCTTCTTGCTCATTGCATAAGCAATGGATATAATATTGCATATGTTTGGACAAGGACTTCCAAAAATGAGACCTCTAATAGTCACAGAACTGGTGTGTTCAGTGTTTTGCAGAATTGTTTACTGTTCTCATCAAATCAGATCCCCACCAGAGTGGATTCATATTTGTAATGGTGGTTGAATGGAAAGGGGGAGAAGGTGGCTTTCATCCTAGAATTTAGGACAAATGATACATTTTTGTTCATGAAAATACACAAACACCCATGAAACTACAAATCTAGCAGTAATTTGTTAGAAACTTAACAAATACAGAATCCAGGTGGAAGAACACGGAAAACAGGGCAGGTATAAGTCCATCATTCTTGCCTCAATATTAAGCAAAGCTTTGCAAAAATTTCTGCAGGACATATTATGTAGTGGCATAATTAAAACATCTGTGCCAGACTAAACTTGGTGCCTTTTCCATCAAGATAACAATTTGAGGAAATGCACCTTATGTCACTGAGTGCAAAGCATTGTAAAGCATTTGATAGGAGTCTTCCTGAAACACTCTTAAAATGGCAAGATAGAACACCACATGTGATTGTTTCCATGAACATGCTAAGTTTGCTATGTTTGTACTAAATCAGTAGCAAACTACTACAGAAAGCCACAGGTCTACTTCAGCAGAAATCCATATTTACATTCAAATTCATCTGATAGTAAAAATCCAGGTAAGTTATCATTCAGATTTTAATGTGGCTTTGTGAACTGGCAACGAGAAGTGTTGACCCAGGAAAATTTAATTAATATTACCAATAAATGACATAACTACATTCTTTCAAGGCAACTGAATAACTTAAGCGACTCATCAAAGTCATATGAAGCAAATTTCCTAGGCCTGTGTTCCTGAGTGTGTTTCTTGAAATCTAAAGAAACATTAATAGAGTCAAGTATGAAAAGCTAAAGAACTGTAGAGTAAACAAACAATTTTAAGAATGAGGCTCTAGGAAAATTTTTAGTGGAATTCCTTGAAAACTGGTTTTGGGACTGATAATTCTTAACCTTTCTGGTCTCTCTCTTCCAGACGGAAGAAAAGCGCATCATAAGTCATTTGCAATTTACCACTTGGCCAGACCACAATACTTCCAAACTGGCTGAGCAGCTTGTAAAATTTATTTGTTACATGAGAAAAGCTCACAGGAGAGGACCTATTATTGCTCACTGCAGCACTGGCATTGGAAGAAGTGGAGTTTTGCTGTGTGTTGAAATTCTTCTCAGCCATATAGAAAAAGATTTATGTGTAAGTATCAAACAGGTCATTGTTAAGTATTACAAACTTGGTAGGGATGTCAACGGCATGGTGGGAACGTCTTAGAACAGAATAAATCCTCTAAGAATTCACCCTAACAAAACAGAATAAACCCAGCTTTCATTGTTTTAAACCACAAAGATAGTAACTACAAATACACTGTTTCTAAAAGAGATGTCACAGCCTCCCCATCTGAATATGCTTAAATCTTTCTTTCTAATTTGCACATCAACCAAAGTAAAAACAATTCTCTTCTGACAGTTCAACATCAAGCAGATAGTGAGAGATTTGCGAGATCAGCGTTTTGGCATGATCCAAACTAAGGTAAGTTGTAAATATGCAACTAGATCATTGTTTTTTAAAAAGCCTCAATCTGTGGTACAGCTCCATATGCTATGATAAAGCTGGGGCTTAAAATATCATTTCAGTGCTCTCATTGAGGAAAATAACAGCCCTCTAGGCAACGGGTGTCCAGTTTTAAATATGAAAGTCTGTCCCTTACTAAGTGAAATAAAAGTAAAACAGCAATATAAGACAAATGCAACACACACCCCTTTCTTTTTCTAAAACAAGAAGAAAAGCAAGTATCACAAAAACAGAGATTTACTATAAACCCTACCCTGCAAAATTATACCCTTTAGTTGAATTCTTGCTATTGATGAGTTGTCATCACCAAGTAAACTCTTCTATCCTGAGCTAAACCCACTCCTGAAAAGATTTTTCACTCAAAAAAAAGAAAATATGCTGCTAACTCACCTTAGAGAAAACAGCTGGTGAGAATAAAAAGAGAAGACTCAAGCTCTTCCTATAGGCAAATATTTTAGCACACGCTTTGATAGATTTTTCTTCAGGATAATGACTGAGCATAAGAATAAAATTAAGCAAATATATAACCTTCACTATCCTTAATGAGAGTTGAGTACATGCTTAAACTACAGAGTTCCTGTACTTTTACCAGTGATGGAACAAAATGAATTAGGATTCTCTGAAATGTGTACGTTTTGTATCCATATGATATAGATGTGATATTATATAACATTTAAACATATAACTTCAGCTAGTCCATCCTTCTTTGTCTAGAGTTTATGTTGAATGTAAGCAGGTGTTTCACACTGGTGTCTCCACACACAGGATGAGTATTTATTCTGTTATGAAGTTGTGCTGGAAGTCCTTCAGATCCTGCGAGCCATGGATTCCTACTGAGTATGATTCCTACAACATGACTCTTCCTGTTGCTATTTCACTGGACTCCAGGGACTGCTCTGCAACTACTTGAAAGAGATGTCATGCCAGCACAGACAAGTGTTATAATATATGCTTTTTTAGATTACAAAGTAATTTAAAAACCTTGCTTAACGTGTCCTGTGCAAGTCATTTATTTCTTGGCTCAAAGTATGCAGAAACAGCCTGCCAGCAGTGCAACACTGCTGTGTCAAACTGCTATGGACAATTTTTGCATTCTGTGTGATAACATATTCATTGTTAGGAATATGTGTTGGGACTGTAGCAAGGATGTAGCAGCCTTTGGAATTAGCTTTAGTATCCAGAGGGCAACTATAAAGATCTAAGATTCTATTGTTGTTAAGGTAAGATTAGTTGTCCCTCATCTATTGTTGTGCACTGTTTGCTTCTGGACTGCGAATCAGTGTTTACTCCACCAGTTATGCTTTTGCATGGAAGGACTCAGTTTGGTGACCTTTGGTTGCTTGAACAATCTAGACCCATTTCCTGCCCATGAGTTTATACCACTATCACCAGACATCTTAAATCAAGAAATTGACATAAAAAGTAGGATGCCTTTAAACCCTGGTCCTCTTCAAAGGAAGAGCATTCTAATAATTGGATGGAATATTAATTTTTTCCCAGCAATATGAACAGATGTAGATAGCACCAATATTTTCATTCCACATTCATAGAAAAAGAAATGCAATAATAAGCCCAGTGAAACAACTGTGTGTGCGTTGTGGTACACACAAACATTTCATCTTTCCCTAATCCTTTACACTGATTAACTATCTTCTCATTCTTACCTAGGATCTGAAATATGGGATGTCCTGCTGGTTTCAGTTGGGGCTGAATCAGATCTTTAAATTAAAGAACTCTCTGTACAGTTTATTTTTCTTGTAAAAAGTGTTTCTGTTTGTGTGGGTAGATTTGAACAGAAATCTGCTGTTCAAGGTGTAAGATTGTATTTTTTTTTCCATTTGTTGTACTTCTAAGTCCTTATCTAGAAGGTGACATATGGAAGTGATTAGATATGCATTAGAAGATATGAATTATTAGATATATTTACAAGGAATGCCTATTATTAGATATGCATTTCTTGTAAACATAGGAAACTGAAAAAATCTAACTAAATTGTTTATATTTTTAAAACTTGGTTTCTGCAAAAGAGAAAAGATTAGGAGGCATTGAGTATAAAACTGCAGTTGAAGCAAGAAAATAAAATAACTATTTATTTTATTACCTATTATGAATTAGAGGTTTATAATTCAGAAAGAATGGGGTATTAAATAAAAATTTAAAGTATGGCTTTTAGAAAAAGCCACTGTAATACAATTATAATTAAGGACAAGGCCCATTTTTTCTTTCTGCTTTCCAATAGTCTGAAGGCAGTCTCCAATATAGAAATGCAATTATGTGAGCCAGATGCTAATTTCAAACTTTATTAATAAAGTTCCAGAGCAATGCCAAATAAATTCAGGAATAACCCTAGATTTATATTAATATAAACATATAAAGAACTCAATGTTTTGTCTTAAATTCATTGAATTTGGTCCTTCCTTGAAGCATTACTCTCCATGTATTCTGCATTTATTATCTCTGTGTTGCATACGAAGGTCTGTTCACACAATTTTGTCAAATATCAACAGCCAATTATTTTCTCATAACTTTTTTACCTTAATTTGGTATTTGGCCTTTCACTTTAATTGCTTCACATGTACTAGGCAATCAATGCATTACACTGTAATGAATACACAATTCATCTTTTGTACCACAATAATTTAATAAGCTTCCTAGTAAAAATATTCCTGTATTTTATGCAAAGGTGTTTTTTTTTTTTTTTCCTGTGGCTTAGAACAAGTATTCTGGACTCAGAAGACAAATCTCAAAGGTCATTATTTGTACATCATCTTTGCAGCTGTTTGACAGATGTGCTTGCTGTTTGACATAAGTTTTTCCTGTTTTACAGAGATATTAAAAAGATTTATTAAAACAATCTGCTTAATTTCAATTTCTTTTTATAAAAAAAGCAGTTGCAATACCTAACTATTAACCAATTCGAGCTCTAGGGAAAATATTTTATTCATGAGGGCTTGTCTGTAAACTTCCTCCAAAGGCAGATTTTGTGTTGATGTATAGTGGAATGTGGCCACATCCAGCAGCTGATAAGCATTTCCCCACACACACAGCACAACTGAGTGTCCCAGTATCAATAAAGTGTTCTTTATTCATGCACAACTCCCTGGAGATCCAGGCTCACTGATGTGAACTCATTTGGAACAAAAGATAACCCGTCTTTACAGAGCTCACACTGCTTGACAAGTCAGGATACACTGAAAAGAAAGGAAACTCTACTGTCTCATTTCATTCATAGGCAAGTGAGGCAGTGGTTGGTGATTTGTCCAAGGTTTACAGAGTTTTGGAAAACTTAGGAACTGAGATCACCCTTTGTGCTCTAACACCTGGTTGCCAATCAGGACAAACTGCAGTGCAAATGTGAACAAAAAGAGCACGTTTATTGAAGATAGTGCCTGCCATAACAAGCACACCAAAGAAGTAAATGCATGCTAGTCCTCAGATTCGTTCTGTAACTCAAAACCTTGTCAGTCATACTCTGTGTTCAGCCAGTAGCTCTGTCCACAGAACAGCACAACTTGTAACCATATTTTGGAGAAGTACCTGTTTTTTACCTTCATTAAGCTTTTTTATAGCTACCATTTTATCTCAATTTAAAAGCAAGTACAGCAAGAACAACCACTGCATAGCTGTAAGGTTACAAAATCATGTGTGTAGGGGAAAACAAAAGTCCACATTTTTCTATCAACATTTTCATTGAGTTCCATGGACCCAGAACTGCTCCATGCTGATGTCTCTGTGTACTCTAGTACCCCATCTGCAATGGAAAAGATACCTGAAAATACCCACACCTGACAAACTGGGTGTTACTGTCTACAGGAGCATTGTCAGGTATAAATAATTGACTTGTCCTAATATAATCATGTTTCCTTTAAAATTTCTTCGAAAGCCTGAGCGACCAGCCAGTAATTTTTTTCTGCCTTTTCAGCTGAAGTTTATGGCCTCACTGAGCAACAGGCCCTTCTGTGTCAGAACTAATACAGCAACTGCAGAGGGTCCGTCCTGAAAAAGAGCAGCAGTCGCTGCCATCTAGGGGCACATCGCGACAGCGACAGGGCGAAGTGCAGCCGGTCGCTCCTGCCCTGGGCACAGACCCACTCCGTGTCCCTCAGCTGCAGAGTAAACACGGCCAGATAAATGTAACAGGGGGCTTGCAGGCAGATTCCAATTGCTAACTGAAATTATGCCACTGTGACTTCTTGCCTATACCTACAAGTGCAGCTAGAAACTCTCACAGGAACATTCTTTCTATTGGATAACAGAAATACTGAATGGAATTATTTTCTCAGGAAAAAATAAAAATCATTCACATGACTAAAATGTGGCACCCCTTCCACAGAACAGGGTCTTCACAGTGTGTTGCACCCACACTGGACGCTTGCTTGTTGCAGCACAAATCAGAGTTCCCAACATCTGAAGAAATTTAAGTTTATCTATACTATTCTCTCTTCCTTTAAAGTGTTAGCATTAATAAATAGAACTTTGCATAATCTCAGTATCTTAATTATTGGAATTACACAGGAGCAGCAACTCCAGCTTCAAGACACTCAGTTACTCGTGAAGGATAATGGTACTTCTCACAGGTTAAATCACAAAGCTGGACTCAACGTGAAGATTCCCTGCCTACTGCTTGCAAAGCTGACTAAATATTATTGTAATTGAGCTCTTTACACAGAAAAGAGAGCTCACCCTTGCAGGCTAAGCAGACAGAGTTAGAGTCCACTATGTGTGTGATGGAAAGGCACAGCACGTATAAGATATGTGTAACCCTGAAGAGTGGTTTGGACATAATCTTGCATAGGTGTAGCTTTGTAGGGTTAGAATTAAGCTTGTGAAACTAGAAAAGTATTCTGTATTGTCATACTGATATATGACAATATATCACTTACTTTGTGCACATCAGGAATAATAGAACCTCATACTTCATTCATGCTTCTCCAGGCCCAACAGCATGGAAAAACTAGCACTGGATCCCAGAACCACAACTCAGAACAGCTGAGATTGGAAGGAAGCTCTGGGAACCATCCAGTGTAAACCCTCCAACTCCCAGCAGTGTCATCTTGAGCTCAGAACTCTATTCATATGGGTTTTGGATATCTCCAGGATGGACACTCCTTGACACCTCTAGGCAACATGTTCTGCTATTTGGCCATCCTCAGAGTAAAAAAGTTTTTTTATGATGTTTAAAGGAAATTTCCTGGGTTTTAGTTTGTGTCCATAGCATCTTGTCCTGTCTTTGGATACCACTAAGAGAAATCTATTTCTGCTTATTTATCTCTTTACTCCCCTCCATTTAGGAATTTGTACAGATTAGTAAGATCCCCCTGAGCATTCTCTTCCCCATGCTCAACAGCCCAAACTCTCTCAGCTTCTCCTTACACAACAGACGTTTCTTAATTACAATTACTTAATCATCGCAGTGGCCTTAATATGCAAGTACTGGTTTAGAGAGATTAGAAGATTCCATCCAACAGCTATATCCAACAGCCTACTGAAATTAGGAGGTAGAGTTTTTGGTGCCTATTAACAAGTGATAGCTGCTGTTTTAATACCACTTAAGGACTGATCAAGGCCTGAGGAAACAATACAGGAGATTAGGAAAAGATGCAGAGTATGGAGCATACCTTTGATGTCAGTCTGAAATATCTGCCAGCAATCATCTCTACTTTTTTACATAGTCTTAACAGTTCAGTGTCCTCCCATATGAAGTAGGCGGCTATTCAGAATTCACTGCCTTTTCTGCACAGCACCAGTTACACATTCACGCCTGAGGGACAGTGAACTTTTTGCAATCCTGTTCTGAATTATACAGCTATTTAGCTTTCTCATTAAACCATTCAAAAACAAAACCCCAAAAAGCAGTTAAAATGCCTGAGAGCAGTACACCCCCAACCAGGCGACAGACACAATGGGGACTATACAGTAGCTGTCCAGCACCCCAGCTCATTACACAACCTAGCAATTAACTGAGGTTGCCTGTGCTCCCTCCCCTCCCTGCATTTGTTCTCTTGAGAGATGACAATCCCTTCTTCTCCTTCCTGTTCAACACTCTTGGAAAGACATTCCAATGACTGTAGGCTTTCCTTTCCCATCACACTGCTGTAAAATGCTCCTAACTACTTCCATTACCACTTCCTTCATGGCTGAAGCAGATTTATTCCAGGCAAGGCACCAGCTGCAGTACCCTTGGCTCATTCAGCACACCTACCAATAGTTCCCAAGGCAGAAACAACATGCTGTGAGTTTGCTTAATGCCAGCACCTTTGGATAAGTGACAAGGACACTACGAGAAATAATGAACATTAGGGAAATGTAGCTATAGCAACACAAGTATTCACAAAGCAAATCCCCACCATGAGCACAAGGAAACTGCTGTTATTGTATTTGTAAAAGTGCTGATAAAGCAGGAGCTTGGGCTACAATATCAGGAGAAGGCATGCCTGGCCTGCAGTCTTGCCACAGATGGTAACACATGCAAAAGCACCCCTACAGCAGACAGAAACTTAGCTCACACGCTTTCAGAAATGCTGGATGAAACAACAGATCCAAATTTGAGCCTTTGTAAGAAAATCCCAAACTCTCCCCAGCTCTTTATTTTCCTGCTCCAGATTTTACTGCAGGTTTAGCACCATGTCATCAAAGGAACCATCCTGATGACACTGTCATGCTGATCAGGAAGCTGCCATTGCTCCAGAAGCAGGAACTGAAACCTTGGTCTCTCATTAACCTATGCTGCTTCCACCCTTTTTTATCCACTTAAAGCAGGCAAAACTTGTAGTTGAGTCTTCAACAGGAACACAGACATTGCTTTCTGACTGACATTGCTTCTTTTTTTAATCGTAAGATGGAACAACTGAATTACTCTCAAGGAATTTTGACTTTCACTTGATATAAGAAATAAAAAGTTAGTTTATTTAACTTGGAATAGCACTACACATATTCCTCCAGAACTCCTGGGTTCCTCTCCTCATCATATCTATAATTCACTTCAAGAAAAGTTCCTTAACAGTATCATGCCTCATTTTCTTTGTCTACTGCTCTGCTGTCTTAAAGAAGATGCATGAGGCACAGGTAATGCTTGGGAAGAGTTGAGTGAGTACTCAAGTAAAAGACAATACAAATACATGAAATATTCTTTATGCTTGCACTTTTCAGTTACCACACACTTCCCCCCTTCACCTCTGTGAGTGAGTTAGGACACACGTAGCATATATCTATCTCTATTATTAGGAAATTACACTGAATCATTAAGTGGAAAAATACACTAAGGGAAAGAGTAGGATTCTGCTCAGGTATTATTTGAAAAAGGAGTAAGAACAAAGTGTTATTTGACAGCTAGAAATTCTGCTAGTATTATTTACTTGAGTCACTTAGCATGGACTCAACATCATTACTTTTGCTTGGCAGTAATTTTAGATCAAAAGACCTAAAACTCTATGGGATCTCTGTTCCCATAGACAGAATCCACACAAAGCCTGGAATGCCAGCAGCCTGGGATGACCACACCTCTCAGCTCAGTACTTTCAGAGTAACATTGCTCTAGGCAAAAGCATCCATCTCCTTCCTTCCAGAACACTCCATGCCAGCCCCTGCTGAGATTTTCAATGACACAGAGATTTCTCCACCTACTCCTTCTCTCAACAACATTCACTTAGATCCCTGGCTAAAAGCTGGGTGGCTGCTGGGTTATGCTCCTCTGCTAGACTTGGTCAGTGGCCCAAAAGGTTCAATTATCCCAAGAGTCCTCCTGGGATTTACATAATGCTCCTTTGAGGTCTATCAAAGCATCTGATGAAACTCAGTTACTTCCTTGGAGTTCTGAGAAGAACACAGATTAAACTGGGAACACAAACATCAAGTTAGCATGTTAAAAGTATCCAAAGAATAAAATATCCTTTTCATTTTCCTTTATCAACAGTTCTCCCCTCTCATTAGTTCCATTAATAGGGCAAAAGGTTTACACACCTCACTTCTGGCTGTGCATCTTGACTCCGAGGTTTTTGTAAAGTCCTTGAGGAATTCAAATTACAGTTAGGCTACCTCTAGGTGCTCGGGACTTGACTGATCAATGGCCCGTAGCCAGCTGAAGTGATTACAGCCTTGGGCAGGAAAGCATTGTTATCAAAGTTGCTGCTTTCTGTAGCTTCAGCCCAACTTGCCTCAAAATCATTACACAGCACAGATGGGGATCATGTGCCCATTATTCCCATGTCCATATGCTCATAGAGAAGCTATGTTCTCTCTGTAGCTTTACACATGTTCAGTTCCCTTCACAGTTTCCCTCCAAAATGCCAGCACTCCTCTTCCTGTCTGGCTGTTCTTTGAGCACTGATTGGGATGTGGGTGATTTGCTTTTAACTCTGTTACTTCTATAATGGCTGAGAGCACCAAGCCTGTATATTGCTATTGTCTTCACTTCTGGGAGAAGTAGAACATTCTTTCTCCAAATTCATCCCATGTCACGAGCACACATAAAGCGTACCAGTATGTGAGAAAGCTGGCAAGATTGGGAAGAGTATCTGCATTAGTGTGGATGCATTTACCTGCCATGGGAGCAGGCTGATAATGGATCCAGATTGCCAACAAATTATGCAGGAAATGGGGCTAGCTGGGAGAATTTTCACCTTCCACCTTTCTTTAACATTTTGAGGTAATGTTCTTTTTTCCTTTTTTTTCTCACCTTCTGCCAAATGACAGAATAATCTACACTAAAATCAGACATCAAGACACAGTAATGTGTGTGTTTGCATGTGAGTGGATGAATGTGACACTGCTTTCTACAGAACAGAATCAAAAATATTCAACCAAGTGTCCTTCTACAGCTAGTAGAGACTTTGTAACTGTGGATTTTACCTTCATTCCTGTCTGGGTGAATCTTTCAATAGGAGAATCTTTCTGACCCAAAAGATGATATGTGTATAGCATAGCGTTGAACAAGGCTTTCTGTGCATGGACTTAACAGCTTACCTCTGTCTCATAACAGTTCCATGAACTCCTCATTGTCAGCAGAATTGCATCCAGCTCCAGCATTGGCCAGGGAAGCTAAAATAATGGTCTCACCCAACCCTAAACTCCAAAGATTCCATATAGCCTACCATGTTAAAGGCCTAAGGTCTACCCAGCTAGTTGTAGGTTTGTGCCCTGTGCTCACTATGCCTGTGCAAGCAGCCCCTCACCAGACCAGCTTTCAGCAAGGGCCCCTCTGTGTGCAGCTCTGTGCTTGCAGAATCCTGGCAGGATGGGTGCTGACAATGGCCTGTCAGAAGGAGAAATCTCCCAGTGGGAATGTGTGTGATGGACCCACTGGAGTGAATTAGGTCACCTCATGCTGTCAGAAACAATAGGGATAGAGCTCATACAATGGCAAGCAGCCTCATATATGAAGGTCTATGGACAACTGGTTCTGCTAAAAAAGGTTATCAGCAGTGATACTACACAGCAGGACATCACTGCGTACATGAACTGGCATGTGAAGAGAGGCAGAGGTCTGAGCAGCTCAAGGCACACAAGCAGAATCCTCAGATTAAAAAAAATTTCTCTTGAGCAGCTAAGAGAGCATCTGCTTTGGACTTGATAGGCTGAAAATCATCCCTGCTTTGTCCTCTAACCTAACTCTTTCTTACCAAAGAATGAAAATATAAATAAGCTGCAATTTTTTAAACTTACCAGTAGCTTTAAGGTTTTCAGCATCCTTCAATGCTCATCCACATTCCGGATTCTCAGTTGCAGCTAGATCTATGGTGTAGCCTTCATAATTGCTTCTGAAAACTTCGACCATCATTTTACTGATTCCCTCCTAAATTCATTCTTTTCCATTACAAATCCTAAAAAGGGAGGAAGAAGAAAAGGAGGTTGATTAATAACCAATTGATTCAGACTTTTGTCTCTTTATCAAATACCCCACAAAACCTCTGGCAAAAGCAGGGAATGCTCTGTTTGAGCCTTTGCAGGAAATGTCTCCCTGCAAAAGCAGGGGACATACTGTTCCAATATCTAAGAGACTCAGTGAAAATCTTGCTGGTTATTATTTGCTCCATCATGTGAAGGAAGCTGCAGAAATGCTGTACACAGCTAGATCCAAAAAGTGCACTTGCAAACATGAGAGGAAAGGCAATAGTGCTTATGTTTATAGGATTTGAAAGAGACAGAAAAAAAGGGAAAATCCATTCACAAACATATTCATGCAGATCAAATGGGATAATTATTTTGAACTTCATGCAATATCTTTCATCTTTCCTTACCAGAATTAGCTTTAACTTCACTACCTTTCCCTTCACTGAAGTTTTGTGTCCACTGCCAGACCCCACCCCTCATCCTAACTCTGGACATATATATCTAATTGCTCACTAGTGGGATGCTGAACAAATCCACAACAGTACATTCCAGCCAAGGTACTATATGTGCTTTCTGCAAATTTAAACATGATGGAGACTGGTTATATCATGGGGGCCTAGAGTTGCATGCTGGGCATTTATGACCTGCATAATTTGGGTTTTATACTGATACTCTGACCAGACTGATAAAAAGATAGCATTTACATTCCTGTAAATTCCTTGTATTTCACCTCTGTTATGTCCCACCAGCATTTCAAGCCCTTTGATCTCTGAACTAGATAGCATTCAGCATGTATCATTATAACATCATGTTTAGATTTTATACTATTGTGTTTCTGAGCATAATATAAATAATTTTTTTGCTTGTTTCTGGGAGGCTGTTTTTAAAATTTGTTTTTATAAATTACTATTTGCAGTCATCACAAAAGGCTTGTGATCCTTCCAGCTCCCACCAGATGTCACCAAGCTCTCAAGGATCTCTGGAGTTAGGGCAGTAGAAGCCTCTTGCTTCAGTGCTAGTGCAGCGTCTTTCCCTTTTCAAGAGAACAGGGTAAGGAGCTGAGGGCAGTCTTGCCTTGTCAGTGGATGAAATGCTGCTGAATCACCAGCGGGCCAAAGCTGCTATGATTTTACTGTCAGTGGATGAAACACAGCTGAATCACCAGTGGGCCAAAGCTGCTACGATTTCACTGCTGTTGAACAGTTTTATCTGAAAGGAGTCAATCTCTTTTCACATACTACCAGGGAATAACACCATCACAGCTCTGCTCTCTGGCTGACACACGTGCCAGAGCAGGAAGCAGTACAATAACATGCACAAGAAGCAAGTTTGTGTTACTGCCTTCCAGGCTACACACTTAGGTGAAGTGGCCTGCTTGTGGCCTGCACAGGGAGTACTGAACTAACTGGGCACTGAAGCCAGCTTTCCATGCCCATTTTGAAAAACATTTGCCAGTAAGCATTTTGATTTTTTAGGCAGTGGTTCTCTTCTGAGTTTTACTGAGTGCTGAGCATTGTGGTCTCCTGCACAGCATAAATGCCTGAGGTCTCACTACTCAAATATGCCTGTTCCCCTGGAATGAGCCAGCTTGCCAAGAGGCTCTCCTCAATGCATCCCAATTGGCAGAATTGTAGTACTCTCAAGGCTCTGTCATCAGAGGAAATATTCAGACTCAAAGAGATTAGATGCACAGACTAAGATGAATAGAAGTTGACAAATATCCAAGATGTATTTTTGAGAATGAAGAGGCTGAACTGAAAATGAATGGATTTTAATGAGAGAAGGAAAGGAAATTCACCATGAATTGCAGACATCTATTGTCCTGAAAGGACATTGTTCCCCATGGCCCCAGAACAAACATGAAAGGAACACATTTCATGAGGTATTGTTGGGGCTGGCTTGACTATGGCAGCTTGGGCTTGGATAGAACTTTTCATGGAGGGTTTCAAATAATTCCACTTCTGAGAGCATTATTTATGGGCCTTTTACAGACACTGAAGTACACATTGAGACTTGTCCTTACAGTGAACAGCTCCCAGAGCTGAGAAAGTGAATCCTGATCAGTATCAATGAACCTCTGCTCTAGGCCTTATTTCTGCAACCTTGCACATCGGGAAACTTGGCAGTTGGTTTTCTTACACCAGCTCTCACAAATGACATTGTACTGAAGCAGTTATTGTCCATAAGAACAGCAGAGCCTATTTATCCTTTGTAGCTGGGAATGGATTGGACATTGCTCCCTACAGAGCCCACAGCAGCCAAGAGCATGCAGATAAACACAGTTTGGGCACACTTGTTGGTGTCCTGATAGGCTGACAACAGTCTCAGGGTGATTCAGCTCAGGAGATAATCTCATTCCTGTGCAAGTCACCCTAGTTAGTCTTGTGTCCTGCCCACTGCAGACATCAGTGTTATGTTCTCCTCCTGGTCCATCAAAATAGCTTCCAATCTAAACTGGAATACCCTCAGACCTAAGGTGTGAGTTGTCTCTAAGAACTGTGTATATCTTTTGAAAAGTTCATGACTGCAGATGGAACATGCACCAACTACTCACCACTTCATGATTCCATAGTCCCCATTCTTATTGCTGAGAAGGAGAGGGGAAATAAAATTCCAACCTGGGCTTTCTCTGCACTTTCTTTTTTCCTACATCAACTGATCTATATAGTTATCACAAACACCTCTTCTTCTGGGAACTTTTCCCTCAGTTGGGACAATGACTAAAAACAATATAATTGTGTTTCCAATGCTTTCTTTTCTGACAGAATAGTAATTTCTCTTCCTGCCATAAACATCACACTTTGACAAGTACACAGAAACAACCATCATTTAAAAGGCAAGGTAGGCATTGTAACACATTGTCATCTAGTACAGAATCAAATTACCCTTCTTTTCTCCCTCCCATCAGCGTCCATTGTCATGACATACTCTACTTAGACACGTGACTCTGGGATTAGAAGCACAAACCTCTGCCATTTACAGTGCATTGCTTTTCTCCTTCACTACAGGCAGACATGATCACAACTGACACAATGCCTTTGCTCACCCAACAGCCAGCCTTGTTCAGTTTGTGGTGCAGCCCATGCTAGTGAATGGTCACTGCTTCTGGTACCCAGTGCAGCTACACAGTAATTCTAATAGCTGGCAGCTCTTTTGCAGCTGCCTCAGCTGCAGTCAGATCCATGACCACAATGTTACTATGAACTTGAAAGGCCATCTGAGCATTTTGCTTTTTATTTGTTTCGTAACTGATGGGAATTTTTCCACCTTTGATGCTATTGTAAGGAATTCAAGCCTACATAAAGCAGAAGGGTAGCAGGACTCTGGTCAGCTGAACACTAACCAATTCCAATCTAAAAGGTCTGTATTTTACTTCTGACTCTTTTCTTGATCCATTTGCCTTCTCAAATTGTTCTATTTCTCATCTCTTAATTATAAATCATCATTATTCCCAATTAAGAAAAAAAAAGAGATGAAGGGAAAAGAATGAAAAAAGAAAAGCAACAATGAATTTCAAAACGTATCTGAAAAGCCAAAACTTTTTTGGTTTCCTGAAATCTAGACAAAACTGTAGAAGCCCCCAGGAACAATTCCTGTTTCCAAGCACTTCAATAAGCAATTTGAGCCAAAAGATACTTTAATTCCTCATATAAAAGAATTCCTTAGAGATCAACTTATCTTGAATGGTCCTGATGTAATAAAGTATTAATAGAGAGAAATCAATTTCCAATATTACTGTCATATCATGCTGTCAGAAATAAGTGCACCTACCTACATGGCTCAGGTTTAGTTACCTTAGTCCTGCTGTAGAGAGGCAGCCCTACCTGTTTCCTGGCCCTACTGCAAAGCAGAATAGCACATGCTATCCCACACAGAAATATCTGATTCCTTAGTTGCATCGAGGGTCCTTATTTGCCTGCTTGTACTCCTTTGACAAAGAAATGAGGCTCACAGCAGTTGATCACAGAAATCTCCTTGTAGTGAAGATTTGTGGTTTCTCCCAGTCATGTAGTCCCTTCAGGCTTAGTTGCATTCCAGTCTGGGTTTAAAAAATTGCTAATGGAAAATACTTCCACACCCAGTGGCTAATTACTTTCTCCCTCAGAAGTAAAATCTTGTGTTGGTTAAGAATTCACTACTCTTAACTGTTAGTTTCGAGGGAGAGCAGAAAGGCCTAAAAGGGGCAAAGGAGATCCTGCAGTACCTATAGGATTGTTCTTATGGTTTTGCCTTCTAAACCTTACTTCTGAGTAATTGATAATTAGGATTTGTGTTGATTCATGTCTGCAAACTTAGAACATGAAAAATGTATTAGTGACATTCACTGAACTTTCTATAATTCCCTGTACCCCCTATAAGGTTCAGCATTGCTGACATCAAATGCTCAAAAATGAGAAAGGCCATTCTTCAAAAACTAGAGATTCATTTAAAAAAATAACTATTTATTTTTTTATTCAGTAGTGTTCCAACTGTTCAAAGTTATATGTTCAGATTTTCTTCCTCAGCTACAAAGCATTTTTTATTTCATAAGCAGATAATTCCATGAACAAGTTTTTCAAAAGGAAAATAGAAAAAAAAAAGCAAAATAGTTCTCTTTAAAGCACAGGACTTAGTGTTGCTGACAGTTCCTACACAGTTCCAAATGAAACAGCACACAGGCCACCAGTAGTAGAAGTTTCTTGCTGGCACCCTAAAGTTCAGAGGCTATGCTTTCCTTCCTGCCTTATCACCACCAAAGAGGAAAAATATATTAATATAAATACAAACTGTGATTGTGTTCCTGGAAGGAAGCATATCAGGTTAAGCATGGAGGAAGGGAGCCTTGGTGTTCTCCAGAAGGTTCCTCAGTTTCCAATATGAGATGCACTGGGTGTCATACAAACTCCAATATCAACAAAGCAGTTGTGACCATCTAAAATGCACTATACAGTCTGGAAAGCCACATTCAGATCCACGGTTAGGGGCAATCCACATCTAAGGAAACTACTCTGATCCTTCTGATTCCCTCACTGGACTCTGAGATATTTAAGAGCCAGAATCTTACAGACCTCATCTCTGTCCAGATTTTGGTTCAGCTGCCTCTTCTGGCACAAGACAAAGCATAACGAGCTCTAACAGCCTCTCAGTTGCCCATCTTGTCTGAAAGAAGGTCACTCCAACTGGGGCATCTGGCAAGCTAGAAGTAGCAGCGCAGTATTTTGAGTGTGAAAGGCAATGCTGAGAAATTGAGTCATTTGGTTCCCAAGCACAGCTGGCTGCCTTCATGTCCCTGAGAGGACTAGGGCTTGGGGGAGGGGTATAAATTGCATGTTTCAAACTGTCCCTATTAACTAGACATTTCATTTAAATTGCACTTAGCACCTGCCTCCAATTACCTGACTCCAAGGCCCATGTGTGACAGAAGCTGGGGCTCTGATTAAATCTGTGCTTCGTACTAGTGAGCCATTAAGCCAAATCAAGGCTCACCGCTCCTTTGAAGGAGATCATTTGTCTTCATTAAAAGTGTCCATCCTTGATTGCCCTGACAGGCGCTTCTCCCTGAAAGATAATAAGGGCTGTTATTGTTGAGAGGTAAAATAATGTATTGCAGCCCTCTAGAGAGTGATTTGTATTTGTTAATGTTCTCACAAATTACTGTACCCTGATTAACCTGTGACTGTGACAGGCAGCAGGGTGTGCTGCTCATCACGGCCATTCATGCTGGCCACTGTCTCTCCTGACATCACTAAGGGGCAACAGCACATAAGGAAGTGGCCTCCTGCCCCTCAGTGATGCCTAAGGTCCATTAGGGAGTGATGGACAAAGCTTTAGCCAAGTTGTGAAAACCCAACTAATCACATCTTTGATCAGATCCTAATCTTTGGTCCAGATACAGAGGACTACACAAACATCAGCATCTTTGATATGAATATAACTATAATGCTACACATGTGAACCAGTGTCTTATACTTCTCATCCACAGAGTTTCAAGTATTTTACAAAGGAGGTCCAACTTCAGTTGTGAGGGAAGGGAAAACATGGGAATTCAAAACTTTCTCATGCTCATGTGAGAAGCCAGGGAAAAAAGCGCAGGCACAGAATTCCCATTTTCTGAACCACTAGCCATGCCATTTGGCACAATGAAAACTGTACAAATCCTATCACACTGTTCTTTTGTGACAATCAAAATCAAACTAGAATCAGTGTTCTTCCACGACATCATAAGTAAACCTTCTCCAAAGGTCCTGTGCACAGTTGACAGGAAACATGCAGGAGACTTAGAAGTAGTTAAATAGTTGCAATTCCTACTGCAGTGAGAGTGTTTGGTAGCTCATCTCTGGGTTCAGTCCTGAGTCTCTTTTGTCCACCCCCCCAGAAATTTAGAGCTTATAGTTTGATACAATAGCCAATTCTAGCTAAAATAAGCTTATTCCATTCCCCCTGGGCTTTAGGTAATCCTCATCAGGCCATTATGCTGGGGCTCATTTTCTGTGAGAAAACAGTGTCAGATAAACATTTCATAGTGTCCAGGAAATAAAAATAGGAATGTGTCTGAAGATCTGCTCTCATCTGTGCTATCAAACTTCTGTTAGTTCAGCAGAATTTAAATAGGGACATTTGAGTCAGTCCTCTACACATGAAGGAGATACAGTGTGGGAAGAAGTTGAAAGAAAGCAGAATTTCAGAGCAAATTCAAAAGGGATTTTCCACTGAAGCTTCAGGGTATAGCCAGTTCCAGTAGCTTCTAGTATATGTCCAAGTCAGAGAACTCTGGGGTCATATTACTCCCTAAATTCAAAACCAAACTGAGCTTTTGATACTGTGACAGAAAATGGATTTGTGCTCTGAGTTCTCTAAAGCAGAGACAGAAACTTCCCAAGCAGAAAGGTTCAAAAGGTTCCATGGCCTTATTATGTTATGGAGGCAAGGGCTGTCAGGCCACTGCAGCCATGACCATGGAGCAAGCAGAGGCTGACACTCCCCAGAGGAGCAGAGCCAGCAGCACTGCAGAGTGTGCAAGAGCTCTGGTCATGCAGAAAGTACACCAGGCTCAGATTAGGCCATACTCTGCCACGGGATGTGAGAGCCAAGGAGAGCCATCGTATGCCCTTCTGTAAAATAGTCTTTTGGTCTGTAATAGGAGAAAGCACTTGGTTGCCAAAACAATTTAGACTGCCTGCATAGCTGAGGGATGGCCAGGGAGAAGTTTCAGTAGCCTGGAGGCTGGTAAACTACTCTTGCAGATTGAAGCTCCCACTTTTTTCTAAACTTTGAATCTCTTGTTTTGGTAAGTCATCTCATTTCTTTAAATACACACTTAAACAGTCATTTGTTTAGAACTGATTTACTAGTGATATTAGCCAGATGAAGAAGCAGAGCATGTGACCCTAAAATTCCTCAAATGTCTCTTGAAAACTCTCTTCCATAAAGATCTGTACAAAAACTGGGTAATGTTTAGACAGTTGAAATGCCTCACACTTGTTTTAAGTATCCAACTGTCAGGCCACAAAGAGTCTGAGTTTGCTACAGCCATCCTTTCTGAGTATGGCTCTAATTCATTAAGCCTAGCAGTTCAGAAGCCATTATTATTATGATAAAATTCTCTGTCATATTGGCCACAGAAATAGCCAGCACTTTTTTTACTACATGTATCCTTACTCGTTGCCTCTTCCTTTGTACATCTTTCCTGGTGTTTCAGTTTACTCATGCTTTGCAAGTGATATTTAGCTGTCACATAGAACTACTTGCAGCATTTCCACTGGAAGTTTCATTGTTATCTACTGACTTCAACAAATGAACAGTGAAAAGTACCCAGAAAACCTTTTTTTTTCTTAATTCCAACTTTTAAATTAATGAGGTTTGGACTTGAAAATTTGTATTAAGTTCATCCATCTTATAGAGCACGTACTCATCTCTAGGTGAACAGATATGTGAAATAATTTAAAAGCGCTGTATTATAATGTTTGTTGTTCTGCAGTGAAATTTTGTATAATTCTCTTTCCCTAGGAATTTTTGAAATTAAACATAAGTAATACCCAGAGAGATCTAGGCTGTTGAGCTCATGTCTATAATAAATCATGCATATGATTATTCTGCAGCTCTATTTATTAGCAGTAGAAGTGATAGGAAGGCATTTTATCTAAAAGTACACACTGAGAAGAACACAGACTTCACCTTCATACTGTATTTTACCTTGCCACCAGAGCTCTTTGAGCCAAGACAGTCAAACAACTGAGAGGTCAGAAAGAAGAGAGCAAAGACTGATGGACTCACGTGTGGTCTGTCAGTACCTTACTGAGAGCAAAACCTCTGCTCTCATAAGCAGCCTGGATTCCTCATCATTCCTCACAGGCAAGTAAAACCTGTCATCCCTCTTAATGTGTGTCTGAGAACTTATCAGCCACTTATCAGAAGCTGGTTGATCTGGCAGAGCCATGTTTTATGGAATGTAATGTTCAGGTGGCTCTGATCATGCCTGTGCCATTGGAAATGGGGTTGTTCTGTGTATCCTGCGATTCTCTCTGCACCACAACATTTTGGATTTCTCTAGTCTGAGCCTGAAGTCTTTAATTAGTCCATTACACCAATCCTCTGCCATTTCCTCACTGCCCAGGAATCCTTTGGTATCCTGTCCTGTTATCTCCAAGGCAAATATGAATAAGGGTCTCGATGATTAGATAAATAGTGCAGAAAACAGATGTGAGGGGCTGCAAAGTGTATACATTATGAATAGTATTGCAATAATATCTTTAATCCCTTAATAAGGGCACTTTGTCAGGGTAAGGGAAGATAGACTGAAGGATTTTGCAGCTGTACACAGAAGCCTAAAGAATGCTCTTAAGCTAACAAATGTAACCAACATCACAACATGTTCTTACTTACTATCTTCATGAAAATTAATACTCCATGAAAATTGCACTCATTTGCACATGTTTTCAGAAATTCTGCCTTTATTTTCATGGAAGGACCGTCTTGCCTATTAATAAATTTATTGGCTTTAAGTACAGCAGAGAAGCAGAGAATGAGAGCTATAATCTGAATGACAGCTGAGAATAGCTGAGACCTACACACCTTTGTTGGGCATTTTGGGCAATACTTTTCATGATCTGCTTAAAGAAGTTGCCCCAAACTGGCACAGTGCTGTGTGTGGAAAGTCCTCAAGTGCTGCCTACAGTTACATGGAAAAGTGTGCATGAACCCAGTAAGCAAGAAAGCACAGTCTAGGGAGCTGCTGGTCTGACACTGCTTTCCTTCCCAGAGCTCTGGGGGATGCCTGCTAATGCTGTAACACATCTAGGCCCTTCTGGGTGCAGGCCAGATTCCTGTCCATGATTAGAAATAGCATGCAAGAGGCTTGTCTTGTGGTATTCTGGCGTTTCTGCCTCCAGACCCAGATGGAAACCAAACATGAAAGAACATCTTATTCCAATAGTTTAGACACTCCAAAGGTTTGGGTTATGTTTGGTACTAAAATTATGGGATGAAAGCGGGCAGAGAGAAGAAGGATTGACACAAACAATTTTTCCCTGCTCCCATCTAGACTTGTGTTATGGAAAGATTTCTTTACTTAATCTTTCCTCTAAGATGTACACCTGACATGTCACAGAATTTAGCACTACTGATATTGTGGCTGTTAGTGCATACTCAGTTATCCCTGCTGTAATATGACAAATCAGCACTTACACTCCCAACCTTAGAGGCAGCAGCAGCCTAACACTAAACTAGGCATACTACTGGATAGAAAATACAAAAATATGCTGGAATAAAGAAGTAAGAGCAGCAAGGTAATATCACAATCTAGTATACTATCTATGCAATTGTTTGGAACAGTGGGGAAAAATGAAGTACCTAAAGTTTCCTAAACTCTCAATGCAGTAGTCTTTAGCCCTCTCCTTATAAGAGCAAAGGCCAGGCATGGAAAAGATAAGTTCTGTTTTCTCAGTGCATTGACCAGCATAAACGATCTGACACAAGAAAAAGCTACACAGAAAATAATGGTCGGTAAAATTAAATACAATTTAAATACAAGGGTAAAAGAGAAGAAGCATAGCCAGTGTTTCCCTTTCAAGTGACAATCTGTTTTCAGCCTTGGCTTTTACAGCTTTGTGCCATTCCACTCTATGACACACTGCACCCTGCCAGTACTAACCTTAAGTGGAGAGGGTAGCAAAAAAATCGGGGAAGTATCAAAAAAGTTGTGCCTTTCTCTCTAGATCCTAACCAAACCATCTAAATCTAAATGTGTGAACAGAGGTCTAGTAGGGGGCATCCAGGCCACCAAAGCCAGTCCTCCCCAGCTGTAGACAACCAAGCAACAACTGAGCTGGCAAATATGTGGAGGCTCTTTAGCAAGATTCCCAAGATTTCCAGCTGGAAAACCCCAGCCTATGCTGCCAAGCATTAACACACAACTTCTGCTTCAGACTCCAGCTGGAGCTAGGGACTACAGAGACATCCATGAAAAAAATCACTGTTAACAAAAAGGGACCCTTTGAACCAAGCTTTTCCAAGCTGCCAAGATGAGCCACAGAAAACATTTGAACACTCAGTGGTTCAAGTAGAGCAGAACTGGAAAGATGAGTCTGCATCCATTTGGGTAAAATGCAGGCAAGTGGAATATTACTATTTCATGGGCCTGCAGAATAAGGCACTTATATCTTCTTAATATGAAAAATTTTCTGGAATCTTTGTTGTATGTATTATTCTGCCTGCTATCACGAAAATTTATTTGATTTCACTACGAAAATTTTCTTCACCCGCATGGAGACTTCATTCTAATGGGTGCTGTGCACTCCCTGCCTTCTAAAATTAATCTGTAAAACATATCTGATTTTATGTATGTTTGCTCTGGAGATATATCCAACACTAAATATACCCCATATACCCTGCTCCAAAACACTTACTAAGTTTATAATAAAATTATCTTCTACTTTCTTTAATTCTAAGAATGAATAGAACCAAAAGAGATGAAGGAAAAAACCAGTAACATTTAATTCATATGTGATGAGGTGACTTCACTTAGCATAACCCTTCCGGTTGCTAAAAAGAAGGATTTCCAGCTAGCAGTCTAAGTGACATTGCAACTATTCTTTTGTGAAAGTTTCAATTTCTCCATTTCCTATTATCATGGCAATACAATCTTCAGAAGTAAATTATTCTAAGTCTCAAACCTCTTAAGTTCAAACCAGATATTACAACCCTGCTTATATTCTATTAGCACTTCAGGGGACTCAAGTGAAGTTCCAAGTGTCCAGTGCTACCCAGATCAAAAAGAGAAACAAAAAAACAAAAGTCCAGCCATTTGTACTATGCTACATATAATGAGAAATAATGAACTTCGAAGGGTTTTCCACATTTTATACAGACAGTGGCTGCTTTGCATAGTGCCTGATCATATATTATTAAACCTCAGATTTTGGTGGGGTTTTTGCTGTGCTGGATCCATACACCATGAGAATCCAAAGTAATTGTAAAAAGTTTTCATTTATTCTATTTGGGGATTTACAAATCTCAGAGCAGGAGACCTTCTTATTACCTGAACTAGTCAAACAATCTTCATCCTTTGATCTTCCTCCAATTAATTTCAAATGGCACGAGGGAATAAACAGGATTAGCCAGTCAGCCCCATTTCAAAGCTTTAATCAGTTTGTAAATGAACTTCAAGACAGCTAACCATCCTCCAAGTGGGGAAGCTCAGCATCACCAGTGATGAATGCCTACATTTCGTGACAAGGTCTATTTCCATTTGCACTGAGACTTCCTAATAGCACACATGTGGCAACTTGTGCAACTGCTGCATTATGAATTGGATTGGAGAAATTGAAAAGCTTTTCAGTCCTTCTGTGTACAGAGTGGGCAAAATGCCAGACCTGGAATAAGGGAAGGTGCCAAGTTTCCAGTTGTCATGAGTCACTACTGCTAAAAAAGAAAATGCGCACACACAAACGTGTATGTGTGCATGCGTAGAAAACATATTCTGCACTTTCTCTCTGATACTCTGTACTTTCTCACTTTTACTCAAAGTAGCCAAATTCAAGACAGTTAATTCCTGCCTAAATTTTCTGATGGGACAAGGGGGTAGTCTCTTCCTTTTCATTCAGTTTTGTATTCCACAGAAGTGGGTCAATAGCACCTGTTCCCAAATGCTACAAAGCAGCCATGGAATAATCCATTATCTACAATTCCATGGGACTCATCTGATAAAATTACATCTCATACATTTGATAAAATCAATGACTACAGCATGATTAAGAACAACTGTAAATTTAATTTCATTGACACTCACTTTTAACTTTATTTTAACTAAGTGACACTTTTCCATGGCTTCATTGCTTCCTGAAGCTGACTCAAACATTGCTAGCTTTGGGTATAGAAAAGCAGCACAGAAGGGTGTGAGAAAAATACACACTTAACGCTGTTCTGAGTTTCACATCTGTAGAAATATAAAATTATTTGCCTACTTGGGACATTAGATAACAATTTATAACTTTAATCTAGATATGCATACTATGGCAGAATTCAGAATTTGAACATCATGTTTACTTTACATCAGTTTAAGCTCTCTGAAAATTATAACCACACCAAGCTCCAGGGTTCTCCATCTGATTTAGCCCTCTGTGTGAGGAGCATTAATAATACTGCATATAGATCTGGCACTGTTATACCTTGAAAATGTGACAATTTAATGGATCGCTACTTAAACAAAATATATGTGTCTCTAAATGTTTTGACCCAGAAGCAGTACAAGGAATCCCTGATATTAAAATAAATATTTCTCTTTATTTCTGGTACATAATCTTCTGAACTATAGTAAAATGAGACTTGAAAACTAAATAACAAAATACAAGAAGGTGATTACTGAGCAAAGAGAGCTGCACTTAAAAAGCAAAGCAACCAGTGATTTTTAGCAACACACAGAATTCATATAGCTTCAAAGCATCAACATAAATCTCATTTTCTGAGGATTCCTAATGGAGCTCTATACCACACCAAGGAAGTCCATAACGTTGTCAGAAACATAGATAAGAGATAAAGATATTTTGCAGTCTTTTTTGTACACTATAACCTTTGCTGAGGGGGTTGGGAGAAGGAAAAGAAAAAAAAAAGTAAAAAGAAAAGGAAAAAAATGCTTCCAAATAGGGTGAGAAGATGAAGAAGAGGAGGGGGAATGGATGGGTGGGACCCCAGACCGAGTGTCTCTTCCCTTCAGAATTTGTTGCACATGTCAGCATACAACAAGCCAGTAGAATTGTTCAGGGCAGACCTTATTAATTACTGTTCTGTTGGTGGCAGATGATAATGCTCACAACTGCAATTGTCATTATGTCACCAATCATCCCAATCCATGCACTTGCCAGAGCAGCAGCCTTTGAAAAACACAAGCACAAGCAATGAGCGGGCATCTGTGATGATCTACAGGGGCTGCCCTGGGAAACTGCTTCTCTTTGAATATTCCACCTTGAATTTTCAGTGCCTTAAGAGCATCCCCTCCTATCCCATTCTGTTCTTTAAACTCCTGCACCTTGTTCTCCTTGGAGTGCCACACGCTGCTGGCTGGATGGATTGGCACAATAATGTTTCATTCACATAAACCTGTACTGTTCATATAGGTAATGTCCTTCCACAACACTGGCATCTAGAGGAGAAAGCCAAAGCAAATGGAAACTCTCAATACTATTGTTAAGTGAAAGTTTCCAACTTTTTGGCAGTGGAACTGGGATGCTTATTTTTAGAAACTAAAATATTGACTCCATCCTACCCCCCTCCTTCAAACAGATGGAAAAAGAAGTCAGGCCAACCCATACTGATGAAAAGCATGCCCAATGCTTTGGGAGGAAATCTCAGGAACAGTTTATACAAGGAAAACACTAGTCTGACATTTTCTGGCCATATCAGTGGCAGCTTGGGTTATCTGCAGCAAACATGCCACTTAGACATACCCACAGAAATGTCAGGCTTTTCCAGCCTGCTAACTCATAAATATAATTCTAGGCGGTAATAGTGATTTTTCACTTGCTTATACCAAGATCTATTTGCTTAGCCCTTCTGCCACCAACAATTTCTGCCAGTGATACATTCTGAGATGTAACTCTGAGCAGGTTCAAGTCCAAATGTCATACCTGTGCCAAGCCATTCTTCTACACTGGAATGGAGTCTAACTGAACCTCAGGAGCAAAAACTATCATGACCTTGTTCAGCATGCTACAGGGAATGTTCAAATCAACCCGAACACTGCAGCGGATGGTGCTAATTTTTTGGCAGGGTGGGGGTTTGGAGTTGGTTTTGTTTGGGGTATTTTTTTTCGTTGGGGTTTTTTCGGGTTGTGGGGAGGTGTGGGGTTTTTTAGTGGGTTTTTTTTTGTTGTTGGTTTTTTTGGGGTTTTTTTTGTAATTGCTGTACTTCTAGTTTCAGGAGTTAATTGAATACAATATTCTAAGGAGAGCTCTGCTTCTCAGGTTTTGTGAGGATAGGCATTTTGGAGATAAAATACAGACATATGATTCTGATGGCTGGGAGATTCCAGCCGTTGAATTCTTAACCAAACTCTGGTTATTTAGAGGTTCATCCACTACTTGCAGACCAGATGGGGTGAGGAATTCATTTGCCTTGCTGGGAGCTGCTTGTTGTATTCACCTTTTTATTGCTAAGTTGTTCTTCCAGTTCTCAGCATGCTTTTCTGCTGTGTTCCAGGAACAATAAGAAAGTTCTCCCGTTGCATACTCAGTGCATGAGTTTCCATGCTTGCAGCCTAACCCCATAAAGCCTAGAAAAAGTCAAGCTGATGTGACCAAAGATTGCCTTGAAATTTACAGTGCTGCTTAGATTCTGGTAAGCAGTTTCTTCATAACAAATTTTTGTTTACTGACCATGATCAAAGACATCATAGCCAAATTTGTTCTTTGTCATAAGACACACACATGCTGAGGCCTGCTTTTACTGTCCCACACACAGCACCTAACCCAGAGCCTTGTGTTGGTGAAACAGAAGTGTGAACAGACTTTTTTTTCCCAAGTAATAAATGTGATACAGTTCATGTCTCATAATGACAGGTCATGAAAGGGCAAAGGATGAGAGAAGAGTTTGTCCATGCTGCCCCATTGCAGCACACATCCTGTCTGTAATCCAGTTTACACCTCCACAGCTCTTTGCTTTACTTTTGATTTTATGAGAACAAACTCAAACTTCCAACTGGAACTGGCTTCTCTTTTAGAGTCCTTTTGTTTTGACACCTTTATTTGCTTCAAAAGCACACACAACTCCTTTTACATACTGTGGGGACCATGACAGGACCTACCTGCTGTGGATGTCTAGATAAATTTTTAAAAAAGCTATTATCACTACAGTATTTCCTAACTTGCCCTTATCCCTCTATGTATATATACTTTAACACTACACTGTGATCAACACCTAAAATGGTTTAAAAACACAAGGAGGGCTGACCCATTTCAAAATAATACTCCTCCTCTTCCTTTGTGTTGTTTTCAGAAATCTGAGCATTGGCAAAAAGCAGAGCATGAGCAAGCTGTCTGAGTCAATAGACCAGAACCAGTGCTGAAGTGATACACAATGTCTGTCTTTTCTGAGGGCAACACAGTTCATTTATATTTAACTTCCATTGAAGTAAGAGCAAATATGATTCTTTTCCATGCTGTTAAAGAATATTAATGTATCCCTTGAGAAATCCAAACCTAATTTTTATCTTAATCTTTTATTTTGCAATGCAGCCTGAAAGAAAGTTGGTACAGCTTAGATGTTACTCTGCCAGTCATAAAGTATTGACCAGATCTATTCCGGTATCATGGACACTTTTGCAGCTTAGTTAAAATGTTTTCATTAGTCTCCTAAATAATCTCAATCCCTATATGTTTATTGTCCTAAAAGAGCTTTTGAAACCTTTTCTACCTTTAAAAGACTAAAATTAAAAAACAAAGGCATATAGCTATATTTCACAAATTCCCAAAATGGGTAAGGTTGGGAAGGATCACTGGAATTCATCTAGTCCAATTGCCCTGCTCAAGCAGTTGTCCCAGAGCACAATTGTGTCTAGATGGCTTTTGAATATTTCCACAGGAGACTCCACAACCTGTCTAGGTGATGTCTGAGACTTTCACAGTTATTTTAAAATGAAATTCAAAAGAATGAATTAAAAAAAAAAAAAGGAAATTGATAAAATAATATGGAAAGTATGAATTAGAATTTGAACAAGCTTTTCAAACAGCACAACACAGCTTTTGTGTCATTGAAGTGAACATTGTTCTGGTACTGATGCACAGTCTGACACAACTGTAGGATTCACCACTTAGGCATTCTCCAACCCGTGTGCTGGAATAACAGAGCAGGGAAAAAGATGGGTACTGGCTGCCCAATATGCCAGTGAAACTTAGCTGATAAACTCTTTTGTGCCATAAATCTGGAGAGAGATTATTGTAAGCAATGCACAGACAGAGGGCAGCACTCACTACTGCAGGGGGCACAGCTAGCAAATACCATACCTAGGACATGAGCTGATTATTTTCTGAACCCTGCAGACTAACACACCCTGTACACACCCAGCCTCTGCTGGGTTCCTTGGGCAGGCTCCAGTCTGATTTTCCAGGACCATGATTGAAAAGGAGACACTAATGTACAAAGAAGGAGGAGAATTCACCGTAACAAGCCTTGGCATCCTCTTCCAATCATGAGCACAAAACAGGTATCGTGTTCTAAAGGTTGTTCTTACTTCCCTAATTAAGTTAGCTTTGATGGCACACAACAGCACTTGGAGGCAGAAAACCTCAAAATATGGGCAAGTGTGACTAAGCTTTTCTAATTTTGAAAATTTAATTTCTGTGTACAAAGTGCAGGCATTTTAAAAGTTCAAAGTGAAGCAATGTTTTTAAACTACCAAAAAAAATATTTAAAGAAAGTCAGCCTATTTTTTTTGACTAGCAACTTTCTAGATTTCACTTTTTCATTCCAGTAAATAAAATACCCTGCTTTTCTTATTCTCTCATTTTTTCATGGGAAAAAGAAACCAGAAAACCCAACAAATCAAACACAAAAACCCCTGCCACCCCAAAATCCCAACCACAACAGAAATAAATCTCTCAAAGTCCATATAACTGCTAAAGGAGATAAGAAGTAGTAAGGGATTTTTTGTAAGAACTAGAGTGTCATAAAGATGTCAGACTAAGGCTTGCAGGCATTTCCATGGCAAGCATTATTAAGCACCAGAGAAACAAAAGGAGGTTGTTTTTAACATTTGGAATATTTATCAAGTATATTTATCTGTTCTGGATCACTTTGAACTTCAGAGGCAGCCACCTCTTGCTACGTTTCAACAATGATCAAAAAAACTAAATGGGACATTGTGAGCAGATCCCATTTCAAAACATTTGAAGGTTTTGCACCCTGAATTTGATTCTGCTTAAGTAAATCTCATAAAGTCATAAAATATCTTGTAAAAGCTGCGTAGAAAAGAAGGCTGTGCTACACTGCCCTCCAAGCCCCTAATTGTGTTCTGTCCCCATGGTCTATCACAATGTCTCCACAACCTCCCAGCCTCTGCAGGAACAAGGAGCCCCAGCCCAATTCTCATGTACTCCAGCAGAGGTTGGAGAGGTTTAAATGTGGGTCTAACTGTCAGTAAATTTCATTTCACATAAATAAATTTTTACTGACATTTAATCACTGCTGAGGTGAACAGAGCTAATTTGTTTCTTCCAAAGCCTCTTCTGGGTAAAGTCAGAATTTCCAAACTTTCTTGTTATTTGGACAAGAAAAGTGGCAAATTGCATGATCCTTCTCATCTTTATGTGCCAGGAAAGGATCATGGTGAGCAAGAGGAAAAGAGACAACTGTGGTAAACATGGTTTGGAACAAGCTTCCACTGGAAGTCTTTGGCAACAGATGAGAGCCTTCCACCACAATATCATTATTTCCAGTTAGCAAATTCAGATTTCATGGCTGCTCTCAGGAGACCACTGTCCTGCTACTATGAATCACTAACATCTCTGTATGACCTTCTGCAAGTCCAACACCAAATGTGTTCCTTGCACTGAAGCAGAAAATAAGGCATCACTGGCCACTCTTCATGTCAAAACCAGTAGCACAAGAAGTGCAAGGCTTATTACCCGTTTACTTACTTCAAAAAAAAAATCACTTCATTCCTCCTCCCTCTACAATATTAATCTAACATAATTTTTTCTCATTTAAGTATTATCTGTAATACATTAGAAGCCCATAGCTCCAGCTGAGAGTGTTGCCACATCACAATAAATGGTCTATAAATGCACATATTAAATCTTCACTGTACACTTAATTCAAACTTTTATTCCCAGCTGCCCCACACTGGACTTGTGTCTGTGCAGCAATATTGTGGAGTTATCAGTTTAAGCTAACTGGCTTAAATTTTTCACTTTTAACAGCCTCTAAGCTGAGGCTCCTTGATTGATAAGGGAGGTCCTAGAGAGGATCTTGTGTGCTAGCTCCACTTAATTTGCATTTAGTCAGCTAGCTGAAATTGGTATGGAAACTCAGTTGCTCTGGAAAAAAAATAAATCAGTGGACTGCATTGCATATTCACTCAGCTCTTTCTGCATGAAATCCCCTTTTTAATCTCCCTCAACCTCTCAGACTCTCTATTCACTCTCTTCCCATACAGAATCTTTTATTTCTTGTCTCTGTTTACTTCCTCCCACTTAAAGGCTTTCTCCTCTCATTGTCTGTTTTATATCCTAAACTTATTTAGCAACAGCCTTTTTCTTGTCTTCCCATTCCTGCTCAGCACTGACAGTCACACTGGATCTCTCCAGTTTCTGGGCTTTCAACCACCTTTTCCATTTCCCCCCACACAGTCACATACCACTGCACATGCCTTGCTCAAAGAATGTTTGGTGAAATCTCTGTATTTTCCTCCTCATTCTGGTTCTTTTCTGCCTGGAACCAGTGATCCTTGAGTGATGGGGAGTGATGCTGCTGCATCCAATTTCTTCCTCAGAATGTGTGTATGGAAAGACACATCTAATAACCAGTTGCCAGGATGGAAGAGGAACAGGCATAGGTTCTGTCCTTACACTCTTTCTGCCCCTACATTCTGCAATTGGGGGGCCATTTCCTGCAAACCTGATTTGAAGCCATTTGTAAATGAGGCCCAGAATGCAAGACTTTTCACTTAGACTAAAAAGTGAGGAAACATAAGGTGTCCCAATTCATAGACACACATCTGTTTCCAGCTTCCTCCAGAACTGACATGGAACTGGCATCATGCTTTGCTCTGCATCCCCACAGAACCTCTGCTGATTGAAAGGGACATAGCAAAGCAGCCACATGGTTTTTGTTTATTTCTCTTTTATCAGTCTCTGTCATGAACCTCTCCCACCCCACAAACAATTGAAGTATCAGAATTTCATCTAATGCTTTCCATCCCTTCTTTTCAAAGGCTCGGCTCTCTCAACACCTTCCAGCACATCCGCAGCCGAAGGTTCCCCTGGGTCAGCTGCCTCTGCTCAAGCCTCAGCCTGTCCCAGGTCTGGCTTTAGAACCGCTCACAGCTGTGGGAGGGGAGCAGGGAGAGAATCATCTGCCTTCTCTCGGCTTGACACCCAGCCAGGAAGCTTAGGGCAAGATCTACTCCATAACAGTATTTGGGAAGATATTTAAAAATCATCCTTCTGAGTTTGTTCTGCAAAATGTAGAGACTATTTCATTTTGGGGACTGTCTGAAAACATTTCAAAGTATTTATCTGTCACATAGGTTTATATGTATCTCTGTTCCAGATCCCACTGCCTGTGTAATTTCAACAAAGCATTTTAGATTAGGCCAGGAAAAGAAAAAAAACAATTTGACCAAGGAGATTCATGTTTTAAGTTAAAGACAGTCCAAAAACTAATGTCTATTTTTATATGGCAGAGAATTAGCAAGCTCATTAGGTAAAGTGTAAATTCTCATGTGCATATTTTTTCAGGGAATGCTCTTGATAATCCAGTTGTATTCATCAACAATAGGGTTTGAGTTTTTTAATGGACCACACAGTAATTGTTATCAACATTTTACCACTAAGGCACAGGATCAAGTTGTTGTGAGCCTGTTGTTTTTCAAAATCACATTCTCTAATGTTTCCGAGCCTTCTACAATCATTAGGAATTATTCTTAAAATACCCCTGTTTTCCAAGGGGATATTGAACACATCCCAGAGACATGAAGCAATCAACCAATGGTCAGAAATTAAATTTCTGTTTTCTGGAATGCAAGGCCAGATTTCATTCATAATTATTTCCTTTCTATTTTGAAAAAGTTTCATATTTCAAATTCCCTAACTCACATACATTTACAAAACAAGTTTAGATAGACCTCAAGTGTGTAGATTAAGACATTTGTCTGGTTTTTGGCAACTATTGTCATCAAACCATTGAGATACGGAGATTTTCTTGTATAACAGAATGATCACTGTCAAAAACTGGTAAAAGGTGTAAGTAGAAAACAAAATAGGTTCAGCTGTACAGTTCAACATCTCAATGTGCCTTGAAAACATGTCTTTTGTTCTTTGAAAATAGCTCATGAATGTACTGCTGGCAAAGAACCACAGGTTGTTACAGACAAGACTTCTAACGTGGCTGCAGTAGAGGGAGCTGTTTTACCGGCTAAGGCAGAGAGAGCAGGCTGGGATTCCTGCCTTGGTAGGTACTAAGGAGCATTTGCAGAATGAAGTACATCAGTTCTTTCCTTTGACAGCTGCATTCTATTGTTCTAGATATTTGGACTAGTAGTATCCAAAGGCTGTAATTAAGCACTGATTTCTGTTGAATATCAACTCCCTACTTTTCCAGCACTACAAATACAATAAAATAATGGAAATAAGTAGGAAATAATGGGGTTTTTGTCTAGAGTGCTCTACCCTACATGTGAAGCCCATGACATCCAAGGGTCTGATATGCTAGATAGTAGCTTTCAAATACCAACCCAGAGGTGCTAATCACCTTGAAAGGATAGAACATCTTCACAATGAGACTGCCACACAATGAGACCAGGTTCTGCAGGAGTATAAGAAATACTGTGATCAAAGTCCAATAGTGATGGAGGATTCTTTGCTAAGCTAGAGTAGATAAAGTACAAGAAAAGCAAAGTGTATAATGTGCCTTGATGGGTAGTGATTTTAATTTACCATTTGGATGCATTGTATTCATGAAGTCAGAGGTCTGGATTTTGTTGGAAGCAGTGTATTAAGAACAGTACTAGTTCTATCCCAATACTATGCTCATATGTAGCACATTTGATGCCATTAAATTGTCATGTCATCAACTGAGAAAAATAAATTCTAGGATAAAATGCAGAGGGATTAGCCAGGACAGAAACAAAACAGAAAAAGAGTTGGAAAACAGCTGGAGAGACTTTCCTCTTTGTTGAAGTATTGCCACATAGCATCCTTGTCATGTCCTCTCCCATTTCTGGAGTAGTAGCAGCATCAAAATAGTACCAATAGCCAAGAATACTTTCTATGTGCTGGCTGGTAGGATATACCTTTTTTTCCTGGAACCAGTCATACCACAATAATCCAGGATTTTGTCTGCACTGCTGCAATACATCTACCTGTGACCAACTGCACATGGGCCACCCAGGAGCTCCAGCTGAATCAACAACGCACAGCAAGTTACCTCTTTCAGAGTAAGGGAAAAAGAGATGAAAACACATTGCACTGGGGCTTCTTGCTATATATTGGTACAACATGGACCCACTTAAAGGCCCTGCCACTGATCTTCAAGGGGTCAGTAAGTAAGCTACTTACTGCCAGCTAAGGATAACAGCTACCAGTGAAAATGTTTAGGCTCTTCAAGAGAAAATAGAGGTAAGCCACAAACTTGGAGTTCATCTAATGGCTTTCTATTAGAAGTTAGGAGTGTCCAAAGATGTTATGCTCTGATCTGTGATGGACTGGAATCCCATGAAAATGTTATGTCAGGTATCCTATTAACTACTAAGAATTGATAGCTGAAGAGACTTCTGTTCATAAGATCAAAACCGGCAATTTAAATTAAATTCAGCAATATGCTTAATCTGAAATAGATAAAGAAGGGGGGGGAAAGGCATTTCAGATGGTTTGTATTTAAAGGAAAAATAAAATCCTATTTTTCACTTTTAAAAGTGTTACTTTTCAAAATTACCTTAAGGGTTCCATACTTGCAGCAAAATTAAGATATTCAAACAAACAAATATTATTTGGGCCACTTTACTGCATGGCCTCTGGGCAGTGGATGTTCAGAACGTGGATTGCTCCTCTCCCTGCCCTTCCTGACCTCCTCTCTCCATCCATGGCATTTCCCTTCCTGGATGTGAGCATGGTGCCATGATTCCATGTGATTCCTGCTGCTTCCACCTACAAAATGGTAAATTACAGAAACCCCCACATACACAAAATCAATAAGAAACAAATTTGGTTGATCACATATTTTTCTAATAGCCTTTGGCTTAGTTCTTAGGGCAGAATTATGAAAAAAAGGACAGACCGAAGCTGCAATGACTAACTAGTGGCCTGTACAGCCTGATTCCTATCTCAGGGTAGATCTGGAAGGAGTCCAGTGGAGACCAAGAACCTGCTTCAGGACACTACACAAACAGCTGGTGAAGTATAATGATGCACTTGTGGCTGTGGGCAGCCCAACACCTCCTGTGAGCTAAAACAGAAAATCTGGCCAGGCTGCACTCTGTTTCTTAGCAGTTACCTCCATTGTTAAGATGCCATTCATAGGTAAAAAAATCACTAGTCACTTCCATTCACAACTCTTTGAAGCCATCTTCTCAGTATATTTTTAAAAATTATTGCTATTTTGATCATTTTCAGCCTGGAACAGAGGTTTAAGTTTCACAACACATTTATATGTATTACTTAAATCAATCTTTGTTCCACAAAACTCATCAACCTATGCTTAGTTGTAAGTATTTTAGTCTTAGCTGCATTTTTAGCTGCTTGTTGCCTACCTGTCACCACAGGAAGGACATTAAAGCCTCTGACACCTTGGGGAGCTGTGCACACATTAAACACGAGCGTAGAGAAACAACTCACACCGGCCAGACATGTACACAGAGGTCTGGGAGGAGCATGCTCTGATATCAGGACCTGATGAAGTTCCTGGTGTTTCAACTCTCCCTGCACAGCTTGAGATGATATTTTGTCCTAGCAAAGCCTTGAGCCTTTGAGAAAGCATGCTCCTGACTCACGAGCATACATTTCTCTTTAGAAAGGTGAACACAAAATATATTTCAAGATACTTTCTGGAATTGGAAGAAAAAGCCTCAAGCCAGTCTTCTGTGTAGCACTCAGATATTATATTAGCCTTCACCACTTGCATGTGAAAAAAAAAAAAAAGAGTATATGCAGTTTCCTTCCTGTATAAAATTGCATCAGGAATGAAATTTAACTTCCTTTGTTTCTAAGAAGTAATCTGCTTGTATAATACCCATAAAGAACCACAGGTTCTGCTAATCTAAGTGTCTCCTACCTGAGCCTGAATCTCTAAGAAATTAAACTTAATAACAAAACCTTCAGTCAAACCCAATAATATCTGTATTGTAAACATCAGTTATTATCTGGTCTAGAATTCTACTTGTATCCACAGATAAATAGTGTATCCTGTCAGGCAGCAAGTAGCCTACTAGATACTAGTTAATCACAGTTCAAGAGATAAGTAGGATAGAATCACTGCAAAATTTCCATCTTAGAGGGAAATTTTTGCTGCGTTTAGTTTTAGAAAAAAAAATTCTGACAATAGCTCATCTGTAATCAGAACTTAGAAAACACCTTTGCCCCAAGTTTTAACTCATGCATAATTCTGCTTCCTACCTACTAGACAGATCTTGTGTGTGAAATTTTAACTTTATGATTCTTACATGCTTTTCAGGGTGGAATTCTGAAGAGAGAGTACTGGTCACTTTCGTTAGTAATCAGATAAATTGGTTATTGATTATTAGGAAGACAGTTTAAGCACTATCTCTTTTTAAATAAATGTTTTATAATCCATTGCAGATTTAAAAATTATATTGAAATAGCATGAACACCAGTGGAAAATTTCATGAACAGTTTGTCATTCTAACTCACCACTTCCAGGCTAAGTCCCCAGCTGTCCCACACCCTCCCATACAATCTTTATCATGACAACTCCCATTCATCATCCTCCAGCTACACATCACTGTTGTGGAAGGAGCTGATGATAAAACAGAACCTCTCCAAACATACACTGAGTTCACTGATAGTAGTAACTGTGGATTGCTGGCACTCCCAGAGACACTGAGTAAGAGTTGGCTTTCTTTGTCACCATCTCTTTAAAAGAGGAATTGTTGTGTGTGCACTTCCCATCTTTCTACCCCCAGCACCAATTACATCTCTGCAGTGGTTTCTGGAAAAGCCATTCTAGAGAGATCAGCTCTGTTACCTTGAGAGGTGGCACCATTTCAGATTCTCTCCTCCATTTGGAAATTCTTGCAACTGCTCTAACTATTGAACTAAACTAACCTATTAACCCCAAATCCATATAGGATTTTGGATTGGTCACCTTCGTAAAAGTTGCAGCAGCTCAAAACTTCTCCACAGCTTTAAAGAGATCTGAAGCTCCATAGCTACAGAGAGGCTTGATCAGCTTTAGAAAAGAGAGGCTCAGTGGCACCAGCAGCTACATAAGTGTGCATGTACTCAGATGCAAAGAGAGCATAGCACCTGGCACCAGGGCTACCTTGACTTTTCAAATGTTTGCAGCTGACAAGCACAGATGGCCAAGACATGGGGAAATGTCCACAGCAGGGACAATCCAGAATGCATCAGCTGCTATGAATTGTCCTTTTGCATTTGCCAGGCAAGAAGCAGCAAGTAGAAGGCAGTCATGAAGAAAAGGGAATGACTTAATCCTAATACTTACATGCAGATTCCAACAAACCGTAATGAGGTGTGCATGGTCCAAGAATAGAAGCAGAACAAGGAAAATGAAAGATGCCTATCCTGGGACACATTGCCATGATTTTAAGAAACTTACTCATAGTATACTTGCAAAATAGGACTGTAAGGACCTCCAAAGAACACAAAGTGGACTAGATGAAGCTGGGTTGGTTAAATTTAAAAAGTACTTCAAGGAAGGATGAGCTCAGGAAGCCCTATTTACTTGCATCAATTGTTGTATAGTAAATATAACAAACATATATATATATATGTATATAAATGTATGGTAAAAACATTACACAAACCTCTATTTCAAAAATTTTTACAGCAAGAAAATTGACATTTCTATTCTCTTCCCATGTAAACTTTTTTAAGCTAGAAACAACACTCTTCTTGAAAGTAATTTTATTTGAAAAAAGTCAAGTTTAAAGAAGCTTAGAAGATGGGACACACTATTTAATTCTAAAAAATATCTCCACCTTTTATAATTCATATTGGAAAAATGCTGGATGTGGGGGGAGGCAAGACAACTTTGGCTTTCTGTGATGGGAAAAAAAAACCAAAAAGAAAACTCACAGGCCTAAGCAAGTTGACTTGAACAGCTCTCATTTCTTACTGCAGCGTTCTCCAGTCCAGATTTTTGCTTTAGCAAATGTGTTTCTTCAGTAGACAGTATACAATGCTACCTGCTATCATGCATCACTGCCACCATACCTGAACCCTGAGAACTACATTTTATGAGTGGATCTTTATATTTGATTTTCGTAAAACCACAGCATCTCTTTCCCTTCCAGGCTCAATAAACAGCTTAGTCAAGGTTTTGACTATCTGTTTCATTTAATTACATATGCCTTGATTTATGGTTCAGGAAAGGCTGTAAATGAGGACATCGCATTTGCAATCCAACCTCAAAATGTTTTCAAAAACAGCAACAGAAATCCTCACATGAAGTCTTATGAAAACAATCCCCAGGGGAACCACATGCAGTGCAGCCTAGTCAGCTTCTGTGTTTATCAAACAGGAGAGATGAATGGCTGACTTTGATTTTTTCCTAGGTGTGCAAGTAAAGAGTATTAAATTTGCTTATCCCAAAATGTTTACCTTCATCTGTCAGTGCTGGGAGCTGAACAGGTCGCTCTGTGCCCCAGGGGAGGCTTGGGCCAGGAGATGTGAGCCAGAGCTAATGTGGCTTGGCAGAACTACATGGTACCAGAAGGGCTGAGGGCTGTGGACTGTCAATTAACAAGGATACAAGGCATCAGAAATCATAAACCAGTTTCCAGGTGCTCAGTAAACCCCCCTCACTCAAACACCAGAGATTCCAGTGAGCACATAAAAATACAACAAAGAAAGGTAAGACCCCTAAGGAAATTAATATCAAACCCTCTTCATAGCACACCTGAATTTTGGAGCCATTAAAAGCAAATTCTGCCTGGGGCTCCATATTTATCAAGTGTCCTGTTATATTAATAGTGGAAGAAATTCTATCTTTAAGTCTTCTGTTCTTTAAGTGATTCAAGGCCAATGGCATCCAAAACAGCAGCAGATCTGGGAGTGCCTGCACCCAGAGCTACTGCAAGGCACCTTATGCACTCTCATGTGACATTCCCAGTGCATGCATAACTGTCAGAAAAAAAATGTCAGGCAGGAATAAGCTCAAATAATAATCTCATGAACAGGGATTCTAAGGGAAGTTTCAGGATATGTAGTAAATATGTCAGGATATGTGGTAAATATGGAGAAAGAGTCCTGCAGGACTCTTTATATAATCTTGCATTATGTGAAGCATATTTTCGTTCAAAGACAGGAAAACTTTGAAATCATATAGCACCACCATAATATTTTATGCAAGACAACACAGTTACTCCTGCAACAACCTTACAGTACGTGGTTAATCTGTAGTGTTACTTTGAAGTTACGATGGGTGTCTTTTCAAATAACTGTCAGTGACAGAGAATCCAGCATACTTATGGCAAATTATTGCATAAGAGAATTATATTCTGTTCTAGAAAGTGTTAAAATCTTTTTTATCAACAGATTAAACAAATCTCTCCCTTTTGTAGGTGTTTTTTTTAAATTCAATAAGATTATTTTTTGATCTTCTTAAAGCCTTTTGATCTAAGGCAGGTACTTAAGACTTCCATCATTCTTTTCAAATTTTAAAGGATACAATAGTACTGAACTGATCAGCACAAGTACAAGTCACACTTTGAGCTTGTCAATATATTTACTTTCTTTTCTAAGCTGAAAATGTTGTGTTGGGTGTTACTGATTCACCCTCACACAGTGCAGTGGTTGAGGTGAAACATCAAGCAGGAAGTTGAGGTCCAGAATGCAATTTCTGATCAAACTGCAAAAGCAGCCTTTAGCACAGGCAGCAATCTGTAATGGGGCTGTCAATGCAGAAAGGAAAATGACACTGAAGTTTCTGCTCTAGGAAAACCGTATCAGTAATATGAGCTTGGGTGTCACAAGCCCTTGGTAAAGTCTTTGTAACAGACTATTTTGGAATGTTTCATTTGCAAAGTAAAAAGAGAATTTGAAATATCTTTTCAAAAACTGGAATTCTTATTTGCCAATCAGCCCCAGGTGTTTTGGTGAATGTTTCATTAGGTAGTAACACAAAACACAGAAGCAATAAGCTTCCCTTATCCTACTTGCCATTCCTGTGAATATATTTGGGCAGCAAGCAGGGATTCAAACAAAGTTTTAAACAACTCTTTCCAGTCAAAGGTTTTCTCAAGAAAAGTGTCCTTTCTATGTTTCTTTCTAAAAATTAAATGCACTGTTTGTGTCCAGGTCACCCTGCACTAAATCACTGGGCGCACGTCTCCCCCAGAAAGAGTGGAGGGGAATCTGATCATTCCCACAATGGCTCACTCACCCCTAGGCTGACAGGAAAACTTAAGCCCTTTTCATGAGGCTTATGAAATGGCTTATGGGCAGGAGGTGCAGAATAGAGGCCAGGGAGTGTGATGGCCAGGGTAAACCTGCAGCAGTGCCAAGCAGCTCACTATACCCAGTGCTGTGCAGAGCCTTTGTACACAGTTGTCTGGAGATGGAGGCACCCTGCTTCTGTTCTCACACGCTCTTTATTAAATGGGCTTTTGTTAAGCTTATAGTTAAGATTAATGCAGCTCAATGAAGTACCAGCTCATTGATTCTAGATTTGATGGGTAAATTTCAAAACCAGACAATTAATTAGGATATCTCACCCCCTACAACTTAATGTCTTTATGAAGTTCAAAGAAGCATTCAATAGCAAACAACTGTTGCTGATACTAAAGGTATTTCCCATATATTGAAATGCTTTTGATTCAGATATACAGGAAAAATGTGATTTAAGTCACTGTTTACTCTGAGATAGGAAAAACTACATTTTACTATTCCCTTAATACGAGCCACTGTAGAGCAAAGGCTTATGCAAAGAGCATCATTTTAGTATTTGCATTCATACCACCTTTAGGCACAGAAATGTTGGGATCTAAAACTGCATCCTCATCTCTCTCTTACCTTATAAAGGACACAGAACCCACACTGGAGCTAAACTCTTAGACCATGCATACCTCACCTCTCCCAGTTATGTCAAGAGAAACTGGATAATGGCTTCCTCTGCTCTATACCTGCCTACCATCAAGAGCAATTTAACCTCTAAAAGCCTTTTTTTGTTTCAAAGTAGCAGAGATAATAACATAAGGTGCCTTCAAAAGCAGACTGCAATTTCAGGTGAATGCCATCAATTGCTGCATTTCATACTGGGCTATAAAATAAGAACAGCTAAAGTAGATCACAGGACTTACAAATCTGAGTGGCTTTTGTGACTTGCAGAAGGAAAACCCATTATTTTCAGATGACCAAGATGCAAAGAAAATAAATGGCAAACTCATGCTCAAAAGCACTGTAGTCTTTCAGTTGTCAATGAAAGCCAATTTCATGATTTTGTGCAGTTTGATTTCTGATTTGGGGATTTGACAACACTGGATATATTCTCCCAGTAAGGAATGGAAAGTAAATTTAAGATCCCTTTTGGTTACTGAACCTCTGTGTGTTTTAGAGAGGTCACCCTCACCAACCCTACCACTGCTCTACCCCTGACGGTTCCCTGTAACCTCTATGGCTGAACCAGCTGCTTATTGAACTGCAACAAAACATCAGAATAGGTTGCTTTCCCCAGGAATATGCTGGAGACTGGCATGCTATTCCAAAATTCATAGCTACATAACTTTCCAAACATGCTTTCCAACAGCCTGAGGACTCTATATGGTTCACTAGCCTGTCAGAGGCCGTGAAGTAGACTTAACAAGATTTTTGCATAGAACTCTAACATCATAGCTCAGTCTATGATTGGTAGGCCAGGGCAAAGTTGGGGGGGGAAGCACTAAACAAATGCCACAAAATACCCTTTTCTCTCCCTCACCAAATATTGAAACTTTGAAACAGCTTGTTCAAATTCAGTAGGATTCTCAACTGCCTTCAACCCACCCATGCCACATTTGAAACTCAAAAGAATTAGAAGGAAAATAATTCAGTAGAGATGCCAGTAAAAACTGAATTTATAGAAGAAATCAAATTTTGCTTTCACAGAGTGTAAGATTGTGAGTTAGACTTACAGAATGGTGTTCACTTAATTCTGAATCATCACTATATCCTCCATAACAAATAAAAAAATCAGAAAACGCACCCAGTTCTACCATCTTATCTTATGAAGATATACAAAGTGGTCATTTCTGCTTCTGAGTTCCTGCAGTACAAATATACAAGATGCACAGAGGAAACCTGCATTCACTTCATTTGACATCCAGGCATAGGAAAGCCAAGTGAATCGTCCATTGTCACTGAAGGAATGGAATTAAACTCAGATATATTTAACCCTGTGACTGAGCTTTGTCTGCTCACTTGTGTCTGTCTGTTTGTAATCTTTTCCTTCACATTAGTCAGCATCTGAGCTATAGCAATTTGAGATCTCCTGATGAAAAATATGACGAAGTAAAAACATTCTTATGCTACAGTGGAAGCATAGATTTATCAAAGGGGTAGAATAAATTGAATTCAGATTATTCAGAATTTATAAGCATTTCTCACTTTTCTTGTTGATTCAACTTTTGAGAAGTCAGTGAGCTGATTTTTGCGGGTATTGCAGGACTTACACGAGTTGAAACTTTAATAAAGTTTCCAAAGGGATGAATCCACTCCCCTTTTGACCCTAAAAATATCTGTAACCTAACAACTACACAAAACAATAGTGAAGTGTGACTAAACGTGAATGGCAATGTACTGCTGACAAGCTCTGACCATTAACATTTTTCTTTCTGTTTAGCTCAGCAGGCGAAAGGCAGCTAACAGAAGCCGTCTGCTGTTATGAGCACTCAGAAGCATTTCATTGTGAGCAGGCAAAAGAAAACTAATTTCTCTCAAAATTCGAAAGAAAAAAGAAACTCAATTCTCTCTCAGAACGCTACTTTCTAGTTTTTTATCATTTTTTTACAGATTAATTGTGGATAAATGCAAGCAGCACATTTAGAAACTGGACACTTTCTTCTGTTGAGATATTTGGAGCCTGCAACCCAAGCAGGTGAAATAATTGAGACATGCAAGGCCAACATCTGTTGTGCAATTGTAGTAATATGATTAGTTTTGCCATGGTGTTACTAAAGGAAGAATGTAGTCCTTTTATAGCTTAATTGATCACATTTAGATGTTTGGTGAAGTCTGAATGCAATTGGAAAGTCTCTTTAGAGGTCAAAAGTGAGTTCTCCCCACAGTAGTACACAGCCACATTATTAACTGATGTGCTGAGCTCCCTTAGGCTTCAGCATGGTGTGGGGAGGCACTGAATTCAGCTCTCCTCCTTTTGGGGGAAATCACCAGATACTCTGTTCTCATGTAAGTGGGATGTCCTGCTTTGCTTGAAGGACAATGAGCCCTGCTCAATTCTCTGCAAAAAGACTTACAGGGGCCTATATTCAGGAGCTGATTCATGGCATGGATGGATGGACAGACAGATGGATGGACACACAAAACCTCAGAGAGGTTTCAGAGAGAGCTCTGTGCTTACAGTTCCAGTTGCTCACTCTGCGTGGCTTCCACCTCCTAGCACTGGTTGTTTTGATTCTCATTCTAAAACATCTACATTAGCCCAGCAGGTACCAGGAGCCTTCACACTCAACATTAAATTGTGAACTCTTTCTGTGCCTCTAGTCTGTAAGACAGTGGTTGGTGACTACTTTCCTCTGTAATATTACAGAATCAGTCAACAAGAGCTATTCCAAACAAGTCAACCAGATAATAAAGGGACATTTCTAAAAATATTGCTTCACATTTCTCTGTCTAAGATATAACAAGAATCAGATTAGACTAACCCTTTGGCAATTGGAATCAATGCATACTATTGAAATTGCTGCAGATTCCCATCTGAGGAAAACCTGGCTGATACTATCAATAAGAACAATTATTTTAGGAAAGAAATAAAGATTGTACAGAAATGTCCAGTTATAAGAAAGCCTCTTCTTTTAAATGTCATGTTGGGATTATTACTGAAGGGTTCTGTGGTACTTAAGTATAAAGAGGCACTTTTAAGTACAAAATTTAAATAAAGAAAAAGCAAAGCCCATGCTCAGTGAATTATGAAGAGTCCGTGAAGGGTGGTAAGTGTGAGAATACAGTCCCTGCTCATAGAAAGAGCCCTACTGTATGTTCCTACAAATATTGATGTTTGAAATCCAAAGCACATGTGATGCATTAGTGTGAAACAGCGATTACATACATGCTGCTCTCTGCCCTGCAGTTCAGGAAAAGTCCTTATGTAACGAAGAACTGAAAGAGTTACAAGGGAATCCAATAGACTGTTATCGTGTAAAAATACCAGTGCTCTCCAATGTCAACTCACAGCTCCTCAAATGTATGCTGGTGTGTGTTTTGTTTTCCAATAGGCCTGAGAGAGAAGGAGCTCCATTCATGTCAGACCCTGTTAATCTCATACCTCCAGCTCAGTCTGTGTGAATGGAACAGCAACTTGGGAAGGAAACTGCTTTTCTTTCCAGTCAATTCTCAAACACATAAAACCTACCACAGGAGATCCAAACACACTCAAACAATAACAGGCAATTTTGCCAATTACAGAAACTACTTATGGGCAATAAGAAGGGAACTTTTCATCCAACTCCGATTTTGGGTGTTGGAAAATTAAGAATGATTTCTTGATGTTTCCTTCATCTGCTTCTGCCAATAGCTTTCTGAATCCTGACAGTTTTCATCATACACTATCCAAATGACTGGAGCAATTCTTGATTTAAGAATTTAAGAACCAAAACTCAAGGAAAACATAACAAGAGAGCTCTGAGGCTATATAGTCCCAACATGCTATAAATAAAAATTTATTTTATTTCATGGACATCCAAAGAGTAGGAACAGGCCCAGAGTTTTTCACAGGTCAAAATCTGAGTTCAAGATAAGATCTTTCAGCTAAGCAAAGTTCCCATTAAGTTAATGGCAACTCAATAACACTTTTGGCTGCCTAAGTGTTGAATAGGACCTCCTAATCTAATATATTCTTCAGATCTAGAAAATGCTTATTTCCAAGACTTTGGGAATGTTTTATCCACATGCCTTATCCTACATATTAAAATCCCACTAACCCTAAAGAAAATTACTGCTATAGAAATAATACATCTGCTTTTGAGAATTTCTCAGGAATTGAGTGCAAATCCTTTATTCTGATTCAGATCTCCAGTAAGACATTATTGTAATTGTCTCCTGCAAACTTTAATACAGTGTATAAATTGTGCCATCAATATCAGAGTGCTATGATTCACTGTTTCTGTAGCCAAACTAGCAGCACTATCTGTGCTGCTAGACCACCTGTATTTCAGTAATATGGTGCTGGTATTGAAAAGCCATTGGACACCTGGGATAATGTGGCCTCTGACTCATACAGAGATGGAAATACGGAATAAAAAAGCAACAGTCCTTTATATTCCATTCAAATATATTGAGTATGCTTTCACTGAATTCTCAGGGTAGAAACTAATTTGTCTTCATTTCCAAATGGCTTTTGTGAAGACTTCTGTGAATTTTAATTTTTTCAGTATATTAAACAAGGCATTGCTAAGTCACTGTGCTACTGCAGCAGCTGCTTGATCACACCTTTTTAGAAGGGGAAGGGGCAATCTATGTTACTGTTGCATGGAGGGAGCAGCACAAGTATGCCATGTCAGAAGGCTTACAGGTAAAAACTTTGAGAAACGCTGGCTTTCATTCTGCTACCCCACAAACCTCTAATTTCTTCAAGTGATCTTTATGGCAGCTTGTACATATTATTACATGTCCAAAGAAAGTATTTTTTTAATGCATGCAAATCATGTAAAAGTAGAGGGCTCAAAATGCAGGATGGCACAATCCATTCAATAAATTTTCCTATGGGAATAAGACTGCTATTCTGGAATTTTACCATATAAGTGTGTGTGTGTGTGTATGTATATATGTATGTACACACACTTTTTTTTAATATCAAAATTAACTGTCTTTTCAATGGCCACTATGGAAAAATAACAATTATTTCTGTGGTGGAGAACTGTGGAAAATTAGTTAAGTATAAAAAATACTGGAACATTCCCTGATGCTGGGAAAAAAATACATTCTGTACAATATAAATTATGGTATTGACATGGGACTCTCCAGATAAGATTATATAGCTTCATTCCTCAAGAAGTCACAGTTGTCTTAAAGTCGCATCTGGGGCTCCATGCAAATCACAGTACTTCTGGTCATACTTGAAGTACTCTATGCCAAAAAGAAAGAATGCAGGAAAGGAATGATCAGAGCAGAAAGTAACCAGCTTTTCTTTGACAGCAAAAAGCAATTGTAAATTGAAAAAAAATTGCTATTACAGTTGGCTTCTTCTACAAAGCTCAAGAATTCCATATTTCTCATAATTTGCCCCGGATGCACACATTCATCTAACTGTTTCTGAAAGCCTAGTAAACTTTCAGTCTCCACAACATCTATGCCAATGAGTTCTTCAGATCAATCATCTGCTATGTAGTTTTTACTGTGTTGACTCTTGATCCCTGCTTTCAAAGAAGTGTCCTATATATTTTCACTAACTTCTTCCCTAAGCTTTTGCCAGGCCTTTCCTCACTCATTGCCTCTTGAAGTTTAAAAGTCTGAGATCTTATAATTACACCTAGCTGATTTTTGGTAGCTCAGCTTGAGTTCGCAAGAGTTCCTTTTCTGTTTTGTATGAATTGTCTGTCAAAATAAAAATGAATCATGAACAAAAATTAATCATGTGTCAGTCTATGTCCAAGGCCTTAGTTAATTTACAGTCACTGGGTCACTTCAGTCCAGAACTGGAATAAGTCCTAACATATAGCTTATGTGGACAACTGGGTCAAAGTCTCACCTGAAGACAGCATGACATCATATACCTATCCAGGCCCTCCATATACAAAAAAAAATCCTGCCTTATAAGAACTATTATTTCCAAAAATACACTTAAATTACCAACACTTGCAAATAAAGCATAAATCTCTGTGAACAAGAGAAAATCAGAAAAAATAAGACATGCTTTCCAAAAAGCTTTCTGCAAGCACCTTGCCAATCTAGTACCAGAAGAAAGTGCAAAAAACACCTGACACCTGGGAGACTGGTAAATGGCAAAGAAGAAAAAGCTCTGAACAAATAACTGAAGATAGACAGAATTCTAGGAGCTTTAGGTAAGAAAATAGTGATGAGGAGAAGTACTTTGAGCAAAGCAAGGAGCAACAGAAGCATTGCCATCTTATTGCAAAGCTCTCATACCTTCTTGGTAATTTCTCATGGGCAACTCCCCACAGCACTGACTCCTTCTTCACAAAGCAGCCAACTAGCTCCAACTCCCTTCATAGCACAACCAACAAACTGCATCTCTCTTCACTCAGCTATCCCACTCTTTTGTAGCACTCATCTTCTTATTGGACACAGCTGTGGCCTATTAAGGGAGGCCTGTTCCTAATCTTTGGTGATTGGTACAGCTGCAACTCCTGAGGTGTGATTCTACCTTCTGCACTACTCTCTTACATTCTATCCCTCCACAGGGAAGCAACAAGACTGGGGTGCCAAGATGAGACTGTTTTGTGAGTTGGAGAACATAAATTGAGTACGACCATTCTGACAGAAACTTGATATTTCTCAAGTGTGGAAGCTATTTGGGGACTTAAAGAATACCTGTTTCTGAATTGGAATTGGGAAATATTTACCTTAGGAAACCTTTTACGTTCTTTCTCTTTTGCCTTCTGCAAAGTCTCATCAGGGCACTTCTCCTCAGCACCAGGATAACATTCTGCATGGCATCTGCTATTTTCTGTAGATGGGCATCGCTTAAGTGTCTTGCTTGTATCTGACCCACAGCCCTCAGGTCTAGACCACTATTCTCCAACCTACAGCAAAGCATATTGAATGAGTGCTTGGTGACCTATATCTTAATCACAGGCAGAGGTGTTTATTGTGGCTTGTACAATACAGGCTTTTGTAGAGGCTCACTGCCTCCCTACCATGCTCATCCTACAGTAACAGGAACTGCTCCTGCCTTATTATTGCTACTGTCATCAGCTGCTCTATCTGGGTGGCCCTAAAACTTCCAGGAACCTTGTGTCTGTAGCTAGGGAAAGCTAAAGTCTCCTAGCTACAATACTGAAGGCTTTTGGTTGCATTATAGCTGGCAGGAGAACTTCCTGCTCTGGCTACTGCAAGAGGAGCTGAACATCCTTCTGCCCCTTACAAGACATGGAGACAACGGCAGTGCACTGGGCAGCTCACCAGTCAAGGAGTTTTAAAGCCAGGATCTGAGTGCGAGCTGACAGAAGCAGAAGAAAGGAGAGGCTTGTGTGATTATTAGGATTATTAGAGCCTGCTCCTTCTGAACTTATGCATGTGCCTAAGAAAACTGTGCCATCTGTACTTTAAGCTCATAGGAGATAAGCAGAGGAAGAAGGGTTTATATCACATGTGCTGCAAAGCCTTTGTAAAGAATGAAAACAAACTGTGGTGCTGACTTTGTCTATGAAAAACAGCAAGGTCCCAACCACGCTAATATTTTGTCAAAAAATATTGAATCAGTTAGTGACCATAACATTTTCTAAAGGCTTCCAAACATCAAAACAGATTTTGGCATAAATAAAAATCCTCCCTCTTTATTAAATCCTTATATGGGAAGTTTCAGAGCAGAAGGAATCCTTGGCATCAGAGTCATCAGGCTGGACCTTTGCAGCAGGAGAAACTTCAGTATCAGATAGGGCACAAAATACCAAATTGTCACTGCACAATTCAGGTCTCACCTTAAGGCCAACTGGGGCTGCTAAATGGGTATCAGTGAGCATCAAGCAGAAAGCAGATGAATGTTTACACTTGGTACGGCAACTGCATAGATCAGGATTTTGTCCCCCAGCCCTCCAAAATAAGTTTACTGGGGTCTCTAATTTGGCTTCAGTCTTCCTTTGTTAGTCAAAACACACAAAGTAATTCACATGGTAATTTGACCTTCTGAGCTGATTTCCAACTGACTTTCTTTCATCTTGAAAGTACCACCCAATGGACCCTCTCAATTGTCTCTCCAAAAACATTTTAGGTTTGTTAATTCTGAGGAGTCCATCCAAGACAATAAATATATAATAGTCCCTATTCTTTCTCCCACCCTAACACCTATACAGAAGACAACTTCCTTCCTGATTCATTTACTCAGTCATATGGTTGTCTCCTGTCAAGAAAACAGCTATCAATCTTCTAAAAGTACAGCTCAGGTATTCTCCAGTCCCCCATAACTTTTTTCTCACTTTGGTGTTTTTTATCTTCAGCTTTGGCAAGGCCTGCAAATCCAGCTGAGGAAATAGCTCATCTTGAAACAAATTTCATGTTTTGAATATAGAACAGATAGATACCTAGAGGAAAAACTACACCCACACTGAGCACAGCTGGAGCATGGGAGATTTAATTTGCACTTCTAAAATATTCTGAAACATAAAACAAAGACAATATTTCAAAGCAGTTTTTTTACTCTAAGCTGTACAAGGTAACCAGTACCAAATATTTTACAGCCATTAGGTGTATCAATATCTAACATTTTTTTGGATGCTTACAGAACTTTGCAAAACTTAGCTGTTAGAAAAGAAATTTCACATGTTAAATGTCTGCCCAGGGAACTATTATTTTATTTTCCCCATTGTTCTGCAAAAGATTAGAAGTTTCCAACAATGAAATTAGTGAGAGATACTGTTTTGTGCATGTTAAATATATTCTTACAACCGTTTTTTCAGAAAGTTCTGCTAAAAATAGATTTGAAATACATTGAGTTTCTCATGTCAGAGATGAGCCTTATCCTTCTCTCTAAAACCAATTAAGCTGTCTGAACCCAAAGTCATTAGAGGCAAAAAATGAATATTTTCCTATACACAATAATGAGGTAGAGATATGGTGAGTATATTTCAAATGAGGGATTCAGGAGCTGGCCAAAATTGCTGATTTAGTCTCCTCGCTAAAACATCAAATCTGAGATTAAGAGAAACATTCCCCTTTTATCTATATTTAATTGTGCCCAGATGTCATGGGACATAGAATCATAGGCTTATACAACTATAGAACCATTTAGGTTGAAAAAGACCTTAAAGATCAGCAAGCCAAATCATAAACCTAAATCTGCCAATTCCAACTCTAAACCATGCTCCTAAACTGCCACATCCAGGCAGGCTATGAAAATAGCCTGACTCAAACAAAAAGAGAAAATCATGCATGGAACTAGAAGTACCCCAAGAGACAAGAGCATGTGGACAAGGAAATGAGGACCATGAAGGAGAAAAGTAATGATGGTGTGATAATGATGATAATGGTGATGATGATGATATGGGAAAGGGAAGTCAGAGCAAATCTGACTCAGAGTGATAAACAAGCAAGAAGTACCTGTAACCAAATTTTCAATAAATCACTGTTCCTTTCATGTCAGCAAGCACCCTCAAACTACTCTGGCTGTTTGGTGGATAGAGCTTTGGGCATTACTGGCTTGTTTTGTTCAGCTTTTATCCTTATTACCATTACTTAAAAAAATTTCCAAAGGCATTTGGAAGAAGACTACATGTAGGTTTCAGGGGCTGCAGAGCCAACTATCATGGAAGGATGCTGAGGCTTGGCTCAGACCTCTGCTTGCCCACCTCTGTCTTACATTGCTGTGTACTCCAAGAGCTGCTTTCAGGAAGGAGATCAGTATTTCCCTGAAGGAACTGGAATGAGCACAACAATGAAAAATAGAGTTAACAGCATGCAGCTGGCTTCAACTATGTTGCCACCTAAATTTTAAATTAAAGAAAAGCAAACTTAGGCCAGGTAAAAGAATCTGATGGTTCCTCTCTTCTTTCCCCAGCTAAATGAACTAGGAGTGCTAGATATGTAAGAGGCCACAGAATCCAAGATTCAAATAGAATCCAAGATATTCAAACCAATTGTTTCTAATTGTTCCACTGATGCCTAAAATACCTAAGAATTAGTTGCATGATTTGGCTTTAAAAAAGTAGTAGTATACTCCCAAGGTGTATACTACTTTAAGGTGTGTTTATCCTTCTGTTTTCTACTCCATGGAGCTCTGATTTTTCTGACCTGTTCAGGTTATGACACCCTTATGGTAAAATTTTAATCCTTTGCTGTGGCAATGTTCTAGCATACATACTGCCCTGTGCTCACATATGGCCAGCTTGAACCCTGGATATGCAGATACCTGATCTGTTTTCTCGAAACTTGTTACTTGGACAAGATTCTAACAAACTGGAATGTCGGCCCAGGTTTTTTGGCAGAGTGCCTCCGTTTTCTGTGTCCGTAAGAGGCCTTACTTTCCCAAGCTCCTTGTCCCACTGGTAGTTTCATAAAAAAGCTCAGCATGTCCCTGGAAGTTCACAAAGCCTTCTTCATTCATAAACAAGTTGCTTGCGAGCCCATGAACAGAATGGCTCTATCCGTGACGTCTGATTGACCTTCAAGAACTGCACACATGACAGAAAAAATAATAATAATAAAAAAGGGGGCAGAAAGTTTAAGGAAATAGACAAATGAAGAACAAGGGACCCATCAGTGTGTTAGTAATGTGGTGAATGCAAGAATTAAAGATATAAATATCATGACGGGCCGTATTTGCACTGCCAGAGTCTGTTTAAAAGAAAGAACCCCAGAGCTAGGAACCGATGCCTCCTGCATCCCTAATGGCTTCTATATAAAAATTGTCATTTTCTTTGTATGATTAAAATAAAGAGCAATGGCAAAATAAACTCTCCCTTCCTACATGCTTCTTTTAATGACTCTACTGCTGATAGAAGATGCCAGTTTAACAAGTCTGCAGACAGAGGCCTTCTGTCTGCAGAATAGGTACAAGACAAGCCGTGGCAGGGAGAGGGTCTCTGCCACACACGCAGCTGCCTCAGACCAGCAAGACCACCCCAAGAGGGAAAGGAGCATTCAGTCCTTGGCCTCCTTACTGCCAGCAGCAGCCTGGGAGCTAATCAGTGCCATTTGCCAAAGGAGTTCCAGGCAGTCTGAAGTCTGAGCACTTGTCACTAGCATGGAGTTAACAGCTCGTTTAGCTTCAGTTCTACTGGGTGCTACTGACAGCTGCTCCTGAGAATGCACAGAATGTCATTACTGATCTCTACATATGGGTCATTCATGCAGCCGCCATTTCTAACTATTCCATTAGTCACCATTCCCTGTCATCTCCCTGTTTTATCCTCTCTGACAAGCTCTCTTGCTCTCTGACTCCTTCATAGTGAAATTTTTGTCCCTTTCACTTTCCAGCTGGTGCTTTTCTTATCGTCCAGTGCTGCCTTTCCAGTGAAATCCCAACAGAGCAGCAAGGACCTTCTTGGCTTTAAGTAGCTAACAGCTGACCATAACCCTCTTTCTTCTTCACTGAATTCTGTGCTCACACATTTCTAACTGTACGTTTTGAAAGTCAGAACTTCTAGTTTCTTTCACCTCTGCAGTGCAAAGCTTCTGATGGCAGAATCAATCATTCATTCTGATGGTAACTCAGCTGCCTCCCAGGTACTGTGGGAGTACCTATCAGCTTAGTGGTACTGAGTATGGGAGAAGAGAGATACATGTTCTCTCTTCTATCCCACTGCATTTCATTTGTTACAGTGACAGAAATGATGCTATGAACTTTCATTTAGTGTAAATCTCAACACTGAGCAACATGGTGACTTAAGACCAGCAGTGGAACAGAGTTCTGTTCAGACCAAGGGTGAACACAAGCAAGAATCAGGGGCTGTCCCCAGGGGGTCTTATCATAATATATTAACTAACTCAGCACCAGATGCTGAGTTTCCAAACAACTAAAAAACATCATCATTTTAGGTAGCATAACTGATAGCTCTCCATCAAGATGTCTGCCAGTGAATCAGTCATGGAAACTAAATTAGGGTTTATTTCTCTGAAAGCAATTATTTCAGTTTGAATGATGCTGGCAAGGCTCTGCAGAGGAAATGCCGGCAATTTCCTAAACTGAGTGTTCTGTGGGTAAACAAGAACTTTCATCTTTAGGAAAGTAAATCCAAAATATCTCAGCAGTGATAATCACAATAAGATCATCACAGTAAGATTATCTTGCAAGACTGTCATTTTAGTCACTCCCCTTCTGCTGATTGTGGCTGGAAAAATTAAGTTGCTGAAATTCACAGTGTTAGTTTTATACATGGCTGAAGTCTGGTTAGTAGCTTCTTAGTATTTTTTACTATTACTGGAAGTGTGGCTCAGATTATAATTTGGGTGACCTTGTGATGGGCAGTTTTAATATGGAGGTGGAGATCACCTCTACACCTAGTGGTGCACCTACAAAGCAACTTTTCTGGTGCACCACTCAAAAACACTTCTCATTCTTTCCAACCTCACAGAAAACCATCAGAAGTTTTATATTTATTCTACAAGCATCTTTTGGTTGCAGTGATCCATCCCCCTCTGCCTCAGAGTTTTATAGTCTCCTCTTTAGTGTATTAAAAAATGCTATGCAGTCTCATATGTAATGAAAAAGGCAAAGACTGTGCTTGATTTTTGTATCAGGCTTTTACCATCTCAGTTTGCAGTGATGCACTAAAACTGTTCCCCAAGGCACTGGAAAGAAGGATTCTATGTTCTTTGGGAATGTGCCTAAGCTGAAATGTTTGAGACCTCAGCAAGCACAGACAAAACTGATTGGCACTCTGACATGGTCACAGTTTTCCATTTGTGTATTTGTGGAGCAGAACATGTACATTACTACATCCAAGTCAGAACACAAAGAGAGCTGTCTTAAAGGTCTTTTCCAACCTAAATAATTCTATGATTCTATCTTAATGAGAATTTCAAGACTCATTAAGGCCAGATTTTATGAGTATCTTAAATTACTATATTTGGTAAGAACTGCTTGGTATATATTGGTTTTCCAGCTATAAAGTGTATTGTTTTGCTTTAAGTGATTTTTTTTTTTAATACCCAAACATATTCCAATTATATTCTATTTTTCAGTTCTGTTTCTGAAACCTGGGCTTTGACATCTACCTGTTGGAAGTACCTTACCTTAGCTGTTTGGGAACAAAGTCCAGACATGCATGTGTTTTTCCCAGATGTTCAGCAGTAAGAACCCTACAGCTTTTAGCAGCTTCGGCATGAGCTTCCTAACTCTCTGATGTTTTCTAACAGGGGTTATGGATACATCTGCTCTAGTGTTAACTTCCTATCTCTCCTTCTCTAACCCCCTTCCTCCCTCTCCTGGACAATGAGAAAAAAATACAAAGGTCATGAACCTAACTGCAAGCATCTCTTCCTGCTTCTTGTGTGGTTTTCACCCTGACCTTGATACTCTCTTGTTTCCCTAGTGGCGCCTCATGAACCCCCTTGTGCTTCCTTAAGAACAGGAACAGCAGAAAGAGGGAAAGAAATCTGGCAATTAGAAACATACCCTGAGATTTCCTGCTTCTAATGCCTATTGCAAAGAGGCTGCTGTTCCTCAGTTAACAGAGAGTAAAACAAGAGAAAATTAATGAGCTTAGCAAATTGAGGACAAATTGAATGAAAGGGGGCAAAATTCATCCCTGATGTGTTTTATTGGAAGGCAACTGATGGGTAAATTTATCTTGATATTTTAAACTATTCTTTAAGTACACAAGTAAGGACTGGGGGTGTTTGTTATTGTTTTGGTGGTAGGGTTTTTTCTTAACCATGTATCATTTGTTATTTGTAACCTAAACTACTTTATTAATTTTCTGTAACTAAATATTGTTAATATATTCATGAAACCAATATGATAGAGGGAAGAAACAGCATGATTAAATGGCTGACTTACTCTCACTATGGAATAAAACAGCCACTGCATAGAGGAATGACCTGATACAGGTAATTTTTGCTCTTTGTGCCTTTTCGTATCATCAGTCTAGATCATTCCCTTCACACAAGTTCTAGAATACAGATACCATCTCTTCACTATGCTTAAGTAGTTATTTTTAATCCTTATAGTCTTGGCCTAAGTGAATATTTATTACAGTGAAATGTTTTCATAGCTGGATTACCACAGAACTATAACAAGGACTCTTCCACAGTACTCAAGTGCAAAAAAAGTGCTATGTCCTACATTCAGTGCTAAGAGGTGTTGACAACACTGTCACCTAACAGATTTACTTGGCCTTGGGGGGGAGAAACATTTTTGGCATGAAATTGTTTCCAGTGAATAAAATACTAATTTTCATTAACCACATTTAAACTGTAAATTTACTATTACATAAGTCACATGTAAATGAAAAGCCTTAAATCAGGTGTGGAACGTACTTGTAGACAAATACCTCTTGGTAATAAATTCTTACGAAGCAGCAATTGCCCTGCTGCGGCCTAGGTGGAGCATTTGCAAGAGCTGCACAAAGAACTGGCTATTCACATGGTTCTGGCACTCCTTCCTAGTTTCCTGCTGCTAAATTACATTAAGAGACTCAAAACATACTTTCTTAATATCCCTCCCCCCTGCAGGGAATTACTGTGGTTGCCACAAGAAAGTTACTTGATCATGGTGGGGCAGGAAAAGAGCTTGGTACAATCCTGAACAACTGATCCATGTAACCATCTCTGGGGTCCCAATTCAGCCTGCTGTCTCTACTCAGCAAAATACATGGCCTCTCTATTTTACTTACATAAGAGGTTAGGTAAGATGGAGTGCAATGAGAACTAACACATTTTTAATTTTCCCAGTGGTGTCAGTGGGGTGTTGGAGGTTACCACAGGCTGTACAACTGGGGTTATAGACAGTAAACTCTGCAGAGCATTCACTGCTTTTATGATTTTCTTTTTATAAAATACTTTTTATCACTGGGGCTGAGTTTTAACTGTGACTCCTACAGTGCTACTGTAACATAGCATGACAGTGGCATACAAATACAGACATATTAAAAGATGAAAAGAGAAAGCCACAGTATTCCAACAGTTCCATCACTGAACTGTTGTGATGCCAGCCAGCGAACTGACATGCCATTCAAATTAAGCCATTTCTCTGTTTCTGAGACCCAGCTTACCCGTATCCAGTTTTCATATCAACATTCTTAAAGTTTTTAGTTCATAACAGTACATGCAGCGGAATTTATTCAGAAAGTGCTACTCAGTGATTTAAAACACGAAAATGTGGTTATATCCCTGTTTCTGAAATTGCTGATCATATATTTACCTCTGAAATGCACACACCTGAAAGAATATTCATTGAAAATTCTGAGTAAATAATACCCAATCCTCTCTTTGGATTATGTTTCCTGACTTAAATGCACTTGCCAAATTTTCATATTTCACTAAATATAAACTAGCAACTTTAAATCCATATTTACAAGCCAGGCATTTTGCTTAGTGATATCCACAGCAATTCCCAAACCTGTGATACACTAAACTGTTGGAAATGGCATTTTTTGATCAGGTGGATCAAGTTTTCCTTTGGATCAATCTTAATTTCTATCCTAATTTAAATTATCTTAATTTAAAGATCTTAATTTAAATAATATAGCCTAACATGCTATAAATTTGTCAATGGAACTAGGTCAATTTATAATTAATGAGGACTTTATCAAGAAAAATGTATTCAGGGACTGCAGGTGTGTGCTTGTATAAATAGACATATTTCTTGCAACAAAATGCCAGGGAAGTTTGATATAGGGTAAAGACATTTCTAAAGATTGTCTTCTGAAAACATGAAGGACACTCCATCTGTGCCACTGCCATCTGAGCTTTTATGCAGCAGCTACTGCTCTGTCAGTAACAACAGTACCACAACAGTACTGGAATACAAAGGGCAAAATCTGAGTTTTCAACATTTCACTTGTCTGTGCTCTCTCAAATTATCTTTGCCCTGGTTACTTACATTGATCTCAGTACAGAATTTACACAGATTACCCTTCCCACTGTATCTTAAGATGTGTGCAAGGCAAAGCAACTACATCTGCTTTGCTCAGGGTCAGAACTGCTCCTTGCAAATCTGTCTATGGCAGCTCTTCCAGTTGCTAACTTGTATAAACAGACCATGCTTTGCACAAATTCCCTTGTATTCTGGGACTTACGCTGTCAGACTTGAGCATGCTTTTCTTGTTCATGGTGTCCCTTTTACTTTTTTCCATGTCCTTTACCAAGTAGTATAGTGCCTACCAGGAAAGAGGGATAGAATACTCAAATCCCATTCTGTCATTTTTATCTGATGGAGAGAACAAGCACATGCTTTTCACAGATGCAGCTAGAGAAAAACAAAGGAGTTACTCAGAGGCTGCCTCAGAGGTTGACATAGTGCCTCTCATATTGCTGCTACTGGATTCTGGCAAAGATGAAAATAGCCAATACCTGCAGCATATTGTCACTAATCCCAAGTCTCTCCTCAGCTCTGACAGTGCTTGATCCTAGCTTTTAAAAGTAGCTTCAGAAAATTCAAATGCTTGAATTTTATATATATGCTTGAGTGAAATATAATGCTTGAGTGACTAACATTTGGAAAATTCTTTGAGGTCCTTTATTTATAAGCAAATTTGATGCTTCTAACTAGGTGTAGCTGCAACCTACCATCCTGTGTTTGGACCAAACTCAAGACAAACCAGCCTACTAGCTGCTAGGACAGGAATTTGCTAGTCTCCAGCAAATTTCTGTTGTTCAGACTCCTCTGTGCTGGGTCTGAGTCTCCTCCTCACTGTTGCTACATTCTTTACAGTGGGGACCACAGAAATTAGGAGGTTCAGGAGCGTTTGCACTGGGCCTATACATGATGAGTACTCCCCACATGATTTGAAAACACTAATAAAGTCTGTGTTCCTGCTCTGTTGCATAAACAGAACATAAAGAGGAAAAGAAGGAGTTGGATCTCATATGATATTCAAATTAATTTAAGCACCCCTTTCTTCTGAAATCCTTCATTCAAACTGTCATGTTTTCACATATAAGAACAAAAATGCTTTAATTGTTTTGTAAATTATGCACAATTGGAAGCTTTTCAAATCAAAGGCATCTTTTGTACTTAATCAAAAAGCAAGGTACCCAAACATGAGATCTAGCAACATCTAGAAGCTGACTTGTCTATTAACAACAGATTGCCATATGCCTATGGAGCTGAAAGAGATTTCTCAATTCTTTTTCATCAAGGTACTGTGTCATAGAATGTGGGGAACTTGATATTAATGTACCAAGGGTCACTATTCCTGTGACAGAATCAGCAGCTTTATTGAAACCACCTACTCTGGTTGCACAGAGTTAACTCTAAGTGTTAATTTACACACACACATTCTGGTATCTGTACATGGAAGGCCTCATGCAAATCATTGGGGCTGAGTTCTAAAGAGCCAATTTGGCCTTGATCAGGATGAGGTCTGTCTTACTGACTTTTACAGTGCAGTGCTAAATTTTCAGATTTTGAAAATGTGTGTGTGTTTGTGTGTGTGTGTGTGTGTGTGTGTGTGTGTTTGTGTGTGTTTGTGTGTGTGTGTGTGTGTGTTTGTGTGTGTGTGTGTGTGTGTTTGTCTGTGTTTGTCTGTGTGTTTGTCTGTGTGTGTGTGTGTGTGTTTGTGTGTGTTTGTGTGTGTGTGTGTGTGTGTGTGTGTGTTTGTGTGTGTGTGTGTTTGTGTGTGTGTGTGTGTGTTTGTGTGTGTGTGTGTGTGTGTTTGTGTGTGTGTGTGTTTGTGTGTGTGTGTGTTTGTGTGTGTGTGTGTGTTTGTGTGTGTGTGTGTGTGTGTGTGTTTGTGTGTGTGTGTGTGTGTGTTTGTGTGTGTGTGTGTTTGTGTGTGTGTGTGTGTGTGTGTGTGTTTGTGTGTTTGTGTGTGTGTGTGTTTGTGTGTGTGTGTGTTTGTATGTGTGTGTGTGACAGATCAAGAGACGCTATCTCTGATTGACTTGATCTGGTACTCTGCTACAGATTATATGATTGTGCACATAGAAAGCCATGAATATCTGCATATAAATATAGATCTTCCATGACTCTATATTTATTATTTAAGTTCAAGCAAAAGGACTTTTACTTACAGTGAAGCTAGTAAAGAAAGGAGAAAATACTTTCTGATGACATTTTTTTATGACTAAGCTTGTTAATTAATGAAAAGAGCCCTTTCATGAAAAGTTTATTCCTGATAAAAGACATGTTGCTTTCTGTATGAAAAGTTATATAATTACTTTTGTGTGTCATACTTTGTGGGAGAGATATATCAGGAAATCTAAAAGAAACTACCCATCCCTTTCTGTCCAAGTATACATGGTGTGTTGCTCCTTGCCATGTGAATGAAAAGAAGCTGTATCAGTGTGCAGTCTGCTCACTTCATCATGAATACAGCTGCAGCTGGCCAGGGATTGCACAGTACTTTGTAAGAGAGTGATAATTTGTAGCTGGAATTCTATGGTTGCTTTATGTAGGAAGATGGGCAAGATAAATACAATGATTGCTTCTAACTTTAAAATTAAAGAAAGAAACAACACCCTGGTAATTCATACTTCTCAGCTTATAAATTAAGACATGGCAGCACAAAGAAGGAAGGTGATTGCTTAGATTCATGCAACAGGTTGCAGGAGGTGGCTAAGTAAAATCTCATTGTCATTATTCCTATCTGCTAAATCTTGCACTTTGTTGCTTTCAAAGCAAACCATTATGAAATTAACATCTTTTCACGCAGGAAACAATTGCCTTTGCAACAGCTCATCCCATGTCACATGCTTGATTTTCCCTGTTTACCAAGTTTCATAGGCTGCCAGCATCATTGCTGATTCAGCATACCTCTATACAATGCCAGTCCAACCTTTTGCAATTAACAGGAGTTAACTGTAATTGCAAAGGTGCAATGTCCTGCAGCCTCTGCCTTTGGTCTCATTGCAGCAATTCCTCCATCATTATACAGTCAAAAGGACAAATAACTATGCTGACCTTTCACAGGAATTTCCATGCAAAGATCCAAATCCATTGTTGAGAAAGTGTAACTCTTCAGGAATTCTATCCTGGAATACAGTGATGGTCAGTTAAGTGACAGGATCATGACTTCAGCTGAATTGCTCCATACACTACATGGAGCACAGTCTTGATATAAAACTCACTGTTCTAGTTCCCGTGTTTGAGATAAGGTAGAACAATGAAAATGACTCAAGGCTGGCATAAATGTTGGGACCATTTGGTCCCATACAACTTCTGCTAAATAAGTTGTATTTAACATTTTCATCTTTAATGTTTTAGTATCATTCTTCAAATGGTTGAATATCACTCTGACTCCCACTTCAGAGCTTACAAAGTCATTTATCTCTTGCAAAAGGCATATGAGTAGAGGAGAGGACAAGGTCTGTGATGGAGGCTGGCTCATAGTCTAAGCACTGGCAGAGAAACAATTACCTTAATGATTTTGACAGTCTGTTGTTGAACCGAACATCTTGTTCCCATAAGATGCTTTACATCTGTCTGTAGACAGTAACTGTGTGATCACAGCTGAAATGCAGGTTATTCCATAATGTGTACTACCCTTATCCAGACAGAGACAACATCATTTTGCTTACCATACATGCCTCTAGAGCTGAAAAACAATCTGAGTCTCCACAGCACATTCCAGCATTGCTGCTTTTTCAGAAAGAACTTTCCTCTTCCTCTCAAACTTCAGCTTGGTACATATATAACATAGGCATTGTGCCCTGAAAATATAAAACAAAACAAACTTTGAAGTGCCTTTAAACTAACATAACTATTTCATCCTTCTAGCACATGCCTGTGTGTAGATTCCCATTCTGCAACTGATATTTATTGATCTACATTCATATGATCCAAGAAAAGCTTGACTGCATTGCCTTGTGGTAAAATTATAAGGGGAAAAACTGGAATGTGGAGGAGAAGGAAGGAGGAAAGCCAAGCTTTTATAACTCTTTGTAAACCTGGTTTATGTGAGCCTAGCCAACCCAGGGTCTAAATGATCTGTTACGCTTAAGATGTGAAAGGCAGCACTGTTGCTGAGCTGCTGGTGCCCCACAGAATCAAAATATTTCTGCTGAGCTACAATTTAAACAGTCATACTCCAAATATGGGAAGCAACCCCTGTGAGGAAGTATGTTTTCCTTCTCAAAGCACTTTACCTTCACTGAGTAAATGTTCCTAAGTGTAATAATAAAAGCACTAAAGTTTAGGTGCATTTTTATTTTGTGCTAATAGAGCAATCAAAAATGCACAGTCTCAATTTTGCATTTTTATTCTGAAGAGATTTCAATGTTTTCCTGTAGATATATATCTGATCAGCATATCCCTATCTGTCAAGAGAATAGAGAGCTCTCCTGCCTTTTTACTTTCATTAACATAATAATGATTATGGGTTCTCAGTCATGATCAGTTTCTGTTTAAATTATCAGATTGCAATTCCCCATTACTGTGCCTTGCTCTGGCACAAAACTCCAAGGAACCATCTACCAGCTGAATGCCTCCTACCTGTCACTTGTTCCTCTGCTTGCCTCTCACATACAGGCTGTATTTTTACTTCTCCTCAGACTGCAAAATCAATCTGAGTAAAATAAGATTTCCTAAAACATGAAACCACTTTTAGATCCAGACTCCCTATCTTCTTCCTCCTCCACCCCATACAATGGGAGCATCTGTGAATTTGGCAGATGATAAAACCATACTGGTGGAAAACCTTCTGACAGTGGTGAATAGACCCAAGAAGAGTAAAAAACTTGTGCCAGCAATCAGGGGAGGTGTCCAAAGATATGAACATCATGACTGGGAGAAACCTGTACAGTGGTGGGTGGAAAGGGGGACATTTCTAGTGAGTCTAGTATCTAGTGAGTACAAAGATTTGCCAAGCACCACATAAATCAGAATAAAGCTGTATTTTCCAAAAGATATATCCACAAAAAGTGAGAATATTTTTCAAGCTCTTAATTTACTATTTACAAGCCTTTATGCACACTCAGATTCTTCAAATCTGTATTGATTTCATCTATATACCTAAAGAGGTGCCTTGCCCTTGAAAATCTGGCATCTCTTCTGAATGTATAAGCCTTAAAATTTTGAGAGGAGTTCTTCCAGTAATGTACTCAAAGGCTGAAAATGAATTTGAAATGGCATATGGCTCTCACACAGCTTCTCTGAAAAGAATTTATCCATTATGGGAAAGAAAATGGAAAGAACATCTGGAGGTCTGTTGAAAAAAAAGGGTTAGCAAGAATTAACTCAAGCTTATTTTTCCCCCACAGCCTCATGTAGGTTAGAGTCTGAAACTATCTCAGCTGAGGCCCAAAACTAAGGTGATGTCCTCCTCACTGGATCTTCAGCTCCGTTCAAAGATGTAATGTAGGATACAGGAGGAGAAGAAGCCAATACACACTGTAAGGGTATTTAACAACTGGAGTAAAGCTCTGGGGCCACTAATTAAGTTTTAATGTCTCAAGGTCTTCATGCAGGCCTGCGGAGTGGAAGATCTGATTTAGTCAAACAAAAAGGTTCTTGGACTCATTGCTCAAGCAATCAGATGAGGTTCTCTGGCCTGCTACACCAAAAGGCCAGATGACCTAATGGTCCCTCTTGGCCTTAAAATCTGCAAATCTAGAAATACACCCCACTATAAAGCTTATATAAGGGATGGGAGAAAAGAGGCCAAAGAATTACAGAGTATTTACAAGCCTGCTACGGTCATCACTAATGTACATATAATTGGCAAAGCATTTACATCAGAGGCCAGTTGTAACACATACGTTTCTTGAAGGCTTGCACATTTCATTATAACTGAATTACTGAATATATCTAAGCCATTTATAGTGAACTGTGGCAAACTCTAAAATAAAGTAAACACATGTGCAGGGATTATTGATGTGGTATGGCTGTTCTGATACTTAAAGGCATTATAAACTATTTGCAAGGCATTTAATAAAAGTGACTTACATTTGTATAGCGCCTTTTATCCTGAGGTATCCCAAAAATTCTGTACAAACTGCAACTACAACTCCATTATTCAGGCTGACACCAGTGGGGCTATTCTGAAGCCAGTTGGGTCATAGTGCCACCATGCTAGAGTGCAGCTAGCAATCTTGCATCTATAAATGGTGAAGGGGAAACAGTAGCTGTTTCACGGGTTTCACTGGACATGAGTCCCCAAGAAGCTATTAGATCATTTAATCAGATATTTCATATTACTTAGGGCATCTAAAAACAGGCAGAGGAAATGGCATTTTTCCTTACATGTCTGAGTATTGCAACTCTCAAACCTCACATCTAAGCTTGTCTCACAATAATGTCTTTCTTACATATTCTTCTTGGAAATAGCGGCAGTAAGAGCTCTTGCTGGGATGGTTATCTACAACAACATCTCACTCCTCTGAACTTCAAGGCAGAGTCTCACAGCATGTGGGAACACCTTACCTTCTTAGTCAGCAGTCTTAAAACTCTGTTTGTTGGAAGACAACATGCTTAGATGATTACAGTCACTCTATGGAAGAATCTTGTTTTCTTCATTATTTACCATTTCATTAATCTTTCATTCATTTTTTCCTAGCACAGGAAGGATCTTTCTAACAAAAACTCAAACCAAGTGCTAACACCCTTTATACTTTGTGAGATTGTTGTGTCATAACATAGCATGATGGCTGATATACAGGTTTGATAAAGAAAATGGAATTCTGAACTCATCCATTTTCCTAACTCTCCAAAACTAATCGAAGATATTATTTCTCCCTGAAAACTATTCCTGTTGTATCATTATGTCTTCATCACTACAGTCTCATTAGTAAAGTAGTCTGAATTCTGCTGTAGTAGTCAGATTGCATACTGCTGAAATTTATGGTAACGCATGTACTCACTATAATCTGCAATTCAAAAAGTCAGTATTGTTGGCAAAACGATGTGCTTCACCTATAAAACCCTCACCTAAAGCTAGCTGTTTAGAATACTCTTAATTCACTGTATGAATCACAAACCAGGTTTTACAGCCTGAAATACCCTGAAGTGATCAAAGCAGAGGACAGTGAAGGACCTGGTACTTGCATATTGTTAAGATCCTGCATTATGTAACATTCATGAAATACTTTTCCCTCTCACTCTCACAAGGAAAAATCTAGCAAAGAAAATATACTTGGAGTGATATGAGGTTCTTTTATCCCATTTTCGGGGAGAAGGATCATAGATTTTCCATTTTGTGCTCTTTTAAATGGGTCATTTCTGAGATTGCTTTAGATCACAGTTGCACAGACAATTTCACTGGTATGACCCAAGGGCTGTGGTGTCTAGCAGGTGGCAAGAATCAGCAGCTGACGGATGTAGGCAGGCTTGGCAGGGACAGGAACAGGAACCCCTTACACTCAGCTGTGAAAGGATTTGTAAAATTGAACTGCAACCTCAGGAACTTGAACTTGCTAAACGCTAATGACAAATCAATGAGAGACTCAGGATATTCTCAGATAAACGCTTTCTCTGGTGCCAAAGCTGACCTAAGAAGTTCCTGCCCTCCCCTGCACCTGCTCTTTTTCTTTCCCTGCAGCATTACCCATTCCATCACAGAAATGTGTTGGATGAAATTGAAAACTTTTAACCCTATTTTAGTTCTGGTCTACAGGGTGATTCCATGAACTGTTGCAATGTAAGCAAAGTGCTAAAATGAAGGGGTGGGGGTGTGTGGGTACTTGGACAACATAATTATAACAATAGTAAATATGTATCTTCTGAGTTTTAATATATTGTTAGATAGCATATTTCATCTGATTAAACATTTCCTGAGCATTCATGAAGAAATTCTGAGTTCAATTTGAATGAGGTCCCAAAAGCAGGTATTGTGTCACAACCATTTTATCCCTCTCTGGCTAAAAGATTTAGTCAAAGAAAAAACCCAAAATTTAGAATACATTCAAACTCTCAAAACATAGATCTATCTAACTAACCACTGCTATTTTCATTGTTCCATATCATTCCACTGCTACCTTTAAATTTCAGTTTTTATCTGTATCTCTCTGTTATCATTTTATACTGCTATCCAGAGATATATAGATTCATGTGGTTTTACAGCTGCCTCACACAGTCTATGAAAAGTCAAACACACTTGTTTAGACTATGAGCTTGTTTATTCTGGACTATGATAACTAAATATACTCTCTGAAGTTAATGTGATTAACTTGGCCAAGCTGATTCATAAAGAAGAATGTCAGGAATTCCTCTTCCAGATGTAGCCTGCATTGCTCAGAACTTTCTCCAGCAGAAGCACATTTCCCAAGCTCCACCTAACTTCCCATAGATAGTGAAAATCCCAAGATGTACAATTAAGGAGGCAGAAGGAGGAGTGGGAGAAGGCAATGATTGCCTTAGATGTGTTCACACTTAACGGAATTAACATTTGCTGATACAATAGAACCTAAGGAGGCAGGCACATCATTTAATGTGTTAGACTTGCAGACCTTTGACTCTTTTATGGTTAATTAGGCTTTAACTTAAGAAAGCCCCCAGTTCATAGAACTTCCATCAGCTCTGAATTCAAAGCTTTGCCCTCTCTCACCCTGGCAGTTTACAGTGTAATGATGATTGATAGCCAGATGAAAGCTTTAGCTGGGGCCTGTCTTCTTGCATTGTGCTGGAAGAGAAGTGTAATGATCTACAGCTGCAATGGTTTCAGAACCCATTTTCGTTAATTGAGGCCTTAATTACCCACTTAAGCAGGTTTGGGCCAAATTGATTTTATACCGCTTTTTTCTACAGCAGGTTAAAAATTAACCCTGCACTCTTAGATGCATTTGACAAGGTTTCTATTCACTTATTGCCTAAAAAGCCTAGTGAATATGATCTCTAGCTGACATTCATGAACTCAAGTAAAAAGGAGGAATGATACCTTTTAATGGTAACAGATTACTGCTGACACTTAACTGCAATTAAAGATATAGAAGTGACCAAACACCCTCTTATATCTGGTTAGTGAGCAGTATGTGAGATAAACTCTCACCAAAACAAAAGCTTTTTTGTTTAGACCCAGGAATTAGAGGCACCTTTAAAATGTGAGGAGAAAAGTGCCCATCTACAGGATCAAAGCTAACTTCATTGGTCTAAGTAGCATAGGGTAGGGTATTTAGAGCAGGCAGCACTCTACTCCTCCTCAAGAAGTTCAGCTTTGCCCACATTGCATAAGGAACATTCTGTATTAAATGTTTCTAGACAGAAAAAAATGGATCATAAAGACACACTATTCTTTCTGACTTAAAGAGGACCCTCCACAGAGAATTTGGGTGTACACTATCTCACTGTGCAAACTCCACATGCACTGGGAAGCAGGCATGGTAAACCTATTCTAGACCTGTTATTATTGTTCAGTCAACAAGAGCAGACAACGTCTCAGCAGTCCTCCAAAGGGACTCTTAAAACTGTCTTTCACAAAGATCAGTATTTGCAGTCTGGGCTCCCATGGGAACTCTGGCAAACCCACAGAGCTATAGACACTCCACATCAAAGTGCTGTGGACAGGTGAGGCTGTTGAGCTCTGACCTGCACCATTCAGCTGACTGTAATGTACTGCAGACATAACTTCACTTGGGCATCTCATGTATTGTATAAATCCACAGTATGCCTCATTGCTTCTGCTTAATGTGATCCATGATTCTTAAATCTTAACTATAAACCATTCCAAAACCTTCTCTTTTATATTGATCACATTTCCTAATTAGAATAGCTGACTCCCCCAGGTTATAGGCTAGCAACTAAAGAGCATGTTTACTGTAAATTATAGCCTGCTCACAGAAAACTGACAGCCTCAAGCAGAAAGAATCATACACAGATTCAGCTGACTCACAAGAACTGCAAGATATTCCCAAGTATTGGCTAACACAACAGGTAGTGTGGAAGCAAGAGAGTAAGGACCAAAAGAAGAAACAATTTTGTGGGTGCAGCTTTGCAAAATAGCTGTTGCTCACTGCTAGAGATGGAAAAGGGATGCTAATCATCCAAACTGACTCCCTAGTAATAACACACTCCATTTGGTGTAAGTGTTTGTACAGGTCTTTTCAACAAAACTTCAGTAAGCTGACATATCTGTTCCATAGGAAAAAGTCAGCTTTTGGCCTGCGCCCAGCAAGTTCTACATGATGCTTTTGCCACCTCTGCTTTAAGGAAAAAAATGTGTTCTGTTTCATGCCACTTGACACTGACGTCCACATGCTCCTACCCTCTGTGAGAGAGAACAGTTGTTTGATGTCAGGAAGACACCTTTGTCAGACATAGCTTCCAATTAGTTTTATTCCCACTATGTTCCACTGTATTTTTTTGGGTTTTCTAACTTAGCATTAGGGGACTTTCTATTTAAGGGCCTGGAACAAAAGCTGTGACTTGGCCTCACAATAGAAAATTACTCTAGCTACATCCTTTGCAATACTGATGATGAGATCTGAACAGGTAAACACCCATGAGGGTGTTCATATCTGGGGATCCTCAGTTTTACGGTATGCAGTTCCTTTGAAGACTAATGTCTTTGTTGATCTAGCTTGCAATATTCAAATTTGCTAGAATTCTCTTCGGTTTTATATGTCCTTTTTATCAAGTATCATTGAAAAACAGCAGGAAGTCTGAGGTGCTTACATCTTAAAGATCCAATATTCTGCATCATGGCTGGCATAAGTAACGAAAGATACTTGTAAAGCTGCTCTAAACCATCCCCCCAGAGTAAGAAAGCTTTTGTTAAAACCAATGAGATAGGCGCTGGAATTATTTTGCTGTTGTTCCCTCAGGCTCTTAGCCTCCTCAATAAAATGGTCCATCCTGGAAAATGAGTCAATCCAAATAAAAATCCCTTGCATCTTGCTGGCAGAACCCCATTAACATGATGGAAATCTTTGGCTCTCCCCAGTGATCAGTCCACACAGAACAGCTCTTGAAGGTCATTTCTTCAAAGGAATAGAAGCTACCCTCAACTAAAGGAACAGATGTACACATACCTGCATACTCAAGTTCTCATTTAATTTTCTTGAAATAAGCATGGGTTTCGGTTTGGATTTTCCAGAAGACACCAACATCATCTTCCCCTTCTACTTCTAAGTTCAAAATTACAGACTTAGCACATTGATTTTCTGGAGTCAGGAAGGGACCGCACAGCAGACACGCACAGATTAAACTGCCTTTACATTGGAAATGTTTCAATTTAAAATGCAGTTTTTGGTTAGAGTGTTCTCACATGTGCCATTGCTTCCTTCACATAAAACAAGAAGCTTTGATATTCTCATTTATGAAACACATCACCACACTTTAATAATCCCAGCACAAAACTGCTAAAGTTAAACCAGCCCCCTGGTCTCTATATTGTTTGATTACTGACACATGCTGTGATCCTGAAATCTGCTTGTGACTTTATCAGGATGGGATGAGGAACAGATTTTCTTAAATTCTTGGCGACACAAGTATAAGGAGGATAAAGGAGAGGTTATTTTCCACCATAACTGTTATTTGCTTAAAAAATTCTTCCCCAAAGCAAAGTTATAATGTGATATCTTGAAAGAACACTACTCCATTCTTTGCTCAAACACTCTTTAACTTCACATTAGTAAGACAGAATCATATCAGCTAACTAAAGATTCTAAAGATACTGATCAGATTGTTTTAAATTTCACTGAGGCTAGAGCTGGGAAACATTAAGATGCACTTCCCTGCAAGAAAAGTAGAAAAAGTTTGCTGCCAGGGTAGCCAAAAAAGCTACTATAATGTTGATAACAACTTATTGATTCCAACAGCTACTTTGATGAAGGCATGTCTTATTTCTGCAATCCTGCTGCAGCGGGCTGGAAAGGTAATGCCAAAGGAACACAGTTGGAAAAATATTCCATGAACATAGGAACATTCAGCAGAGAGAGAGAGAGAAGTGAGTGATTGAAAACAGATGAAGCCAGCTCATGATCACAGCTTCCACTGCTGAATAACTAAGTCCATGTAAAACTGCCAGGCATTTCCCTCTGCCACGTGAGAAACCCCAGGGAAAGCCAAGCCTTTGTCTTCCTTTGACACATCAAGCAGTGAGGATATTATTGGCTGATAGAACATCCACAATATACATCACTGCCTTTGGCTCTGGTGAATGTTAGTATATCTTGCCATTTTCAGACATGGGTGAATTATCAGGAAATTGTTATGCCAGAAGCCTGTTGCTGCAGATCAACAAGTTCCCCAGTGCTAATTGTGTGCACCTAATAGGATTTTCTACCATGGGATAGCACATAGGAGACATACCTCTCTCAAAATTTGCAGTGTAATTCAGATGCAGTTGGGCTTCAGTTAGTCACTGAACCACCTGGGCCCTAGCAGAATTAATAAACATGTATGTGTGCAGCCTGGTAGGTGGAGAATTACAGAACTCCGAACTTTTGGGGTTTTTCCCATACTCTAGGACATTAAATAATCTTGGAGATGTCACTTCCTGTCCCTACATTTCAGCTACTGTATTAAGAGCTACTCAGATAATAAATTAGCTAGCTGAAAGCTAACTTACCTGTGTACACAGAAGTTGCAGTCACAGCCTTCACTACAGACAGACAAGATTTTAAGCTGTTAAGAGTTAAGATCCAAGAGCTTTTTTTTTCTGTAGAGCACTGCACAGTAATTCATGATAAATCATTCTGAATGCTACTACTGTACAAATGATAACAGTGGTCATCTGTCTGCAGTTATTTAGAGAAAACCAAGCAGCTCGTGCCCCTCATTGAGACACCTGTGGTGTAACATGCTGTATGGTCAGATTTAGGCAGAATTCCTAATTTTCAGCATTCCTCCTACAACCTGACACCTTGGTAGAAACTGGAAAATCAGTCATCCAGTTATTCAGATGAATACAAGAGCATACCCACAACAACCACTATAAACATAATTCAACAATGGCATGAATATTTGGGAGAGAAGGAGGGTCTCCCCATACTGGACCCTTACAATGGCATTCAAAAGAACATCAAAAGGCAAGACAAAGTCTGATACTTGTCAGAGATGCTCAGAAGAGCATACTCATGACATTTCCATCAGTGAACAGCACTCCATGAAGGTTTAGTACTTTTTGTGCTTTGAAAAAAAAAAAAATGCAATAGAAGCTGGAATGTTGCTCTTTGTCTTCCCCTGTAGGAAAACCAGCCAAGAGCATTTCCAAACTTTGTTGACTCACTTGCCACTGCAGCTTTAAAAGAGATGAGAGGGTATCCTCACAGTTGTCATGCTAATAATTTGGTAGTTATCATATAATAAGTATAGAAATTCAGATTCTAAGTGGATTTGGCACTAATCTCTAAAAATTAATGTTTCATCTCATCTTTAATCTCAAATGATAGTTATGGAAATTATAACCCTTTGTTGTGCAGTGTTAGGAGGTGTCACAAAACCCAATCCACTACTGCAATGTAATCAAGACAGCAATTCAACAGTGAAGCAAGATGACATCCCTCTTCACTCCTGCTGTTTCTATCCAGCAGGTTTTCAGCTAAATACAACTTCAACACTCAGTAAAATCTTCCAAAGTAAAAGTTTAACTTGCATCAAGGTGCTTCAAAATATCAGCTAGACTATACTCAGACAAGCTGAGCAGCCTGAATGAATAAATGCAGTGCGTAATGTAGACCACTGGAGGGATCACATGAGTGGCAGATGGAAAGGTCAAGATGATAACTTATTTGTGAACCAAAAATAACCATTTCCTTAATAACACAAACCAGTAGTACAGCTACTGAACTGCTATGCTCTGAGAAGGTCAGACAGGACATCAGGTTTCACCAAATGACCTCAGAAGAACCACTTCTAATAATTAAATACTGTTAAAAAATAGTTTTTCAGGTTGAGAGAGATGGCTGGTGTCCACTGTCCCCACAGCCTGCAATCATGATGCCCTCAGTTCAATGACTGTTGGAAAGGGGAATGTGCTGTAAAGATCAATTGAGACATTTGGTTCAACATTTTTACTGATGGAAGGTTACATCAATTGAACGTGTATTTCTTCCATGGAACTTAAGCTGTAGTCATGATTCTTGATTTAGTATTTTCTGATTTTCTCACATTTCTGTCTTTGAAGGAGAGGAAACAGAGGAATAATTCCACTCTAACATATTTCTACGTAGTTGAGTTTTTTTAAAGAATACAAATGTCATCTATTTTAAAGTTAAATGGAAGCATTTTTCACACCTTCAGGTTCTCACATAAAATAAATCTGTCTTTTTCAGATGACTGCTAGCAACAGAAGTTACAATTGAGACATATCTTGGAAGGTGAAGACTAACACTGCAGGTGCACCTGAAAATATGTGAGAAGGCTATCCAAAAGAACCGCATATGAAGAAAAGGAACAAGATGAGGAAGTGTTTGGGGGAATGCTGCTGGAAGTTACAAGACTAAAAATGCCTGGTCCTTTTGCACTGTAATGTTCTGGTTATGTTTTTGTCTTAATAAGAACTGTGAGGAATGACAGAATCTACTCCACTCAAACTCCACTAAAAATCCCCTCCTCAATCTCAAAAACATCTGGCTTGCATGCTGCAAGAAGAAACTTAGGTTTTTTTCATATTTATTTATTTATTTTCAAATGGACAGGATATTGAACCAGCATGAATGGGGAAAAGAGATGCAACCAAGAACTTCAAGCTAAATCACATGTGACAAAACCACAGAATTGCTGCAACCAGGGCAGAGTCCACACCGAGTTAGCTTTTACCTCTTCAGTTTCCAAGAGGAAAGACAGAGGATGGTAAACCAGAGTTGGGAGGCATTAAAGAGAAACATGTAGAGAAAATTGGACTTTTTTTGGTAAACTGATTTTGCAACTTTTGCACTGACATCAATTTACCATCCGTAATTAGCCTTAGGTCACACAAAAACCAGAGAAACACAAGGATGGTTTCTCCTTCTTAATGTTGCCTCCTGAAACACAAAGATATTACACAGAATTTGCCCAGGACTGAAAGAGGGAAAACTTCTGGCACTTTTACAGGATTTATGGGAACAAAAATTTTAAATTGGAGAGAAGAAACCTTACTGAGTTATCCACCTTGCCTAGCTACAGAACTTAATATAGAACTTAAACTCTGATACAGTCTCCAAGCTGTGAAATTCCTTGACTGAGATGTCTGTGGTATTTTTCTAAACTTGTTTTATTACTGGGCAGTAATTTGCAACAGTGTGGAAAAAAGGCAATAAAATCCATTCTGAGAGTACCAAGAACATTTTCCATTTGGATTAGAAAGAATCTGCAATCTCCTCAACACAGCTACAAATAAGATTAAACCAGGAGTCCCAATCTGCATGTGTACAAACCATCACCTCAAAGACATCTTCCAGAAGTCTCCATCCTAGTTTCTCTGAAGCAACCTGGGGGTTGTTTCTTTTGTTAACAAACTTCCAGCAGAACTGGCATATTCAATATGTGTCCCATTCCCGTGACAGTGTGCTTCCATCAGGTCAGGTCACAGGTGCCACCCCCTGCATTCACTGCTCTCCCATAACAATAAATATTTGCACCTGAGATGCACTGATGAGGGACTCTGCTTTGTTCTATGTCACAGCTAAAACAGGAAAGAGGAAATCCCTGCCCCACTCATTTTTTCCCCTTAACTCATTTTCCTTTCCCTACCCTGTTTGGAAACAATCTAGCTTGAAAAGATCTATAAAAACTCATTCCTTCCTGCTGGTGACAAGCAATGGAATAACTTCTGCTAGCACAATAAATGAAGCAAGCAGATAGCGAGGACAGCAAAAGTACTCATTGACAACCAGGTATCATCAGCATCAATGGCAAATGAGTGTCTGTGGCAGCAACGTGGATACCAGTGGTGAGGCAAACACCCTCTTTACTCCACACACAGTAAGCTCCAGAAAGGAGAAGCAACATCGTGCAGAAGTGGGAAGATTCATGAAGAAGGCACAATAGGTATTTACAGAAGTGATTGATATGCCAGAAAGAAAATTATGAATTTCAAGTCAAGAGAAGTACTGCAAAGCAGAACCAACCAGAAGTACCCCAATAAACCATTTTTCTCAGAACTTGCTGATTTAGTCAAATTAAAATATTCTTTATAATCAGCTATATTTCCAGTCTCTGAAAGTTTTCTGCTGTTTAGGGACAATAGTTTTTGAGGACTCAAAATTATTTCCCAGAACTCATATTCATTTTCAGAGCCACTCTTATTGCTGGCACATCAAACATGCTAAAACTGCGAGTCGGGAATTTATAGGCCTAAAACTGTATTATGTGAGTCTTAAAAACTGAGATTAAGTGCAAAAATAGTTTTCAATTAATTTGGTTTTGAGCTTTGAGCTATCAGAATTCAAGGGTGTCAAGCTGTGCTATAAAACCTTTTACACCCAGAAAAGCAGGATGTTTTGTAAAATAACTAGAGATGAAATTTCCTATGACTGTGGGAGCTAAAGAAAGACACCTTGACAAACATGAAAAAAATAATGAAGCCATTCAATTTCACAGAAATAAGTTGCATCCAGTGAGCTGTGCAAGATCAGCCTGCATAGCTTTGTTTTATATTAGTTAAAGAAAAAGGCTATAAAGGACAAAAACAATGCCTCAGGAAAATAGTATGGCATTCTTTGCTTTAAATAGGGTGCACATCCACTGTTTTTCCCAAGGGATTTAAGAAGACTTGACCTATTTGGATGCCTGTCTCTTAGAGATTGTGATAGCTAAATATGCAGCTGTGTCAGCAAATGGAAAGAGAATTTCATTCATGTAACATCTGGCCTCATTTTAACTCATTAATGCTTCTCTGGAATGACTGCTTAGTCAAGATAATGAAATAACATTTAAATATGGTCTTGTTATTGGTCTGTCATCCTTTGATCCAGAGATTAATTTAGGTGACCTAAGAATTTAAGTACACAATTTAACAAGCAGGTAAAACAGCATACATGTGGATTAAGCCTGGCAAACACAAGGCTAGTTTTAATAGATATTGATGCATGGGCATGGGAGCCATGCCCACCATGTAAAGAAGTTAAGTCAGTGTGAACCAAGAGATTCCCACAGCCCACAGGGGTCAGGAAGGGCCACCTCTCAGTGGTATGCCCAGAGAGACACAGGCAAAAGCAGCTGCCTGGAACTGCTCGGTAATATGAAGCTGCTACATGGAACGCCTCAGTAGGCTTGGGCTCTGCACATACAGACCACAACAGAGCAGGAGCTCCTTAGAAATTCCCATCTCCAAATATGAGATGCACATAGAAGGAAAAAGGAAGATGATGCACAAAAATAAGCAGCCGGAAAAAAAAGGCTGACAGAACGACAGGGGTCAAAGCATTCCCTGCCTTGAACCAGCAGGATGGCAATTCCATTCAATTCCCTGCCCTGAGCTAGCCTTTGCAAACAATCAGGGATTGCTGTTTAGGGTCTACAGCCCAGAGACCTCCACTTCCCACAGTGGCTCTGTGCCCAGCCTGCTGTATGTACTGAGGTGGTTTTCAGGCAAAGGACATTCCTGCTGGTGCTCAGGCCTTGCAGCCTGGCTGGCTGTGTTCATCTGACACCTTCCTGCCACTGGTCTGGAATGTTCTCTGGAAGGTCAGAACTAGGATTATTTTGGAGACAGAGTTACCTGGAAAGAACAAACCGAGTACTGTGCATTTCAAAAGCTGTTGCCAAAATCTTCTAAAACTTATTAATCCAAAGCTGGTTAGGGTTTTGTTTTTGTTTGGGGCTTTTTTTAGATGAAACGCTCTAAACCTCCTCACCATGAGTAGGAGGTAAATAAGAGGGAGGGAAAAGCCCTCATTTCCTTGAACCTCAGCTCAAGCACAAACCACAAATATAATCAACCATTGGACAACATATCCCAATGTAAACATTGATATTTTTCAGTACAAGTAGCTATTGAGAGATGAATAGCCAGGGGAACAAATTCAGAAGACAAGCAAGTTAGTAGACATTGAAGAGGGGTGATTTAAACCTCTCTTTTATTGTTACAAGCTCCTTTAATTTCATGGGATCCAGTCCTAACAGATATATCAGAACAGTGCTCTAAGCCTGAACTAATGCTCCAGATGTCTCAGCTTGTCTCCTCTGCAGGTGCACACCAGAACAGCCTCACCAACCAACAATCCTCACTGGTGGCAATCACTGCTGATTTATTCTGAAATGGAGGACCTGCGTGTACATATTTCAAACTCCTAATGCTTTCTTTTGCTAGAATTCAATCTATTTGGTTACAGGATTGTGGAGGACTGAGATAGAAGAAAGGATTTTAAGTTCCCCCTTTTGTTCTGACGCATTGTACAGAAGTGTCTCTACTTGTTTTATTCCTCTCTAAGGACTTCTCTTTTTTCTTCTTTCTTTTTTTTTTTTTTTTCCAGAACAGCACACAAGTGTTAGGAGAAGGGATACATAATTAAAGTAAAACATTAAAATGTCACACAGAGATTAAAAAATAAAGAGCTGCTGTGCTGATTTTCCACATATGCAAGCCAGGCATCCATTGGCATATCCAAGCCTGACCTTTGGAAAAACAGAATCCCCCTCGTCTTCAGTGCTTCCTGTAGCCCTGCTTAAAAAAAAAAAAAAAAAACAAAAAACCCAACAACAAAATAACAAAATCAAAACAAAGAACATGTGACTACCTGCATACATTAGCAGAGATATTGATCACTCTGAATGCAAAGACATGCATCTTTTTGTGATGCACGTTGTGAAAAATTTTGGGGGAAGGAAGAATAATATTTTATTAACTTAGTAATGAGAAGTTTCCACAGCTAAGGTAATACATGATAATATGGACTGAACAGCAGCCCATTGTTTGAGAGCAGAATGGAGCCCTGTATGGGATCACTGCTGGATTCTGTACACCACAGATGGAAGGGAGGAATTACACCCTGGATTTGGGGTGTGAAGGGGGGTATGCATTTCTTTTATGGTTTTATTGGCCTTGCACACAGGTCAGTGAGTCACACACTCACACACACACACAAAGATATGCTCATGCATGCACACTCTGCAGCACTGACAGTCTGTCAGAGCTGGGAGGCAGCTTGTCTAAGCTGAAAGTTTAATGAGTGCCCGACACTAAGCTAACAAGTTTTTCAAACAGTGGCTAACAAAAAACAGGGATCAGGGAGACTGCATTTGGTGCCAAGAGATTTGTTTTAATATTAACAAGGACTGAATTCAGGCAATAAAAGAGGAGGAAAATAATATCTTCTGAAAGTGCTGAAAGCCAGGCAGTTCAATATATTTGAAACAACATATGTTTTTTAGCAAGAGATTTTTCTCTTTTTTTTAGGATGAGAAAGAAAATTCAGGAATATGAAGCAAAAGTAAGTGGTTAGCAACACAAAAATGTCAGCAAATACACACATAGTAGAATTTATTTTCTATCCTACATTTCTAAAACTTGACATAATAAAAGCTGTGGAGTTTTTTAGTAAAGAGACACAGATTCCCCCAAGAGAGTCATGCTACAGTCCCACAAAGGTCATGATAAGATCTTTTAATAAGAGTGTCCATTTTAACACTACTGGGGATCTGGATCTATGATACTAAGTAAAAAAAGTATTGTTAAATCTTTTGCTACACTTCCTAGGCTTTTTTTGAGGATTTTAGGATCTGGGCTTAGAACTTTGAGACACACTAATGGTGGATGACCTGTCTTAGAGTCTTCTGAGATGTGTTCACAGCATCCTCTCTGGAGTAAAAGATGTGTGCCTAGATTCCTGGTAATGCTTTCTCTGAAGTTCAAAGACAATAACAAACCTAGACAAGCAATGGCTGCTGCCACCATAATTAAATGGAAGGCTCAAACCTTGAAAAAGAGTTGCAAAAGACTGTACCAGTGAAAAGGTATTGATGTGCTGACCTTGTGTTAGGACTTGCAATGTTATCAGTCTCATCATTCCAAGCCTACACTGAAAATGAGACCTAATTTCAGAAACTAAATGGGATTGAATTGCTTCATAGTTGAAAAGGAAAACTCAGAGTGTACTTGGGATTTAAACCATGACCTTTTCTCTCTGAGTCTACATAGCAGTACCTCTTTAGTTCTAAAAACATCACACATCTGGGGAAATTTTAAACTGTGGCCAAAAGTTAGAGGTTTTACACAAGAGAAAATTTACTAATACAATGTTCAATTAAATTTTCAAACAGTTTCATATACCTGATTTGATCAGAACCACGTAACTTTTCTCAAAGCTGAGACAATTGAATCAGATAATAGGATTAAAGTTTCCATGGCCAATGGTGCATAAAGAAATTATGTATCTGAGGTACTGTTTCTTTGAACCATTAGTCTGAATGACTACGTAACAGTCTCCAGCTGGGTCATCTGAGGATGCTTTTAAAGATCTCTTCAAAAGCTTCAGCCTGTTACTATACCAAGACCAGAGTCTAAATTACTGACCAATATCCTCTCATTCATTCCATGTGATTCCCTACATCTCTGTACAATGCACCAAGTTCTCATAATTTTAGGTTATTGCCTTTACATTCTTTTCTTCATCCTTCCTTAAACCAAATAATGTGAGGAATACATACAAATTCTTGTGACTGTGTAGAAAATCAGGGATCTTTTAGAAATATTTGACAAATACTGCTTTGAAAATACATTGAGTTTTTCCAGCCAAAGCCACTTCAAATGATTCTTGGAGTCAAAGGCTTCCTGGGTTCTTCAGTAAGGAAAAGAGGGAATGAAGCAGAGAGAGAGAAAAAAAAAAAAGAGAGATGGTTAAAAAGGACTGGCTACAAACATCTGAAAGATTAAAGTCAAATCTGACAAGGCAGCAACTTCATCCATAAATTAAACAAAAATTGCTTATCCCAAATCTATAATCCAGTTGCAAAACTATGTAATTTTTACCTTTTTATATGGATCCAACAGCTGGAAACTACCAAAAGTACCAACAGATGTCTAAATGCCTTTGAAAATAAATGCTGTAGAAAAGTACTGGGGATTAAATGGAATGAATTTAAATCAAATTCTTAGATCAGCCAGAGTTCAGCAACCTTTTATTTATAAAGTTATTCTACAGGGAAAATGGAAATATCTAGAACCTTTTGTAAGTGAAGCCAGAGTATTTGCAACAGCTGACATGCCATTAGGCAACTGAAAAAAATATGTAAAAGGAGATGACTAGAAGAATTACTCCACTGAACAAGTGGAAAAAGAGAAAACTTTTGTGATCTATTTGTTATTTAATAATGTGAGCAGCAAGACAGAGAAAAGGAAAAGAGCTGTGACCTTTTCCTGACCATCGGATAACATAATAAGAATCAATTTTTTATGAATTATTTATCTTTACTCAGAAAAAGGAATTCCACATGGAATTTTTGCTGTAGTATCTACTGAACTTTAAATTTACATCTTATTCAGGAATTATTTCATGTTTTGTTCATTATTATTTCAAATTTTAAACAATAAATTTTAAGAAAGAGACACTGTCCTTTTTTGTGGTTTTAGTGCTCTTGACATAAGGAAGACCTGGTCTATGATGAACACATAAATACAATACAGCAAATAGCCATTTTCATGCTACTCTTTTTTTCCCTTTAGATTCATAGAAACAGTAAGGGAAAATACAGTTTCTAAGAAGACAGTATGTCACCTTTGAAGCATACACCGGGCTTACTCTATGAACAAAGTGTCAGTCCTATCAACTTAAATGTGTAGTACTTAGAAAACAGTTTCACAGCCTAATGGAAAAAGCTTTGTTAGAGCTGAGTCATTTTGCTTTACTATCAAGTACTGCTTTTTTATAAAATAATGCAAGGAAGATGTTCTGTGTCTTCAGCAACACTGAGAATCATCAGTCGCACTCCTATAAATATTAGTGGTTTGCATTTTGAAAACAGTTGCTTTCCAGAAGACTGATCCTCCCTTTTAATACCAGACATGATGAAAGTTGATGACACTACAGGGCAGAAGATTTAAAAGCAAGAAATGGAAAGACTTCTGAACAGCGTTAAACAGACCTGTTAAAACTTACCACCCCAGAAGGTCACAAAGGGAGAATAACTAGCTGGGTATTAATGAAAGGCTGGGATCATTTTATGGCCATTCACATCTGTAGCCATGTTAGGCAGAGATGATTGCACTGATCAGACCAAGCTTCAGGGCATAAACTGTCTGTCTTTGGGCTGTACCTGCCACAGATCACTTGCCAAAATAGCATTCTTTCTCCTTGCCTCTCTCCTGCCTCATAAAGTTCTGAACAATTAGACTTCTACATTAACTGTCAACCATTTTTTTTCTCCAGTGGTGGGCACTAGTCAGTGCCAGAGACAGTGGACCTGATTTCCCCACAATGTGTGGTTTCTGCAGCCGAGACGTTCCATCGTGCCACTAAGACAATGCCCCATCTGGACCTGTGCAGGCTGGGAAAAGGCTCAGCTCAGGGCACACTTGAATTGGGAATGCTGTCTGCAGCACATGTGACCTTTGTATCTCAATCTTCTAAAAGGCTACATTATATATTTCAGTATGGTGGACTCCAAATTTCTTGTCACTGTCAGCTCTCAGAATTTCCCTATGCCCCACCCTTCTAATCCAAGTTTTCATTGGAAAGACAACAAAGGTGATATAGTTAGAGAAACCAGCTACAGACCCATTTATCACTGTTTTATGGACCGCCACTGGTCCATAAACGACAGTTTAGGAATTGCTGGCCTAAAGCATCAAAGAAACACCAGGAAATAGCAACTAGACTATCTGTGGATTTAAACTATGAGAATAATAGTTTTGACAAATCTCTGTCTTCTTTTTTTGACCATAAATGCTCTACCAACAAATTGTAACTTCGTTTATTTATTAGTCACAATTGCTGGGCAAATGGAATCCACATGTCCCTAGAGTATGCTTGCATAAAAGACCTTGATCTCAGTTTCTCTGTTAACATGAATTGGAACAGTCACTGTGTCATTTCAAGTAGGTAAAGATCATATTTAAACCAGAGCTCTGGGCTGCTGGTCAAATTCTGACAGTTTTACAAGAAAATTCTTGTCAGTAGCTATTTTCTGTCTTTTATTACAGGGGAACAGGAGCAAAATGGTCTGATTTGATGGCTATTTGCCTTACTGAACTGATGAATAATTTGTCCATTAGATGACTTTCCTACTGGAAATCAATGTCACACATGACATTATCGCACATGAGATCCTCTTGGTTTTCAAGTCCAGACTTGCACATCTGAGACAATTATCTCACAACTGCTCATTTTCAGAATTGACATTTATGGTCCTAGTCCAATGGTAGCTAACTAGATGTCACACCTGTTCAAAAGGACTGTTTTCTGTTTAAAATAATTGTTATGATGAAGCTGAAACATTCTGTGATTATTTAGATGGTGCCAAATTACAAGCTGTCTCTTTTGGGTTTTTTTTTTTGCCTAATTTTGCTTTGGCCTACTTTTATTGCAATTTCACAGCATATTCTGGGAATATCTTGAATATTTACTCATCTTTTTATAATAATGAAAACAAAAATATGTTTCCATGTGTCCTAATTTTGCTCTTCTGCATAAGAGTATTATAGTGAAATCATTGTGCCCTGCATCTGTGTCATAACTCAATGCCTAATGTAGGGCTAGCACTTAATCCTGAGCAAAGATTTTGGAAATAAGAGCCAGAAATAGAGAAAAATAATTCTAGAAAATGGAATAAATATTTGGTAAGTTATGCCCTTGTCCTCCTCTACTAATTGCTCCTGTGTCTATAACAAGATGCTGCAGTTTTGGCTTTCATTGCTTTACCATAGTCCCTCACTCTCCCAGTTTGGTATGAGCAAACAGCACAGGAATGGAAAATAACAGACTACTTAGTCATAAAAGATATTTCAAACATCTCATAATATTATGACCACATAAAAATTGTTGACCATAGGAGATCATGATCCTGTTAATTTTCCACAAATTTTCCATGGCTCTAGATGAAAGAAAAAGAGGGAAAATTTTGATATCATTGTAGTTGGTTTATGTTGTTAGAGGTTTTTTGCTTGGTTGAGTTTGGGCTTTTTTGTTTGTTTGTTTTTAATACAATTCTGTAGTTTCCTTTCTGGCAGAGAGCTGAAATATGTAAGCCCAGAAGGTTCTTGCTATTTTTAAAAACTACTGAATGGTTATGATTATGATAATGATGATGATTATTATTATTAGCTATGGTGATATGGGATAGCAAGAAGATTGTTTTGTCACTTGAATTTTGATTAGGGCACAAAAATTTTAATGAAACCTTGTAAGTTGTTCTTGGAGCTACATCATCACTTTTTGGTTTATGTTTTATTCTCTAATCTCTTAGTTCAGAATCACTTCAATTAATTTGTGGTGGGAATTTGTCCAAGAAGAATCAGTGTCTGGTTGAAATAAAAATGTTTTAGTTTATGGTACTGACAAATGATACGGCAGCCCAGCAATACTAAGAATTGCACAGACACATAACAAGAATCCTTCCACTAAAGCTCATGTGAAGTCAGGATGGTGAACAAGGAGCTGGCAATAGAAGTCTAATCTCCTGACATGAGTCCAGTACCCTTCCCCAGGACTATCTCAAATTATGCCTTTCTCCCATTTTCAAATTTCTGTCTATTTTTGAAGTGAACATTGGCACACTAGAGCAGCTTGGGGTCAAGTCCAACAGCTTCCCTCCGGATTCCAAGCTCACTGTAGAGGTTGTAGCCCTTTGGTTTTGGTCTATATTCATCTCTACTTCACCCAAAGCAATAATAGAAAGTGATGAAAGATACACAGCTGGCCATTGAAGCACAGACAGAACAGAAGATGAAAGCTGATTGCTCCAGCTCAAAACTAAGAAAGTCTCCTTTAGCTGATAGTCTAAAGAGCCTGGATTTGGTATGTGGTTAATCTGTGCAAGGAGAGGGGCAATGAAGCACACAGGCAACCATCCATTCCCTGCTGCTTTGTGTCTAGCTGCAGACTCCCAGTCATGGCACATATGCTTTCTCTTCTCGTTCTGCCACTCTACTCCTGAATTTTGCCAATCTTCTCCACTAGTTCTATTCACTCAATACACAACTCAATGTGCAGAGTAGAGACTTCTCTGTGCTTTTTTTCCCTTCATCCAGGAATTTTGCAAACCCATCCCTGCCTTGTCCGGATGCAACTAAAGCTCTTCCCTTTATAAACAAATAAAAACAGAAAAGCTGCAGTCACAGAACTTTGTTGATTCTTCTTGTGCCATGTTAGGGTGCACATGGCTCCCAGCAGCCTTTGAAAACCCAATGCATGGATTAGCTACATCAGCACATGAAGCCCTTCAAACACACTGAAAAAGGAATGATGTTTTTTTATTGTAAAAGCCCTGCACTGTCACTGTCTAGACTTACCAGGCACCCATTCCATTTCAGTGCATCAAAACAAATTTAACCTAATGCATCTTAACAAATGAAAGCTCCCTAAACAATATACCATCAACAGGGCTTCATAATTGCAGGCTCAGTGCTTCTGGGAGAATGTGATGCTCCTGTGAAACTCATATCCTTGGGCACAGCAGTGTGAAGCAATACTCTCCACAGTCAAAACCAAGGTAGAAGAAGCATGCGCCAAGTTTTAAAATATTTTGTTGGCTTAACAGAAATTCTCACTTAATTTTTTTTCTTTTCTTTTCTTTCTTTTTTTTTCCCAGTTCTTTGCCTTCTGGGAGGTTTTTGGGGGGAAGAAATAAAAAATGTGGCAGGACCCTCCCTCGAAATGTTTATTAAAAGAAAACAATAACAAAAGGCTACAGATTCTAAATGAAATATAAACAGCAATATTAACTTCTTTCCAGTTTGGGGGAAAATATGCACAATTGTTTACAGTTAAAATTTCCCAGATGGCATTTCAGAACTTGTTATTCTTTGGGCATTTCTTGTCACAAAGGCAAGAAAAAGAAAATGGATTTCTACAGGCCCTCAAAAAGTATATGGCACAGATAGCACCCATGCATTCAAATATTTAATCCCTTTACTCTCTTAAATACAGGAAACCAAAACCAAATCAATATAGTAAAATGGACTCAAAACCACTGGAAATATTTATATCAATTAATCAGCCATTTGTTGGTTACTTAGAGTTAATCCATATATTTTATCGCAGACTGGGGCCTCTTCCAGTTATTACTGGCTATTTCTCAAGCAAGAAGGTCTGAAATATTTTTCAAAAGCAGTCATTAATTTCTTGCATAGCCTGAGGCTGATGAAATCATCCTTTGATGAGATATATTTTAAACAGAGACCATTTACTCAGATATTTGCAAATGTATGACATGACACTTCCCAGCAACTCTGTAACTTCCACACGAAAGATTGCTCAGCTCCATGAATCTTCATGTGGCCAGCTAAGCAATCTAGATTTTCCATGGCTTATTTTCCAGACTCTGTTAAGACTAATGCTACAACATCAGGAGCTGGTAACGGAAGTGTCTTTTCCACTTTTGATAGTAACAACATGGTTTTTACAACTCTTTTTTGTTGGAATCTGAACTCACCCATTGTAATATATTTATATCCAAACTAAAGCCAAATTTCTTCCTCCTGCACACATGGGCTTAAAAAATAACATTTTTCTGTTCCTTAGGATCTTCTGATCTGGCTGCAAAGGCAAATTATATAAAAATTTAAATAAAATATAGATATTAAATATATATATTTAATAATAAATATATGATATATATTAAATATAATAATAAAATATATATTAAATGCTGTTAGAGTTTTGAGACCTCCCATGGGCAGGAATTATTATCCTGTGTTACAACATGAAGAAGAGGGATCCTGTAAAGCTCATTTGTTTACTGCTGCTGCAAACTCCATGTGACCTTGGCTTAGGCCTACATTTTTTCAGAAGTACCTATCCTTCAGTTCTGTAGGAAAGTTATTTTGAAGCACTTAAAATACACTTTTCAGGAGGTAGCGTGATCCTAGCACTGATCCTTAGGAAATCAATCCCTTAACAAACATTTCTAATCCGAACTACCCAGGAAGGCAGCCAAAATCCCAGTTACTTTAAAGAATTTATTCCTCTCTGTTTCTGCTTCCCAACAACATCTCTAAGATTAAGAAAGATCTAAATCATAGAGTGTTTTATTGAAAACACATAAATCAGAAGCAGGCAACTGGAGTCACGTAAGTATTTGAATAGACAACTAAGCCACAAGAACATTGAGTTCTACACCCAAGTTACACAAAGCTGAGCAGAAATACAAACTGGCCATCTATGGTTTGCCTGAGCTCTAATTTTCAGTTTTCATTGTTGAATTATGGTCCCTCTGCCACCTTATAGTACAAAGAATTGTCTTTTCTCCTTTCCTTCTGGCTGCACTGGGTATTGACTAGGGATGAGAGTGGTTTTGGCTTGCCTTTACTGAATTCTATGATAAAAAGTGGTGTTAGTTAATAGTCATCATCTATCTGCTCTAAAAGCACCATGAAAAAAAAAAAAGAACATTATCTCCTTCAAAGAAAACCTTGACTTTTATGAGTACCTTGTACTAAAACTAGAAGGGTATTGTCTGCATTCTGTTTTCAACTTTGAAGAGCTACTGTGATGCAAAAAGCACAGCTTTTCTAAAGCACTTACTAGCACTATAATAAAGTGTGAAGCAGCAAAGTCCCTTCTAGTTCTGAGGCAAGCTTGCAAAGCCTTTTTTCCAAAAAAAATGAAGAAAGCATGAAATGAATTTGTCTTTCTTCATGTCCTTTTATTTTAATTGGCAATTTTATTTTTATGGTTAGGTCCAAGAAACAGAAAATTATCACAGTTACACAGACATCTATGTTGTGGCTACTAATAGCACAATTTATAGAACTGACCTCTGTAAAGAACATAAGCCTAAAGTAAGACCCAGACCAAAAACCTAGCAAGGGAAGTCCTTTGGTTAAAAGTCAAGACTCTCTTAACTGCAATTCAGTGACTCTTTCCCCATTCAGTGAAAATACTGTGTACCCCGACAGTCACATTTCTGATTTTTTTATGGGAGTCACTTTGACTGAATTATTTTGTCCTGCTAGTCCTGAGACTGGGACCTCATGATACACTGGAGTTACTTATGCTGCAGTTGTGAAATACTTTAGCATTGTGGCTACAGCTGCCTGTAAAAGCCTTGGCCTTTCATGAGGAGAGACAGGTTTTGAGATAGCTGAGGAGACCAAAACCAGACTGAGGCAATAACATGTTCCACAGAATAACAAGTTTTCTATGGCATGTTGTTTTCCTATGGTTTCATTTTAAAAAGATTTTATCTTTTACAGCTGGATGTATACTCCAAAAAGATACCCTGGAATGAAGAATGTGCCTGAGAATTCATCAAAACCCGACAGATGTGTGGAACTGTCCCCTTCTTCGTAGTGTAAACTTAACTATTCCAGAAAAGTCTTCAGCTGCTTCATTGTTGAGAGCCATGATACACTGAATTCATAGAATACCCCTCACTGAATTTAATTGAGACATAACTTTGCCCTTAATGGTCAGATAGAATGACAGACTAGCATACTCTAAAACATATAAAAATGATGGAAATGAAGACTACAGCACATGTGCCCCTTTGGCAGCCTTTGGAAGTTCAAAGGAACAGCAGCCATAGCATCAATGCAGCACCTTTCCATAAAGAATATGTACTATCTGTTCAAATCCATATTCCTAATTTCTACTAGCGTGTATCCTACACACTGGTATAGTTCCTAACTATTACTAGTTTGAGTACTAGAATTCAAGTAATTCAATTTTGGTAAAGAATGCATTAGATCTGACCATTTTACTTTGAAAATGAGAATTGAAAAGTAATAACTCTTCTATACAACATTTGGACACTTTCTTTTGCTAGTGCAGTATCTAATTTCCCTCTCCCTTTTCTCTTTTGAATATTGGCAATCCTTTGTCTTGTGGTTACTTTAATTTCTGCTTTGAATGCTTCCCTCCAAGCTAAAGTGGCTTGCTTTTGATTTTGCTTTGTTTTGTTCTTGTTTAACGGGTGGATTGGAAACTTCCAGATGTCAATATCTAGTAAAATTTTGTCTTGGAGCAGCCCTTCCAAACATTCACTTCAAAACCTCAGCATTCTTCCAGCAGTGACTTACACTCCAGTCCCCTGGCTGGTGAGTGCACCACCACAGCAGGACAGCCATGCACAGGCTGACAGTCTGCCCGCTGCCATCGCTGCCACCTGTCCTTTGGGAACAGCACTTGGCACACGTGGCCCCGCAGTGCACATTCAGCTTTGGCCTATGGTAAATGCTTCAGGTGAAGGAAGGAAAGTCTGGGTCACAGCCAGTTGTGAAAGACTGTACACGGCCAGGATTAGGGACGTGGCGTCAAACTCCCTGTCTCTACAGATCAGCATGCACCTCTGGGAAGGAGAAAAGATATCTATTCCTTGAAACACTCTTGACTTGCTCTAGCTGGTAACCATCCAAATGAATAGTGAACCTTTCTACAAGTCTTGCTCAGATCCAGAGAGCAATTTTTCTGCCAAATGCTGTTCAGCCTGAGCTGTAGTTATGTGTCCTGATGGGCAGTGATGGGCTCTGTGTTTGTGCCTGAGAGTAGGAATGACAGGAGACAGTTTCTAGTCCTGCTTCTGATTTCCTGCTTTTCTCAGCTCTGTTCCTTACCACCTATGGTATTTTTAGACAAGCAACAATTATTCACTGGCACAGAAGCTAAGTTTAGCATGAATGGAGATTGAGCTCTTAACAAGAATGTTTACAATGAGATAAAGCATTTTAAAAAATAAATTTGTCACTAAACATTAAAGAGATTATCACCACTGGTCTAAGATTACAGTTAGAACTGGAAATACAATTTCAGACCACAGCAACAAACAAACTTTTGCTCATATTGCTAAGGGAAAAAGGTTGTCATGCTGGCAGCTGTGAAACAAATTACTTACTTTTATTCTTAAACTACTACTCTTGACTATGAGCTTTTGGGCTATTCTGAAAGCCCTTCTGAGAGGATTAGGGGCTGAGGGCAAATTAGGGTTAAGAACAACAAAGGCTGAAGAAGCAGTCACTGGAATTGAAAGGCTGAAAAGATAAAATGAATACTACTGCTGCCAGGGGGAATGGTTTTTTAACACTTTAGGTAGCAGATTTCAGTCATTTGATAGTCTAACTTGGATTATGAATGAGGGCGCGGATGAGCAATGATAGACATGAATTAGTAGATGGATTTCCCAATGTCTAAATAGGTAGGAATAGAGCTCTAAAGGCCAGGGCTCCTAGTCTGTAGTTACTTGTGTTGCACTTGGGGTTTGTGATAACGAGGAATGGAGAGGTTTCCTTACCTGAGCCCCACATAGAAGAGGACTAGTGTTGGCACAGGTGAAAGATGCAAAACCAAGAAGCCGGAGCAAAACATGGAGTTTCTGGCACCTGATCTTTTCTTCCTTACTACCTGAGCTCCAGGCAGAATTCATTCTTAGAGAAACACAGTGTTAGAAGTGAAGGCTGGCTGAAGAGGCAGTGTGTGCATGTGTTGGGAGAAAGAGTTTTCTCACTGCCTTGCTGTACATTGTCTGTAGGTAAACAATGCTGTTGAGTCCATACAAAATCCACTTAAAGGCAAATACGCTTGACAGAAACATGAGTTTCTCTTTGTACACTGTTCAAATTCATGAGATACTCCAACAGAATTACATATTCCAGAGATTCCACACCTGAAGACCTTGGTTTGCTTTTAAATATGCTACAAGCCTGATTATGATCACAAAGCAGCTTCACATCAGTGAAAGAAAATACCATTCCATCAGGTCAGGTGGTGAAAATCAACATAACACTGACTTCAGCAAAACTCACACAATGTCCAAAAGTCAGGGATATATTCCATTGAGTTCATTATCAAGGTCACTAATAAAGTCAGTGGACTCTATCTACCACCTCTAGTTAAAAATCACACTACAATGAAGCCAGACCATGCTGAAAATCCACTTAGCTAAGAGTAAATACACTACATATTCTGAAAGAGTGATGGAGAGCTCCATAGCATGGGAGAACATGCCATCAAAAATGAGTTTCCAAATTTAAGAGGATGATGAAGAGTTTGGAATACTGCTTTCAATAAAAGTCTGAGCATAGCAAAGATGATGGCAAAAATACAATATATTTTTAAAAAGGTAATATTTGATAAAATTAGAACTGATTACAAATTAAAAGACACAGTAAAAGGAATTCTGATAAAAGTATTGAAATAATAAAGATGGAACTGACCAGTGGGAAATGACTGCCAGCAGTTGTCCTGAGCCGCAACATAAATTATTGTGAAACATAACTCCAAGTAAAATAATAAGCCGGCTTTCAGTTTGAGGCAGAAGTCACAAATTTTTAAGGAATCAATTAAAGTGAGGATAAAAAAAAATCACTGCAATGAACTCTGTAAGAGCTACTCCCACACACTGGATGTCAGGGGACATTCAGTCAGCAAGCTACATAAACATTCCATGATTGCTTATGTAATACAAGTAATATGCTCATCCAAAACCAAAAGCAAAACCAAAAGCAAACCCAGAAACAAACAAAAAAAACCCCACTAAGCCAAAAAAAATAAATAGGGCCTGAACTTGAAGATGTGAAAAAGACTGAATGTTTCTTAATTTATGTAAATATTATAGTTTTTTCTTTGAATTTGCTCTAGCTTCCTGCTTTTTCCCTTTTAAGAGTCATTGTTGCCTTTTTTTGCTTTAATAATGCAGGTAATAACTAGTAGATGTTGTAATAGGAAGCCAGGCCTGTGAAACAGATGCACCAAACCCACCAGAACAGTCCAAAATAAGTGGTTAGCAGTATGACCATAATAATTTTTTCTCAGCAAGCTATTATTCCCAGCTTGTGCCTTCCTCAAATATACAACTGATGACAATGTCACTCTGCATCATTATCGAGTAACCCTCCAAAAGCTTGAATTTCTTAAATAAAACTGGTCTTAGGGTTCTCCATTAAGCCTACCAGTCTGTAGCAGTATAACTTTGCCTATTTTAAAAACATGAGTCTATCTTATGGCTTCAGAACCTTCAATCAAAACTCTTATTGAAGAGCACTGTACAAATATCAAGAAGTTTCTGCTCCCGTGATGTCACTACCTAAAGACATGGCAAAAAAAAGAAATCTCATCAGAGAAAAGCAGGTGCAAATTAAAACCGAACGGAAGCCATTTGATTACAATTGTGCACTAACTGTACCACACATCCAGGAATATAAATGGAATAAGCAGCCATGCCCCACCAACCCCAGAGCAAGATTTAAACAACAAAGCCAAAGTGCTCTTTCAAGAATGGTGATGCAGACATGGGAGATTTTCTATGTAAGGTCATACTGACCATCAGTATCCTAATTTTAGCTACTGAGAATCTACATTTTCACCAAAAGCCAATTTTTGATAAAGTATTTTGCTGTATGCACCTTCTGCATATAAGTCCAAAGGAACTGAGCTCACAGTTACATCAAGATTCATGACAGTGCTGCAGCAAATCCTCATTCCTAACATAATTTTGAAGAGTACATGTATGGTGGTGTGGTTCCAGGGTTTTTACTTTCACTGAAATTCAGAAATGTCAGCTATTCCACAGTATCTTACTCAGATAAGATACTTACTCCTCTTTCCTTGCATCAGAAATCTACTAGGTTTGTGCCTAAGAAAAGGATCTGAAAATGCAACTGATTCTAGATTCTCTGCACCCTAGTAGTTAGGAGTGATTGCCATTATTCTCAAATATGACGCACCAATAATTTTACAGAGTCATCATCCATGACATGACATTTCATTAGGTCCCCATCCTCGAGAGTCAGACTATTGGAAAGCATTTTTGTCTGCAAAGATAATGCACATGCCTTTTTTCATTGCCTGCTTACTGAAAAGTATGTATTATGTCCCTGGGTGTATTTTTTATTGCACTCTATTATTCAGTTTTTGCATAATTTAAAAGACTTGATGGAAGGAACAGATCATTGCCATGCAAATGACTGTGAGATGAAAACCTCATCATTGTGCTATGCCAACACAACTGAGCCTTCAAAAGTAGTCAGTTCCCATTGCAACCAAAGGAAGTTATGTGGTGAAAAGCCCTCTGCAATCCATTGAAATTGTGTCCCTTAATGTTTTACAAATGCCTGCAGCCGCAATGACTCTCTCAGTACTGCTTGTATCACAGCAGCCAGCTCCTTGTGCAACTCAAATCAGTGACTACAGCGGCAAAGGACATTTGCTTCTCTCTCCAGCAGCCAAGGCTGGTTAGCACTTTACAGGCTTCTCACTGGTAAAATTTAAAGTTTGCAAGTATCATCAATTCTATCAGCAGAGAAGTGAAGTGACTTGCCCATGGTTATCTTGTGAACTGAGCACAGAAATCAATTTCTGGTTGCATTGGGAACTTCCCTAGCTATTGGAATATACAGATATTTTTGAATCATTGCATTAGTAAACATTCCTTGCAAATACAAATTAATAGCTGAACACTAGCAAAGCAGTAGACTTTCCTAGTGCCTTCCTCTGTGGTTCTGACGAAGCTTCCAAATATTTATTATTTTAATGTATCACCTTCATGAACTTACTGAAGCCCTTTGCTTCATGTTTATAGCCAGCTGGAGTAGATACAGTTTAAGAGAGGAGTAAAAATGAAGACAGATGCTTTGGACATTCTTACCATATTGTTAGAACACGTGTAACTGATTAACACATGTACATTAAAAAAACTATCTCTGTGCTAGTAAAATATTCATGGTTAATGCTTAGGCTCAAGCATACACTGGCATACAACCACTCCTACTGTTGATTTATTAGTACACTCCCTGGTATAATTTTGGCTCATGTCAACTGACACTCTCTGAAGCAATGTCTGGGCATGGTATGAAAATTCTTGAAGTTAGGGACTGTTTCCAGCTGATACCTTAAAGCAGAATGCTTTGCTTTGAGTGGAAGAGAGCAAAGCAGTGTGGGCATGACCTGTTCCATGCCCTTTGATACAGAGCCCAGAGAACGGGCCTTTGTCATTTTGTTTGCATTAAATAGTCTAAGAGACCAGTATTAGAAAATCCAGGGAGACAGGTTTCAACAGAGCATGGTTCAATGCTCCCCATATAATGATGTGAGCTTATCTGTATGGCTTTCTTTCAAGGCTTATTCCTTCTCCTAGCTGCTCACTAACTGTTCATGTGTGGTTGTAGCTGGAGGTGTGCACTTCCAATCTTGTTACCACATTGTTTTTCAAATGTTCATTATGTCATTTTCATAGGTGGTAATGATTACTTTGAGCTTTCACTAACTTCAGGGGCACTGATGGTGCTCTGCATAGCTGTAAAGATGTGCTTTCATAAACAGTTGGCTTGAGTTTCAGCATCTGCAGAACCCAGTGCAATGCAGAGATGTTTCAGATGGATTTTAAAGTAGCTACAGCTCCTGTGCAGGATGCTTCCTTCTACAAAGACATACGTACTAAGGAACTAAAATAGGTTTTATCTCTGCTCACATTTTGACAGGCACCGTTTTAGTAAAAGCCACACACCACTATCAATTTACCCATTAGCAGAGTCTCAGGCTAGTGGGTTACAAAGGCTCCCAACACAATATTCTCCTTACCTAGAACCACGAATGCTCTGAAAAACAGTGAAAGATTGCTAGTCATTTGATAAACACCAAGTGAAAACAAAAGAGAAGATATTAGTTACTATCTTTGAGACATTCTGTTGAATTATTATGAATTAATAGGGTTTATCATGGTAACTCTCCTCTTCAATGGTAGAATTATGGACTGGTCATATTTTAATGGCAATTCATTTACATGGTAAGGCAGATTTATTGAAGTTACATAGAGGGTGATTAGAGTTATTAGATACAGATGTTTCCTGACCATCAGCAAGTATCTGTAAGTACCCCTACAGATGCAGGGGTACTTACCACATCAGATCAGTTTTATTTTCACTGTACCCCAGCATGGCTGAATGCATGGAATACTTGTGAGTAACGCTGGTTTCTATCTAGTTTATGAAGGTGCATGTGTTAAGCAGGACATATATACATAACTTATCCTCCATATACTAAGATACAGCCTATATTTTCCATGAACAGCATGAATGCCTTGTTGGCCTGTGTGGCCCCAAGCCTCTCTACCAGCTCACAGCCCACTGACTGAAACATGAGGGCTTGCAACAGCCACCTCATTGGGGTGTTTCGTTAAGTCTTTTGAAGCAATTGTCCTGTATCAGTTAGATTCTAATAAGTAATTACTGGCAGGACCTATGCTTCCTTTGGAAATCTGTTTTGTTAAAGCAGCATGCCTGCTAGGCACTTATGATGGTTTTCTTTCTCTAAGTAAAAAATTGTTCACAAAGGCATCATTTTCTCATCAGATTGTTGACTGTTGGTTGCATGTTTGGGAGCTAATGTCACTTGTTTACATCATGGATAATAAATCCTCACCATTTCTCCATTCTTAACCCAGTTTCACATTGAGAGAAGCAGCTTTTCATCACTTAATTATAACTGAAAGAGGAGAAATCATACTGGTTTTGTCAGATAGTGCTTATTTCAGAATTGGGCAGATGTAGTACTCCTGTACTTTCTACCTAACATAAAAACATTAATTATGGTGTTTACACTTTCTTGTTTATTTGATTTTTTTATTTACAAGAAAAGTTTCCTAGTAGAAATATTTAATTATTTTTAGAAACCTGAGCTTTTTTATGCAACATAGTATAATTCCCAAAGCAGCTGCTTTGTGAAAGAAAAATAAAAATTGCACTTTTGTGGGAAGAAAAATTTCAAATAGAAGTAATTAGGCCACAATATCAGTTATTTGTTTTGGACACATGGAGTGGTGCAGATGCTTCAGTGTAGCTGCCTCATTTTGGACCTTTTCGCATTTGCCCATTTTCTTCTCCGGATCAGGTCCCTCACTAAGCATTCCCCACCATAACTACTTTCTCATATCCTGAGTGGCTGCCTTGGTGCACCCTGGAAGCTCCAAGACAACCTCTGAGAAGCACTCCAGAGGGCAGGACTAAAGCAGGAGGGCAGCCCTTATTCAGAAAAGTGGATGCACACCTTACACATCCCCCTGACTTGCTGGCAGTCAAAGAGAGAGGAGCATTTGGAGTTAGGGCATTTGGGGGATTTAACAATTAGAAGAATTATGCAAGACAACCTGCTGCTTACAAAGGATTTGAACTAAGCACAAGCCTTTGTCATATTAGCTGAAACTAAAAAGTTTATACTGCAATATTGTGCAATCTACATAGCAAATAAAATGTCAGAAATATGCAGAGACATCCTTCCACAAGTACTTTCCTCAGAGCTAGTGAATTTGGGTATGCTTTGTGGGGAACTATTTGGAAGCATGTTCCATAAGAGATGTTTCCATTCTCTCAGTAATGGCTCTGATAATTTTATACAGATAAAACACATTTCTTATGCAAATATAATTAAGTTGGAAAATTTCTTAAGTTCCTTTTGAACTCACAAAGTTTCATTTATCTCATCATATAAATCATTCAAAGAAAATTAGTATACCTGATAATGATGTAAAACAAACATTGACCGAATCACTCCCTACTTCTTTACTTTTTAATATCTTGATTAAACAGTACATTTTTCAGAAGACACTACCTATTCTATACATCTGTAAACCACCAATACCACAAAAAATGTACCCTAGGTTCTTAGAAGCACACAGGATAACTTGTTTAACTCACCTGACTCTCTGCACAGCACAGTCCCTAGACTCATAGCACTGATTGCTACTTGATGACTGTCATTTCTGGAAAGACTAGACTGTACCTTTCAATATGCCATTTAGTAGTCACTTACACTCTTCACCTTAGAAGACCAAAGATCTTTCAAACCCCAAATTAAGTATTTATATTTATATGTGCCTTTGTTCTGTGCACCCAGCTTTGGCTTCCATAGTCTGCTAACTAAAGAAGTCTGTTAATATCACAAAAATCCTCCTACTCATGAGCAGAGCATCTGATTCTACTCTTTGCTAGGTACTTATTTTGGTATTTTAGCTTCTCACTGTAAAAAAAAATAAGAGTAAAAGAATAATAGAATCACAGAATGGAGAAAATAATTCTGTCTAAAATATGACTTTAAGGAGTAAACTCAACTGCAGGCTACTTTTTTTTGAAGGATTAAGGAAATGTAACAGTTAATTCTCCAGCAGGTGTGAAGCCACATAGAGACTACAGGAAGGCTTGAAAGAAACAGAGAAAAGGCTAACAACAATGCCTTTGCATTAGATGCTACAAAAATAAATAAATAAGCAAAAATACCAGCAGAGACCTTGGAACTTTCTTGCTCAAACAAGACAAAAAATTAATTTACTCAAGGTTACCTCGTGTGTCTTCAGCAGAACCAGGTAAGAACCCTCCCTGGAGCCTTTTTTCTGGGCACCTGAGCATTTTATCACATTGCTCCTCATTTTCATAAGGCCTCTACTATAAGTCATTTGGAGGAAAGATTTTTAAAGCTGGCTAAGGACATCAGAACATTACCCATACTCAGGTATGTGTGGCAACATCCTATACTGTTCAAATAAATCATAATGTGCTTTTATGGCTCACTGTGGCTATTAAATCAGGATACTCACAAAACAAAAAAACAATTTCTGTATCCCACCCAATAAAATACATTACAAATTTTGAATTGTGATTCCAGCTGCAGACTGAATTGTATCAATACTTTTCATAATTAGATCTAAGATCCACCTAGCATTGACTATTATAGCAAGCATGTCAATAAAGTAAACCTCTCAAGAACACCACAAGCATATCCATCATTACCCTTAGAGAAGAATGATATATATCCTTGACATATAGGATGGAGGAAACAAAAGCATAGAAAGTGACATGCAGGCAAGCTAGGAATGTGCTCCTTTGCACCAGCAGAGTTTAGGTAGCATTTTCAAATCCCTTTTCAAAACTCTTTTATAGCATGAAGCATGCTTAAAACTGCTAAATTACAATATGGGCCACAGCATGGTTAGAAATTTTCCAGATATGCTGCAAGTCCTAATTCCTCAGTCCCCATCTCTATTATTGCAGCACTTCAATTGTGAGCTGCTCCATAGGGAAGATCTTCAACTGATCACTCAAAACCTGTCCCATAAAGGCTCAGATTCTTTCCAACACCTTCATGCTCACATGCTACTAACACTAAGCAAAATAAGTACTCTGAGAATCTCTGTCTCTTACCATTAGAAATCACCATATATCAAGTGGTTTGTAACCAGTTTGTGTCTACAACTCTATTCAGCCCAGTAATTTATGTAAGTGCTTATAAAAGATATAAAAGGGGAAAAAAACCTCAGCAAAATCCATTACACATGAGAAAATTTGAATCTCTAGCTAGAATTAATTTGTTAGGCTTTGTTACTTTGACTAGTGGCAGTTGGATTCCTTTTCTCACAAAAGTCTTTTTATTACTTGTCCTCAGAGGCATTCATTTCAGAGAAAGAGAAAAATAATAAATTTCACTTCGGTTTCAAGCTATCTGTGACAAATACACAGTGACATTTGATTTTCCTTGTCTTTTTGATGTCACTTTTAAATAAATACTGGTGGCCTGTCATTGCATGGCTATAGCGAGAAATGTTTTCATCCAAAAATTCAGATTTTTAAACCAAGTGTGATGGGCAATAGAAAAGACATGTTTTCCCAGTGGCTTTTAGTTTTCACAAATGCTTACATCTTTTGATTCTACAAATTTTTGAGACAAGACAAGCTGGAATTAAGGGCAGAAGAGGTCATGCTTTTATTTTCTATTAAAGAAATAAATGAAAATGATAATGGAAAACATGCAGAGAAATTGACTTTGTTTTTATGCTCCAGTAGAAATAAGATCAGATCTTCTTATAACCTCAACACATGCAAACTCTGGGAAGTTCTGATCCTTTTACCTAGTCTGAATCTTGTGACTCTTTGCTGAAGTCTGGACCTTTATAGTATCCAGAGGCTGAATCTGACTTGTTCAATACAAAACAACTGAACTAAATTCATTGGCCTTCATTTGAATGCAATTCAAATTAGAAAGTCCTTCAGGTTCCACAATTTCTGATGTAATGGAAAGCCTTAAACTCTATATTTATCCCAGACAATGACATTTTTAAAAAAAATTATTTAAATTTATATCTTGCATTCTATGTCCACCTTTGCAGCCCATGGTTGGTATTTTCCTCTCTTGAAATCGTAGGGTATGAACAGGGAGGAATCTTAGTTTTAAGAGACAAGTGTATGTACAGACAGAAATTTGAAATATTTATCAGAGGAAGTAATGCTTGTCAGTTGAGAATCCTACGTGTTTTGAAGGTCTATTTCTTCTATGGAAAACCTCAACAATACAACATTTTCATTCATATTATTTTTCTGTATCAATTTTCATGCAAAGTTTATGTTAATGTAGCTGGTCTACAGACTGTTAAGACATTGACTCTCTAACAATACACCATGTATTCTCTTTTGCCCAAAACATGATTTTGACATTAACACACTAAATAACAGCACAGCACCATATTGCTGGTATAAATAAAGCATGTGGTCAAAAAAGAACCCAACTTTGCTGTATGACAATTGCCTGGGAAGAATTGTTTGTAATGCATGTCCACACCAAAGCAATAGGTATATTGCACTCATATCTGTATGGCAGGTCTAACTAATGCAGCCTAATCAAGCTTTGTTCAGGTGAATTTGGATTGATAAAGCCATTCTTACAGCTAGTATTTTTGTCTAACACTAGTGCAAAAAAATGGTGATACCATGTCAGCAACATGGGCCTTTGCAGTTTTGCACTGCAACGCAAACTATTTACAATTCAATGAAATTGAGTGATCTTTTACATAATACTATTTGTTCACAAGTCAAAGCACTCTTTAGTTAAGAAATGCCTAGGGGTGAAGTTTTGTCTGAGTGGGAATAGACCCCTGTTCCACTCTGAATAGAAACTCCATGTCCTGCTGCTTAATTGTTTAAGTGCAAGCTGAAATATCAATATCTAGACATTCTGAGATTGTTTTTTTTGACTGAATCTACACTCTTGCTAGAGTTCAGTCTTATTAATGACCTAGACATAGAAATTTCAGCCTAAGGGAAGACGCTCCTGATAAGTCTCCGGAGAGAAATGTTCAAAACACCTCTGATCAAAACCTGTTTTCTTCCCTTCCCTACCAGACTGGCAGTGATGCTTAAGTTCAGCAGGATGCAATTACATAACCATCAGCAGTTCACAGTTTACTTATCCAGGTCCTGAATTCACCTCAATAATTTACACTTCAAAAACCATTTCAAACATAATCACTTGCCCTGTGCATAAAATCCATTACAAGTACTTAGGATTAACTGATCTCCAGAGCAGAAGGCTGAGCAAAGACAAGAAACTATTTACTGACACACGTGAATGGACACATAAATTTCACACAGAATAAGAAACAACATCTTCCAGAAACACAAATCTACAGAAATACTAACCTGAAAAATGCTATTCCTAATGTTCACCAACCACTAGAACTGAGGTGAAATTACCAAATTAAGTTGCTCCAAGTGCGGGCTGCCACTGAGATGGATGCTTCTGTGGTTGTACAATAATCTGGGTCAGGGAACTAATCCAGCTGAAAAACCAACCTGCTCCTTCTGCAAGGGGAAGTTTTCATCCAGTTCCCTGATTAAGTTCCCTTTGCAGCCACATAAGTACAAGTGTCAGCACAAAGGCAAGTACAGCAATTTGAGTGCCAACTGCTTAGTGTTTTAAAATCCTTTCCCTCTAGTGAATTGTTCCTATTACTAAACAAGTTGTTTTACAGACACTGCTTTGCCAGTTTCTTCACTAATACAGTTCCTGAGGGAAGAATGACAGGTATTGAACTACATAAATTGAACTCTACACAATGTGCTGGCTAGTATTCAGTGTGAAGTAGTTCATGTGTAAGAAGGAAAAATCCCTGAAAGATTCAACTTGGAAAGGGATGAACTATGAACTAACAGCTGAGACATGCACTCAGAAAAACACAAACAGAGACAATAGGGCAGCCAGCTGCCCCACCCTTAGACAGGCCTATCAGCATTCACCACGTGGGAAGTCAATATTGATGATATTAAAACATTTGCAAACTGATACTCCTTTATTCAGAATTCAGTAGATTAATAACACCTTTCATAAAGTACCATATTTTAAAATAAAAACATTTGAAGCTTTATGCTTTGGTGAAAAATAAATTAACTTTTCATTAAAATATTTGTGGAAAAGTGTTTCTTTCCACAGTCCATATCATGGTTTTCTCAGTAGTTACAACAGCGTGTATGAGTGAGGGACAAGCTGGCTAAAAGCGCAGTCTACAATGAGAGGGTTTGTAACATACTGTTGGTACCCTAAGGCTCCACTCTCTTATTGTCACTCACAGGAATTGTTAGGAATTTGTCAAAAAGCATGTGACTGTGAGTATGGCACTCAACAGGGAGGGAGAGTACCCAGATAATTCTTACCACTTTACCATGTGATGGCAAAAGTGCATTGAATTCAGTGAGATCCACACAGTGCTCTGGATTATGATTTTCAGTTCTGCAACTGTCTCCTTTATGTGGTTAATTCCTTTGTTTTTTAATGACTCTCAGCCTTCTAGTTTGCTTGTTTAGCCTGTTGATGCTGTGAACTCAAGAGGACTAAGTCTATTTCCTGTAATGAATTTAAGAGTTTTTGTCATATGTGATTTAAGATAACTTTTCTAGAAACTGCTGCAATGTATATAGAATTGACCATATATCACTTCTTGATAACAAATTTTTCTAAGTTTTTCCAGTTTCTAGTGTTACTGGAGCTTGATTACGTGCCCTTCATGTTTTCACCACACACCACACACCTCATATGTGCTTTAGGGTGTTGTTTTTTCTGGAAAAAAAAATTATCACTGGCATGAACACTAGGTGAATGTTTGTATTGGCAGCAATGGACATCCCTTCCTGAGAAAGTTTCTATTGGAGGAAAAGAATTTTTCATAAGTCTAGTCCTCCTAATGGGCTGTCAATTTGCCGCAGCACACACAGTATCTAGCATGCTACTAGACTGAGCACTTCCAGGATCCATGCAAAAAAGGAAACTTCCCAAAAGATTAATGATTCAAAATCAATTTCTTAATCACTGAACTTGAAATCTGACATTTCAAAGAAGCTTTCATGTTCCATGCTTCATGCTTTCTCTGTGCTCCTGGAAAACACATTTTTCTAATTTAAGGCTATTGTGAAACCTGATGAACATCAGAGAATTTTTCATTTGAAATAGAAAAGAAAAAGTATGTGCCAGTGTGCACAGGAGAAGATAAGAGATGAGAATGAAGGTTGCACTAATATTTAGGTGGTGGTGGTACTTCTAAAATATCAACAGGCTAGACTCAGGTTAATCACAAACCAACATTTTATGGTGTAAAGTTGGAAGAAAGCACCACTTTGACCCTAACAGTGTCATTTTTAATCCAAACCATAATTATCATTTGAGAGATGATAATTGCTTTCTCCATTTAAAAATAAAATTAAGGGACGCTCCAAAGTTTAAATGAATTGTATTCTGAAAAATGGAAACTTCATTTTAAGAAAACGAAAAAGAACATCTATTATTATTTTAAAGCAGGAATGCATCTTCACAAATGAGTAGAATCTGAAGCAAGTTCTTTTTTCAGAACAGTAATCTGCTTTGCCATTCAGTTTAAACACTTTGTCAAACCCTGAAGCCACTTAAACACGGGCAGTCCCTGAAAGAGCTGACAATCCCAACCTGTGAGTTTCAGTCACAGTTACGAAACCAACGTGCAACACCAGCAGGGAGAGTCAGGCCTTGGCCTTTCACTCTCTTGTGGGTGGCCTTCACACATTTTGTGCCAGGAGGAACCCCCATCTGATGGGCCCTCTGTGCTGTGCCAGAAGTTAAGGGGAGTAGGAACAGCTGTAGGGGTTTTCTGTGTAAAGTAATTTCTGTGACAATTAACTTACATCCTTTAGCAGCTCTGCCTAGCTAGACATAAACCAATACATGAAAAGAGGGCAACTTTCTACTATATCTTTCATAAGATACATTTTGTCACAGGTCAGAGATGATTTTTATTATTTGTGCCTTCATTTATTCGATTTCAGAATACTTTATCTGCTTTAGTTATTTATTTACTTTAGTTACCTTACCTTACTTATTTCTGCCAACCATCTCATTCATACCTGATGTCACAAGCTGGAGTAGGATAATTTAATCCTAGTTAATAGTGTGAGAAGCTTTGAGATCCTCAGATAACAATACATTTGTAAAGTTTTGGTAATATTTGCCCCGAAACATTAGAGTTTATGTCACATACCAACACCAGAAAGGATTAAATTAATATCTGGTCTATAAAGGGATATCACTCTTTGTCTCAGTCTAAAAATGGCAACCCCACTTAAGAAGAAATGGAAATCAGGACATCATAAATTAATTTATTTTTCATGTTACTCTTAGATTCAGAGTAAGACTATTCATGCAATAGTCTTATTTGGACAGATTAAATCCTGTCAGTAAATGCTTTGATACAGTAACAATCAGAAGTTCCTATGGCATTCCTATGACTACTTTGTGTAAATACCAAAAAATGTAGGCATTCCAGTTCTGAGCAATTAAAAGTTGTCTAGGAAGTATCAAATCTAAACTATGGATACAACTGACACCACCATGAATCTTAGCTGGAATTGCACTAGAAATGGTGGAAAATTATCTGGAGCCTAGTCCACCAAGTCTCATCTACAAACGGAACTGCTGGCAAAGATGTTTACCTCTCTAAAGGAAGCCTGGCAGTGCAGCCCCTTTCACAGTCCATAAAGTCTTTTGAACTGGACGAAAAACATGTACAAGAAATGTCCAAGCAAAATGGAAATAGGATGCCTAAGTTAAGTCAGAACTAAGTTAGGAGCCACACAACTAAACACTGTTATTGAAACCCAACTCAGTATTCCTTTACCTGTAACATCCAATCCTGATCCAACAGTAAGGGGCTACACAACACAACACTGTGTGCCACCTCCACTCAAAGCAAACACAACAGAATCACCTAGAGATGTTCTGTGGCCTTTGGTCACAGAAAATCCCTTTCCTTTATATGTCTTAACACACTCAATAAAAAAATACAATGGTGCTCAGTCTTTTTGGTGCCTACTTGGTTTGCCATGATGTGGTGTCTCTATCTTTAAAATGGCTCACAAAAAATCCAGTTTTAATAAACTTTCATCATGGGAAGGAAACACGTCCATACATATTAATCAGCCAAGGTAGTGAGAAAACACTTGATATGGAATTGTGTTTAACATCCCATGTTGTACCACTTTAACTTTCCTTTAGTTTTGGCTTCATTTACACTAAAAAGCCCAGTTCCAATTAGCTTTGTTAAACATGCTTCATGTCTATACACAATGCATCTAGAATGGATCTATCAGTGAACATGGACAAACACAGGACATAACATAAGCTGTCTTCATGCAGCTTGTTTTCCTGGGCTGGCACGAATTTGTGTCATGATAGATGAGTCATCCCTGCATGGCTGTTAAGGTAAGTTTTTTTAATTATTCCTCTATTTTCCAGAATCATAGAATTATGTTTGACAGATAGCCTAAAATCTTAGAGATGCTGATTTAATCCATGCCTTCTTCTTATGCTATCCTCTGCTGAGGTCCAGCATCTGGAGGATAAATAACATAGCTAAAGTTATACCATACCCCAGCCACAGAACAGAGACTAGTATCCATGCCAGCCCCCTGAATCCCCACACTAATGCACAAAGGAGTGGACAATGCCACTTCTAAATTCATTAACAAGAACACAGTTGTGTTGCAGACACATAATGAATATGTGTAAAGGTCTTTTGTTCTATTATGATCTGGGGTCCAGCTGTGGGGGCAGAGATTTAAAATGGCACAATAGCTGTAGGGTTTGCAACTTGTTTCCAAGATCTTTATAACATCCCACATTCTGAGCAGTGGCATGTGACAAACAGGACAGTAAACTAAAGAGTATGTGTCATGTTTCTAGTGGAGACTGCTGTATAGCTTCCTCTGCCCTCCTTGAATCCTCTTTAAAAGAAAAGGCATAAAGCAGAGAAGTGTCCTTTTCCTTTATGAAGCTGTCTGCCTTGATGCCTTAGTTAGATACTTAAAGGACTGAGATCATGAAAAAAAAAACAACCACCTCACATGAATTTCATCAGTAACAAGAACCTAAGTTATGTCAGTTACACCATGGAGATATTTTTCTTAGCTGAGACACACTGAGGGATAATATAGCCTACTGCTTAGATATCTAATATTCTTTATGCTTTTGCTAGAGATGTGTGGTTTTGACAGCTGCAGAAATTAAAAAGGCTATTACCATTAATTATCAGGTATTAAACAAGATTATGCTTGTAAAATAATATCAGCAAAGTTGAGGGTGAACAAAGAAGTTAGATGTTTTGCCTGTTTGTTTTAAAGGACCCAGGGTAAGTGGGTGGCCCAGTGCTGGAAAGACTAAAGCAAGACTCAATTCAATCATTCACCTTGAAAATTCAGAGATAGGCGGTCACTGATAAGTGAAATGAGCATGTGAGGAAAAATGAACATAGGTGGAGATGCAAGTCTCTGCAACACTGAGTAGAATACAGAGCACAACTGGCTTTTCAAAATTCGTAAGAACTACAGGAGGAATGAACAAAGTGAAACTTCAGATTAAATTAGTTGACTCATATTCTCAGGCTCTCTATAGCCAATTAAAGAATAAAGTTCCTGCACAGAGAAGGGGATTACTTAGGTTAGAGCATAAAATGAAACAATATCCTCCATCTACAAGCTGTTCAGAAGAACAGATTACAATTTTATTACTAACACCCAGAAACCCATGGTGTATTTGGTGCTAAATAGAAACTATTGCCCCTCTCCAGAGTTTACAATCTCAATGAGCACAGGGAAGATTCAATGCCTGGAGAACAGAAGGATGAAGGGATTAAATTAAATCCCTAAAGTTACACATTGAGTATATTACATAACTCAAAACAAAACAGTCTTGTTTTACATCCTTATCTGGCCTGCATGCAGACTGCGTGTTCTGGTAAGCATGCAGCATACCATGAACAAGGAAGAGACTGACCAGCCCTTCCCCTGAAACTGAATTCACTCCTTTTTTCCTATAAGGTGTTTTTCCAAGGTGTGAGGAAGAAGCATCTGCTCTCAATTAAACTGAATGCTTTCAATGTTTCCTATTAGTTCAAGGAATAGAAATAATCACTTCAGCTTTAATTTTTTCACCAGCCCACACAGACTCAGTGCCTCAGACTTTTTAACAACTGCTGAACTTCATGGAGACAATCATAATGCTCTGTATCTCTCATTCACTTGTGGGAAAGGAGACAGAAAACTGGAATTGCACACTTCGAATATACACCTGTTTCCCAGAGCTTAGATTTTTTTGTAGAATGGACTGAAATAAGAACCTCAGGGCAGGCTTTCTTCCTTGATTTAGCATGTTATGCACTGTCTTGCCTGACTTTATGACCCAAACTTCAATTTCTCATATCTTAGAGACACTGTCAACATCAACATGAAGACATTGTCTGTGTTATAAGGAGAGCATGGAATAAACATGCTCAGCTGAAATCTACCTTACCGAGACAAATGATACACATATCTCACTGTTTTTTAAACATGAACACGCTTGGAGTTAGGATTCTGTTAACAGCCTACAAACCAGCTTTTGCTGCCAGGAATGACTATTACAAGGAATGACTTTTTCATCCTAAACTGGTGGCTCTCCACCATAACCATCACCAAGTAATTATCTGAGTCTGAGTCTGTGCTATGAACACAAAAAGCCGTAACTCTAAAATCACAGAATTTTTGACTCAAGCTGATGACTTCTACAGCTCTGTGAAACTTCAAGCAGGATGCTTAGCCCTTTCTGCCTTTCAAATTCCCCACCATCATTGTTACAACAGCCTGCAAGTCATATTTTGACTTGAATGAAGCAGAACTGATCAGACCTATTTCAGAGAAGATAGTCTTTCAGCATTCTGTCACCATGTGGTACCAGATCAGTATTCTGTCTTTAGCACAGGCATCCCAAGAAGTGGGAAAGAGGTTCAAGATGAATTGTAAACTAAGTTGAAATTCCCACACATGACGTGCTGAATTGACTGTGCTGTTATCAAGGCAGCTATTATTTGTACAGTAACAGTGTGTAAGGGCCCCAGGGACTCACCTGTGCTAGGTTCTGTATTTCTGTTTCCGCCTCCTGCCTTGCCAACCAACTCCCCATGCCTACTCTGAAAGATATGAGGCACTGAACCAGTCTTTTAAAATGTCATCATGCACACTCAGGCCAAGATGATTGATGGGCGAGGTCTCCAGCTGGGAAGGAGCTCTGTCAGAAAGTCAGAAGCAGAACTGAGCCCAAGATGTTTACTTCCAAAGTGGAACTGGCAACTCTCTTGCTGTCTGCCAGCTCCACTCAGCACTCCACAAGTATTTCCGGTATTTTCTACAGGAAGCAGCTTTGATGACTGATTGGAACTGCCTTCCACATCTGGCAAGGCAGCTTCAGGGACCTGGAGCCTCTGGGAAGCATGCTTCAAGACTCACCTTTAGCTCCTCGGCAGCACAGTTTTGTCTGGTTATGTGCTACAGCCTCTACTAGCCACCAGTGACACACTCTCATTCCTATACACTGCATTCCCAGCACCCCTTTCCTTTCAGTCCACTTTCCTTTTCCTTAAAGTCCAGGACTTTAAAGAGAAAGTCTGGACTTCAACTTCAGAAAAGAATGTTTCGTTCAAAGGGAGTCTGAAATCTCCTCCTGAAAAACAGATCTTTGAGGTAGGCCGCTTTGTCCACAAGTAAATGCTTTGACTTCAGAGGGACAAACCAGGACTGTGGGCCCAGCACATTAAACAGGATGATAAAGTTCCCAGATCATCCTACTTGGCTTGCTTAGAAAACTGATGAATACACAGAGAAGTTTCTAAACTAAGAACAAAAGCAAATCATTGATAAAGCACACCTAGATCTCAGCTTTAACCAGTATTTTCTTCCAGGCTCAAACACCTTAAAAGTCCTGCAGATACTCTTGACTTAAAACATTTTACACTCTTGAACTTCATCTCAGCTTAACGCATTCTCCCTAAATGGATTCAAATATTATAAACTGAGAGGAAAAAAATTGCAAGTTCATAGTAATCTGCAACTTCTCCAAGAATTTTCTGTATAATTTAGTTTTTTTAGTGATCAGGTTTTGACCAGCAACAATTTGAAGGGTTTTTTCCCCCTTTGGGTATTTTGCTGACTTTGCTGAAAATCCAATTAGAAAAAAAAAAATATATATATATAAATATATGAACAACTATAAAACTAAATTGGACATCAAAGTTTTCCAGGAAAGAGACATTCTTGCTGAACTATTTTGGTGTTTGTAACAATTTTTGGTTTATGACTCTTCACTTAAATTCTTTTCTAATCAAACCAGCATTTTTTTTTAATTAATATTCTCAACTGGATGTAAAGTCGGTTTTTATTATAAGAATTTAATGAAAGAACCTTGAGCAGCTCTACCATCTTTATTTCTAAATAAAATTTTCCGGGCACATTAATAACAGGCATGAGAGGAACACTGCACCAACAAAGATCACCTGCTAATACACAAGTGAGAAGCGAAGCTGAAGAATGACAAAGCAAATTTCCCAAGCACTGAATTACAGCTTGTTTCTCTAACCAGATGTTGGGGATGTCCAGACAAACAGATGCAGGCAGTTGGGATTTTTACTCTGTCACACTTCACACAAGCAAGACAGCAGCCAGCTCTCCAAAAGCCATGTAACCATATGAACATGGCACTGAGCCTGAGCTAATATGTCTTGCTTTTCAGCACCAGCATATGGCTTCTGAATTGGACTTCTCCTGTTTAGTGGGCTCAAAAAATGGGCAAAGCAGATGCACACCTGCCATCATTCAGCCAGAAAAGCATCTCCTCAGAAGAATCATTCCCATGTAGTTTCCAAGTGGGCTATGATGCACTATGATGAAATATCATTTGATGAGAAAAATTCAAGAAAAAATACATCTCAATACAAAAATCAGTTTTGCCAAGCAACACTGATTCCCACTAAAGTGCTTCATCCTCTTTCTGTTCTTAAATGCATATTGTCAAAACAACAACCTGCATGTATCAGTTTTCTGGAATGACAAAATACCTCATGGAAAAATTCTGAGCAGCTCTAAATTTAGCCCATGAGGTGAATTTCCATGGTGAAAAACTAGTACACTGCTGGTCTGTAACTTATTGATGAAATCTTTTTTTGTTAAAAATACATTAATGTCTTGGAAACAAAATTTATTTACTTCAAGAGAAATTTATATGTGTTCTTAGATCTTGAATTGACTTCCTGGCCAAAACCACACTTGTCTGAGTGGATAAGTGACTTGACCCACTTTAAGCTATGTCTCATGACACAGGAGAAGCCAAGACTTGCAGCATGGCACGGCTAAAGGGATGCCCACTATGGCTGGTTTGTAACAGTTCCTCATGAGCTGAGAGTGAAGGAAACATCGCATTAAATCAAAATAACACAAAAACCTATACTAATCAAAATAGGAATATATGATTAAATGAGTTTCCAGTTATAGATAATCCCCTAGGGAGGAATACATAAACAGTTAACTGGATTATCTTCCTTGAAGATTTAAGACTTCTTAAGAATGGTGTTAAGAAGGCGAAAGTAAGAATGATAGAGCAAAAACAATTACAAGCTGTTCAGAGCAATTATGAAAACATCAAAATAAAAAAAATATCAAATTTGGTTTTTTTCAAAGTAAAGTTTAGGTGTGGAGATACCATACAGTAATAGCGTGAAACTGAGGGAAAAAAGTATTGTTCTGAAACCTTCAGTAGCAAAGCACAGGAGATATGGAACCAGCATGAAAATGGACTTTGACTCCCATGAAATGCTGTTTTCAGTCAAATCTGCCTTGCAGCACTGTTTCTAACTCACAGACAGATTTCAGGAATTTCTTTGCTACTCTGTTTTCCTTTACTTTCTTGAATCTTAAGGAGTTTTACATTCATTCTTCTGACCTTCCTGAATCCTTAAGAGGTAAATAGGCATTATTATCCCTATTTTATGCATAGCAGACTTAGACACAAAAAACCATGAATGAGTCACCAAGATCACACAACACTTCAGAGAAAGTCTAGAACACCATCCAGGAGGCCTGACCGAGCATGCTGTTCTCACCACTTGACCAAATTTCTTCCTATTGTAGGAACTGAAAGGATGGAAGCCAATTAGCCACCTGTTTCATTGTTTGGCATTTTCAAGACATCTGGTGTGTGCTAAGTGAAGCAATGGGCTTCACACATACAGGACCTCCTGCTACTCAAGAAGGTTGAAGTTTCACACATGACCAGGACCTTTCACTGTGTAAAACGTAAACTGCACACATTCCAGACTTCTGTTTCTATTAAACAAATGTTTTGACTGGGAGCACTGATTCCATTTTACCTCTGTTGTTTCTGATTTCCTATTTCTGTTTCCTTTCTTTCCACTCCTCTTCCTCTTCCAACACTGGTGCCAGCACACTGGCCACACACACACACACGTCATGGTTGTTAGTAGCCAGCTGGCAGGTGCTGGATATTTTTCTTGCAGCATATGTATGTGTGGATGACTGCTCTTGCTGTGTGACTAACTTAGCTGCTGGCAGTGATTTTGGCTGGGGTATACTCTCTGGCATTATTTTAGTTCCAGACATTTGATGGGTTGACTCTCCTGTTTTGTTCTCCCAGACAGTATTTTTCAGTATTCTCTTTTTTCCAGCCTGAGACAGTCATGGCTGTGTGGATGTCTTTTAATGCTGTTTGCAGAGCTGCAGGCCTTTCTGTCACTTTATACAGCTGTGAAGGGAACCGTGGTGTGTAGGTATCTATGTGTGTATTCATGCGATATTGTTCATGGTCACGCGGCTCCCATTTTGAGTATGTGAATTTGCTTCTGATGTGGATGTGCATGCACAACCCTATGCCCTCCTAGCTTTGAGTACATCTGGGCCTCTGTGCATATCCTTCCTTCAATGTGCCCATTTGTACAGTCTGTGTATACCTGAATTTCACAAGGTGAATGGATATGTGTCCTTAGTACGTGCAGAAAAATAATTTCAAAAGTATTATTAAAGTAGCAAGTCAAACAGCAGATATGTGAAAATACTATAATTCAGTTTGCCTGCTCACCCTGAATTCTAGCCTGTATAAAAATATCTGCTGAGATAATCAAAAATCACATCTATAGCTTTCTAATTCAATGCTTAAAGCGGACTTGCTTTAGGAAGACTGCATAGCAAATGTATACAAGTTATCCAAAATCTGTTGCAATAACTGCCTCATTTATTGCCAAAATAAAAAAAAAATTAAAATTGAGGCAGATGATTACAAAATGAAGGTACTCTGAATCCTTGACCCAGCACCTTATCCTTCCAGACTTCCCCTTGCAGTCTCTCAGGCACCTTGATTAATTCCTTATTCTGATTTCATACTCATTCTCCAGCCATTTCCAGTTTTCGCTAGCTTTACATCTCTTCTCTTTCCAAAGAGAAATGTCAGCGTCAACACCAGAACTGTAAATGCAAGTTCCTTCTCCATTTGGCATTCTTCGCTTACATGCCCACAATATCTATTCCTCTCCTTCCTCCCAAATATTTAAACAATTTCCAACACATATAACTTCTACCTTCATTGTTAATGTCCAAAACATGCTTACAACATGCAATGTTTGATGGTGAAAACAACATATGACTGTTAAGAACATAAGCATAAAAGTAGATTTCTACCATTAATATTATAAACAGTTTAAGATTTCTGTAGCACCTATAAGACAGACAATTTCTGTTTTTTACAAGCTCAGAAGAAGAATAATGACTCAAAGAAAAAAAAGCTATATGATGGTATATTCAAACAATAATGATTTTTTTATGTAGTAAGAGAGGACACATAACATCAGGATATATTCCTGAAATATTTTGTTACAAAATTAAGTATTATTTTCCAAACCTTAAATCCCTTAATTCTTGCAGGCAACATATTTTCCTTGAATAATGAAAATTATATAATATATGTGCTGCTTGTAAATGGTGATATCAATCAACAAGTAAGGATTACGGATGCACACTGTGAACCGCCTGATGAGAAATGGACAAAGAAAACAAAACAAAAAAAGAATTCTCAGTTCTCCAATCACAGCCAGAACAGTCAGGAAAACATCCTGAAGAGACTACTACAGTTTCGCCTTGCAAACATGATGAAAAGACAGGAAACCACAATAGGTGAGAGCAGAGCAGCTCACGAATCTTGCCCACAAAGGCAAAATCAAAGGCCACAGTAAGAACACACAAATACAGTCCCCAGCTCATCGCAGGCACTCAGCTGAGTGATGACCTCCAGTGCTGTCAAGGACTGCAAGCACGTAGCTCAATCCAGGATTTGTTGAGAATAAATTAAAACAGTCCTAAAGAGTCTTAAAGGATTGGGTAAGTGCTGTGATATTTCTTTGATGAATACACTTCCATGGGCTAGTTTGAGAGTTCAGTACTGTTTCAGTAACAAATCAACATTGGTTTGAGTACACCAGACCTAGAGCTTAGTGCTCTGAGTACTCACTTGTAGTCACCTGATAACAACAAGTCTTTTCCAGATTTCTCCACTCATCAGTCTCAGAGAAGAAATGTGGATGTATGCAATGCATTAAAGCACAAGACAATTTATAGCCAGACAGAAAAATTACACTGGCAAGAAAGTTCCAGTGCTAAAGTACATGGTTCAACGGAGAAAGTGTTACTGGCTAAGCTGCACCAGTAACATTTAAAGAAACATTCAGGCAATTCTGCTAGGGTTTGTCAAAAGGGAAATCACTTATGTTTACTCTGGAACATTTTTCAGAAACTCTTACTGCTCATATACTACTATTAAAGCATACAAGTTTTTCTACTACATAGGCATTTTTCCTTAGCCCTGAAAGCATACTGGAAATATAATTGTTCAAAATGAAATGTAATGTTGTTTTCATTACTATTAACAATATATTTTAATTTTTTTTACTGAAGATCTGTTATTGCAATTCATGCTGCATTAATTATGTCCCAGTTGCTTAAAAACAGATTTCAGGAATCAGAAATGTGACTGATCACCCCAATCATAAATGCTTTTCATTTAAATTCTGAGATGATTGCACATAATGTAACTATTTGCAACTAGCTTCTTGATTTATTAATATTCCTTTCAATTGCTCAACTCATAAAAATCCTAACAAAAGGCAAACACAAAACCACATGGATTATGGCTTAATGAAGTCTAAATTTTAATACCGAAACAACATTTCTGGAATTTCTAAAATTATCTGTTGGCTATAATAATGATGCATAAGAGCATTAGAAAAATTAGGTAATTCATATAGCTGAAGTAATTAATGATCTTAATATTAAAATATTTTTAATTTTCTCTATAAAGAGAAAGCCCTTGCCTTCAGTTTGGTACAGCAATATAAATTTAGATTATCTCCAAATTTAAATACATTCTGCAGGGAAATTTTAACATATATCTGTTTATTTTTTCCAATTATTTTACTTCAGCCAGTTGCCCAAATAGGAATTCAAAAGTAACAAAACCCATCATTGTTCTATATTTTTCATGCCTGTTTAAAATTTCAATGGACCTTCTTAGAAAACCTATTTTAGATGGATAGAGCTAAAGATTTAAGGCCACAGAACACTAACCACATAAATTGCTTTCATTCAGATCTTCCCAGCATATCACCTGGTATTTTACAGGCATACCCCCAATGCCACATACTGAGTTTTCAGTATAAACTTGCAAATGAAGAAAATATTTACAATAGTTTAAAAGTCAAAAAGAAAAATTTTATAAATAAAATTAATTACATCTTGAAACTTAAAATCTAGCTTTGCATTACTGTCTATTTGAGTATCCCTATGAAAACAAGAAGATACTAAACACAAAATTAAGCAATGTGCCTAGTGATCTAAGCTAGCTGAAATCATCCACAAACTTCATGCAAATTACATTGAAATGCATCTTTTTGCAGAGCAAAGTGTAGGTAGGGAGCAGAAGAACATGTGTAGTATATATTAAAGACTACACACATATGCTGAAGATAGAAAAAATAGCTTAGAAAAAACTAAAAAACTTATTGCACAGGGTACAATATTTAATATAGAATATTTTCAGAAGAATGATAAAAAGTTGAAACAACACACTGAATAAAAAGATACTTTGTCCCAGGGGCAAGTACTGTAGTGATCAATTACATCTTGAACTGCAGAAACAAAATTAACTAACTTGATGGAAAGCACCACATTGCAATAAAATATATTATATACAGATGAACAGGAATTGAGAATGCTATTTATTTGAAACAGCAGGTATAATATACTGTACCTCTATACCTCCTGATGGAATATTTCTAAATGGGCTACCCATATTTTGCAACATGACTGCACGTTGATTTATGGAGCCAAAATAAATGATATGCTTCGCCAATAAAAATTCCTTGCAAAGGCAGCTTTTTCCATTTCATTTTAAAGTGAATATGAAAAGAAAGACATACAGAGAACTTTTTTTTTTTTAACAAACAGTGCTAGGCAAAATACATGTTGCAGGTATGAAAGTATATTTGTATATGTGTACAAAAGTATTTTCTGTACTGAATCAGTTTTTGATACAGAAAAGCACTTGCACATATGCAGACAGCAAAAAAAGTACTTCCCATCTGAGGGGTGGAAATAGTCAATGAAAACAGTTCACTGCTTTGCTTTACAAGTGAATGAAATACCCTGAGTAGCTCTGCGTTACTGTGTGCTAACACAGCAGCTCAGAGCTGGCATGTGAAGGGACGCACAGGCTGTAAGGCCCATGGATGTGCAAGCTGCCTGCCCTGGCACAGCGGGCTGCAGGCAGCTGGCACTGTAACACACACCCATCATCACGCATTACAGGTCACGGGAAGGTGGCAGTGCCTGACACACTGATGGCGCTGACATTGTCAGCATGACAGTTCCATCATGCTCAGCTTCAATTTCACCTTCAGTGCTGCCATGCAGCCACTCAACTGTGAGGTGGAATGGTCACTAGCACTACACTAATTAAGTTTAGGCAGCTGTAATTTCCCATCCTTAGGGATATTCACAGCATCCAGTTTCAGTCATTGAACTTAGTTATCTGTGAATCCATTTCACATAATGCTGGACATGTAAAAGCCAGATGCCTCATCTTTCCAGTTAACTGTAGCTTTAATCTGTGGGGGTCACCAACAGTCACATCCAGATTCCACAGAAATCAGTCTTACTAAAATAATTCCTTGACATGCACAGTGTTACAATAATAATAAGAGGAATGAATGCTTTCTCACATTAGTCCTTTGTTGTTAAGCATATGAAGTAAACTGCACCAATTTAATTGGCATAAGAGTAAATTATTTGGCATGGGAAATACTACACCAGTTATAGGAAAGGAAAAGATAAAAACTTTTCATGCTGAAAATAAGCAGAAGCATTCGATTAATTCAGCTCAAAACTTTACCCAGATCTAACTGAAGCCTTCATGCAGATTCTGATGGAAAAGTTGAAAACAATACATGGTGAAAAAGTTGGAGAGAATATATGGTATAAAAGTTGGAAAGAAATTTGGAGAACTAGATCTCAACAGAACTTCAGATCTCTTCACTCAAACAATTCAGGTATTTTAATGGCATTTTGAAATCTTTTGAAGGAGAGGTAGAGGCTTAACAAAAATGACACTGTGAGCAGAAGACCTTCCAAACTATTCACTCTCAGCTAAGGTGACCAGTTTCAACAGGTCAGTACCATAACACTTCTTCTGCTTTACTTCTGACATCATAGAATAAACATTTTCTCCACCCTTACAGACAAGTGAAATTACTATATTCATTCTAAGCAGCTTCTCTCCCTGCATTGCACCAATATCACATTGTACCATCCCTTTCGGCATTCAATCCCATGGCATTCTCTACCTCGCTTCTTCCTTCCTCCCCTTATCCCAGCTTCTATTCCTCTTTGCTCTGAAATAAAAGCATAGGCTTCTTTCTCTTCCTTCCCATCAGGGTGGGACACCTTCCTTTGAGAAACCTGCTGCATAACAGTTCCTTCTCCTTTCTTCCTAGGGCGGAAGCTTTTAAAATCTTCCAGCTGGCATCATTGTCACTTGTGATTACATGCCTTCTCATGAAAGGTCAAGTACCATTCTAGAACCTTAAAAAGGCCACATGCCCCGTCACTAGAAGGATTTTCTATGCTCATTGTACTGTTGAACCGGTTTTCACTGCAATAAAGCAGGGATTATTTAACAGTCATCTCAATATATTTTCAGTGATGTTTATTATAAGTCTTTTCTGCTGTAAGAGCTCCTGCAACTTTGGGTAATGAAGCAGAACCACTGAACTTATCATCTCCCTTCAGAATAGCTCCCTGGAATCCTTATTTCTTCTCTGGGACTAAGGAGAAAAGAATGAGTGGAGTTTCTTTGGCAATGATAAAAAACCCCATGATGAACTTGTGTTGTCTGAATCATGAGTGTGAGTGATATTAAATGCAGACTGTTAGCAGGAAGATGAATATGGTAACAAAACATCTTTAGGGACAAGGGACCACAGACAAGCATTGGAATGCCTTGTGGTAAATACATCCCTTCTGAATGCATCATCATCAGAGGATTTATTCCAGGTCTGGCTCATGTTGCCATAACCCTGAAGTGGCTTTCAAGAACTTATAAAACATATGAGTGAAGACAACAAATTAAGTGAAGGCAATAATTAATAATAAAATACTTTCCTTTTCCAAAGCTCTTTGATCCTAAAGCTCACAAGGAACCCAATTATATAATATTAAGGCATGAAACACTTTTGATTAGTGCCTAGTAAGCTTTCTGAAATTCCTAAAATAGATACCACCTCCTTCTGAAAATGGCATTAGGTACAGAAACATCTGCATCTTAAGTTATCTAAATACCATTTAAAAAACAATACAAGTACATAGATGCTCCACTAAATTTAAGTTGCCTTACAGATTTCAGTTTAATAGAAATAAAATGCATTTAAAATTCCCACATGAGATTTTAACTGAATTGCCATACTTATGAGCTTTTTCTTGCAGAAAGAGATTCAAACAAACATCCTTACAGAACACTCTATCTTACAAACATGGAAAAAAGTCAGTGCTGCCCCTCATATACCCTAAGGAACTGCTTTCCATGTTCCTCATGGTATTTCCCACTGTCCTTGAAGTACTTGTTCCCCAGTCTAGGTTCATAGTTAAGTCCCTGTAAGCTGTGGACAGTGCAGTGTCCTACCATGATCTCTGCAACACTCCCATCCCTGGGAGCACCGCCCACCTCAGTCTAACAATAGTTGGTGATTTAGTGATTTATAGATCTCATGGCCTGCACAGAGTGAATTCTGCTGCCACACTAAACTTCCTTTGTACTTGTCCTTATACCTGAATATGCCAGCACTGCTTTTTAAAACAAATATACCATTCTCCATTCTGTCAAACTTTCAGTGTCAGCAATTAACCATAGTTGCTTTTCTCACTGTATTCTTTTCTTTATTGCTTCTTTACTGAAACTCTTCACCCTACTCTTTAATCCAGTGCTCAATTATTTCTAGGACAGTGTCATTCAAAACACACTTTTTAATGATCTCTCATTTGCAGTATTCATACAAACTACCATCTTCTTTTCCTGGAGAAGTCAACCCATAGGTGTCAATTCCAGTCCAGCCACTATAATAAGAGCTTTGAAGCTGAATAAAACATGTCTCAAATCAAGACTGGGTTTAACTAGAAAGAGGCCAAGATGATTAAAGTGGATAAGAAAGATGTATTCAGACAGTCTTTGTTATCCACTATTTCCTAGGGGCCCATGCTGCAGATAGCAAGGAATTGCTACTGATTGTGGAAATGAGCCATGGCAAATTTTTAATGTGCTTTGTTATACTTTAATAGTGAAACCCATTAAACTATAAAAATGTAACAATGCTCATAAAAACCTGACACTCCTCACTAAAGATAGGGCTGCTGGAAGCTGCTTCTGCTCCAGAGCAACCCTGCTGAGCCACTTTACTGGGTTTCTGACTCCCAGCTCTGGGACATTGTGGCACCATGGCTGCTTTCAGCTCCTATGGAAGGAGCCTGACCCACCAAAAACACAAAGTAGAAGCTTAGAGCTTTGTTTGACTACAAACTTTTACTGCCTGCTGCAGCCCTTTCCAATTTCAGAATACATTGCTTCACTGCTTTACATCTGTCTCACGGAGCAGAACCACAGAGGTCAGACCTTGGTGAAGCCAGAAGCCTGTCTTTGCCCATCTTGATACTTTGTTAGGTATTTATTAGGTGTTTCTCTAGGGAGGCTCTGGGAGACACTAGGATGCTCATAATAAAGGTCTAGAACAGATCTTCTAACCTATGCACGTTGTGCTGTATCACCTTAGCATCAGAATGCCATACAATGGTATACTGAGCAACAGAGTACATCTATGTCTTCCATTTGTCTTTAAAATATTTTAAACTATTAATAAAGAAATTACTGCATTGAAAAAAAATCTAGTGTTAGCATCATGATTCTTCTGCTCCAATATTCATCTACAAGCTTTTTTCATTAATTTGCTATAAATCAATTCCAAGTGAGTCTTATGGAATTTCTGGTATTTCTTCTTTCTGTGGAAAAAAATCCCTGCAAGAGTTTGGGAGGAAGAAGTTTGGGCAAGTGTTCTTATGATTTCCTTCCTACAAGATAGGATCTTAAATGTGTGTTCAACCCAAAATATCCTATGATTCAATGATAGATGGTTTTAGATTCATATAAGAAATCTGTCAAGAATAGGCCTTATTTTATTTTATCTATGTACATATATGATTAATAGGAGTGAGGGGTAATGAAATTTACTGAGACTACCATAGATTAGATGCCACAAAATGCAAAGAAGTAGTACAATAACTTACTTAGAGTGATATTCCCATTTTTCTCCACTCAGATACTTCAAACTGCTTTAATTGTCATCTTCCTAACAGTTTAAGAGTTATATAATGTTAATGAAAAATTAGTGTGAGACTTATGAACAAAGCATCTCATTTCAAAGCTTAATTTTTCAATTTACAGGGAATAAGAATTTTGGTGGAGTTTCAACTGATGATTACTGTGGTTGCTAGTCTGGCATGCTCCCTTTCTAAGCAAGCTGAGACCAATCATAGCAAGAATTCAACAACTGACAGGGCCAAACTCATCTTGGATGCAACTCCAAAGTTCATATAGTGACATTAAATTCTGATCCACAACTTAGTATAACAGAAAACATCTCCTTAGTATTCTTTTACAACAAACAAAATATCCACATGGACCCAAACTACACAGCAGTGATCTGTGGAGTTAGTTTCACACAATGTGTGAATTCTGCGTACCATCAGGAATTCTGTCTATGGAAATCAGAATAAAAACCCCACTTTAAGCTCTGGCATACTTTCTGTGTTGGCTGTTGGGTTTTTCTAAGCATACTGAATATAATATGCGATGATAACCTAAATAACTCTTTCAAATGAGACAGCTAATGGTGCAGCCTTCAAGAAGTAGTGTTCTGCACACAACCACTCGTCCACATTACTTCTGGAGGCTGCAGGACAGAATGGGATTTTCTCAGAAAAAGGTGTGAGGTTGGTCTTTCCCTCAAAAATGCTGAGTATAAGAAATGAGAGACAGGTAGATCAAGGAAATATGAAAAAAGGGATATATCTGGAGAATTAAATTCTTCCCTGTTGTTGAATTACCTGAAGAGGAAAGTAACTACTTACAAGAGAAACAAGAGAAGAGGCTTCATGGATTCAGAAACAAGGCAGAGAGAGAAAATAGCTCTCATTAGACCCACAAATATGGGTGGAAAATTAAAAAAAAAAAACAAAAAAAACACCTTTCCGCCTGCCTATGCTAGTTATCTAATACAAAGCACTACCTTTCACCCCAGGTTCTCCCACTAGCGCATGCTGGCAGCAGCTCAGCCAAGGCTGTCCTAAGGCTGAGAAGGTTGTGACTGTCCGAGCTGGAGACAGGGAAGCCTCCCGGCAGAGCTGCTGGCTGGGAACACGTCCCCGGAGCACGGGGCTGTCCCAGGGGCTGGCACTGCCTTCGGGACACGCCTGTCCCCTGCTGGTCACCGTGCCCGTGACAGCGCCCGGAGCCGGCTCAGCCCGCCGTGCCAAGGCGCTGCGCATCCTCCTCCCGTCTGCAGCCGTACTCGGAGCCACAAAACCCCGAAACTTCCCGGCTCCATCTGCGAGAAGATCTTTGCAAAACCAGCTGCGGTCACCGATGGTTCCCAGCTGCTGCTGCCTTTCCCCCACCCTCTCTCCAGGGCCTTCAAATTCCCCTTGCAAACAGGAGTGTGAAGATGCAGATCGCAGTTGGCATGCACTGGTGCAGGGGGTACAGGGGCACGCTGCAGCCTCACCAGGTCTGTCTATTGCACAGCCCATTCCCACTTTTCTCTTGACAAGCACGAGTGTTTAGAGTGGCTCATCAGATATGGGTCCTGCCAGAGAGCATCAGGCAGAACTCTGAACGTGTATTGAACACTGACCTCAGTGAGAGTCTTTGCTGTCTAGGAAACAAACTGCCTAAAAGGACTGTAAATTCAAAGCCTTAGAGGTTGGAACTTAAAGACTAGTGCCTAGCGCTGCTTGAATAATTTCCTTTAAATTTGTTTTGAACACGAAAATGGATTCAAACACCACAACCACCACCCCTTTTCCTCCCTGAAGTTGTCGACTTCTGCTTCAGCCACAATCTGAATGGTTTGATCACCTTCTGCTCTCATTCTCCTTCATGATCTATAGCTTCCCTCTCCCATGGAAGAAAGGTATCCCAGGCAGGACAATGGCCAGGAACTTGTGATGCACCCTCTCACAGTAAGGAGAGATCTCAAACAGTAACAAGAGCTACTGCAGTTCAGGTGAGCTCAAAGGCAGAATAACCAACATGGATGAACCAGTTTTTCAACAGACAGGAGTTACCACCAGAATTTCCACTGGAAAAGTTTCTTCCCTTAATAGGAAAAAAAAATTTCTTCCTGAATGACTCTGCATGGTGGTGCATAGGCCATTGAAAAGTTGAAAGTGCCTGCTGTAACAAAAACAAAACAAAACAAAACAAACCCCAAAAAACAACAAATCAAAATATGGTCAGTACATGGTAAAATCACAGAATTGCTACTTCTGAAAATACCAGCTGATACCTTTGCACTTGGTAACCTATGCATGGAGAAAATCCTCCCACAGAGGCTGTGACTTCTGGGTAGCAACAGAATGGGAAATGCTTGTCTGATAATTGTCCATACCATCCTCATTACAAGCATAAATGGTGGACCTCAAGATAGATACATGTGTCTTTGGTTCCTGAAACCTGTCAAAAATACATGTTCTGAAAGTCTTCCAATATGGAAGAAAAAATCCTGGACGGTCAGTGAGGTAAAACCAGAAAAGCAACAGATACAACATTTCCACTGCTGATGGGGATAAGCAATTATTAATGCACCAATGCTTGGTACAAGCCAATTGTATAAAGAGAAACTGAAACTAACCCCAGAACTGCAAAATGCTAATCCTGAGGCTGAACAGTGCTACCACTGCCAGTGGAACTGGAATGGGAAGGGGCTCTCTACTTCACACAACCACCCTCAGGGAGTGAAATCCTCCTCCGCACATCTAGCAAATGATTAGAGATTTCTGGTAGCCAATGAAAACCCGCAGACACCACTAGACCACAGAGCATATGAGCAATTTTGGACATCTGCCATAGGGTGGGACAAATTACACTTCATCTGTGCACCCTAATTCCTTAGTTTCTCTAATGATGATCATTGCAGTGTGGTGGGATGAGAATAGAGGTAATTTTTGCTTCTTAGCAAGATAGACAAAATAAACTTTTGTCACTAAGGATGAAGGATGGGGAGACTGTCAGGGGGAAAGTTTATTCTTGTGACAGACTGGAGTATGTGAGATCGTGGATCCAGAATGGAAATCCAAGGTGAGAGGTTGTTCTTGAGCTGATGGGATGGACTGAGAGAACTAGAGGTGCTTCTTAAGAGGAAAATCTTTCCCTGCCAACAATAGGCCAAGCTTTCCCTGCCTGATATACCAAACTCTTCTCTCAGCATTAAAACCCTTCCAGAACTCTGGATCAACTCTGAGCATTCTGCTTCCTCTAATACCTAAACACCACTTTGTTCTTTCTGTGGTATTAAAATAATTTCACTATTGTTTAGGAAAACTGAACTAAAGGCAAAAGCCCATTTTACTGACCATACATCACTGACCATATAACATCCTTGCCACACTGTGATTTTGGAAGGAATGTGAAAAGGCTTTGTAAAGTTCTGCCACCAAATTCTATGAGAACCTGCAGACCACTGCATTTCACACAGCTAACTTCTAATTAATAAGTTATATAGTTAAGGAATGGTCCTAGCTAATTGTGTAGCATTACACATAGCGAGGGATTTTTCTGAGTGAAAAATGAATGAGCTGCCCTACAATAAGTAGTAGCCGGAAATTTGGACTGAAGCACAAATTCAATAATAATTTATGTTTCATTAACTTCCCTGGAGTTTTAAGCTTTATTATCACTGCTACTGACTTTATTATTAAAAATAAAAGAGTCAGGCAAAATTATTTTAATATACATAGATATAATCCTAAAGGGAGTTGATAATTTATTTTACCATAGAACAAGAAGAATAGATACTACTCCGTGTGCTCTATATCCCCTTTTGTATATTTCCTGTGTATTTCCTACAACAAAATACCACCACAGATCACAATAGTTCCTTTGTGAAGATATCACTAATTCCATAAGAAAACATTATTTGGTTTCTTTTTCACATATAAGCTGTTATTAAAGGTATGTAACACTATTTATATCACAATTATTTTAGCAGGAAACTTAGATCTGCAGTTTAAAATCTTGAATGCACTGTTCTAACTATAAGGAGACTTTCTCCAAGTCCTGGATTGCAAAGCTTTGACTTAAGCTATTTAAGAAGGGAAGAAGAAAAGAAAAAAGAAAAAGAAAAAAGAAAAAAGACTCTACTTGGCAAGAGCTTTAATTAGCAGAAATTTCCACGCTAGGAATATTATTCTGCATGAGCAGAAATTGCATAGCTCTTGCCTCTAGATGCCTTAGAGATGCCATTGATTGGCCATATTCAGAACAGGGGAATTATGTGACCCAGTGCTAATTTGAATTCCTTTACCAAACACATTTTTATTTCATCATCTCAGCTGCATAAAAGAGTCAAAGTACCAGAGCTTTAAAGACTTTGAATTCCTGCTGTTCTGCAATAAAATAAGGCAAGAAATATTAGCCATCCCTGGTTGATTCTTCAATTCTTTCCCAACAATGTCAAAGTATCAGTGTCCTACAGGTTTTAGTGCAGGTTAAAGACTGATACAAAGTGTATGCCTGAATAGAAGTTTGGAGTGAGTTAAGGAGAGGGAGAACATTTTAATGGGACATTGGTCCAAAATAGCCCAGCTTGTTTCTACCTCCTGCTGCCTCTTCCTCCTTTTCACAGGACCTTGATTGTATAGAAACAGTACAGACAAAAACCACAAACAACAAAAGGTTCGCTCACACCCCCAGTGGAGGTCATGAGCATGCTACCATGGAGAAAAAAAAAAGCATCAAAGGGTAGTTTGGCTTACTTATAAGCAAAGATTAATTAATAGGAGGTTTGATACTTTAGCAATGTACATTTGGGCAAATTTGTATTTGCAAATTGTTTGTTTCACACATTCAAAGGGCACAGAGCAATGAGGCCTGGTGCTAATTTTAAAAATGAATCAAACCTTTCTTTGCTATGATCCAAAAACTACAAACTTGTGGTTCAGAGGCTTTCAATGGTATCTGCTCAGACTTGACACTCCAAGGTTAAGAGAGAAAAGCACAAAAGAGTTGTGTTATACACAGCAACAGTAGCTTTTCCCAACAATTTTTCAATTATTGCTTTGTATAATCTCCAAGAAAAGTAACTGTCTTGGCTACTAGAGATAAAGGTTTTAAAAAGAAGGCGGAAATTTAAAATTCCCTTAAAATATACCCCTCTCCTTACAGGTTGTCTTTAAAACTGCTATTCATTACACCAGCATTTACACCCGCTGGATGACTGTGATTCAGAACTACCTGTGTCACATGAAGAATAAGTGCAACACGCACCATTCACTTTGAAATCAACCCCCTCCGACCTAAGCCATGTAAATCCTTCAGAAATTCACACCAGTATTCTCCTCCTTCAAACCACACATAGAAACAGTCCAATGACGAAAGTTTACCCATGCACAGCCCCTTTAACCCCGACCATTTAAGTATCTGCTGGGAATTATCGGTGACCCTTGCTGCACTCCCGGCTAGCTCACACTGGCTCTTCCAGAGTACGGACCCACGGGGGCTTCTCTTTTCTCAGGGGTCCTTGAAATAAACACTATTCACAGCGTTGGCTTCACAAGACAGCACTGTCAGTTCTGCCAGCAAAACTGGGGAAAGGGGAAACAGCAACGACTCTTACACTTTCGGCACGTATATCACACCCTTCCCGTGTCATGCTGCCGCTGCCCCTGCCTCCCACTCACCCTTCCGTGCCCTCACCGCCGGCCCGCCCTGATTGCTATCTATCGCTTCTATCTTTCAGAAATTATTGTCCATCCCCCCCGCCTCCCGGCCGGCGCAAGCAGCCAAGGTGCCGTCCTGCCGCAGCGCCCCATGCCGCAGCGGCGGCGGTGACATGTGTCTCTCATCAGCAGCTGGCCGCTAATTAATTTAGGTCCTTTTCCCGCTACGCTGTAAGGAGCGGGGAAGCCCCACGTCGGAGAAAGGCAGCGTCCCCTCCCGCAGCCCCCCGCACCCGGAGCGCTGGAGCTGCCCCCGCTCCGCCGCCCCCGGCCCGCAGCTCCTCGCCCCCGGGCCCGGGGATTGGCCCGGCGGAGGCGGCATCAGCGGCGGGGGGGGGCCGCCCCCACCCTCCCTCCTCCTCCCTGGTCCCGCCGCCCCCTCGCCCCGGTGCGGCAGGGCCAACCGGGAGACCCAGACGCAGGCAGCGACCCAGCCGCCTCCGCTCCGCGCCCGGCCAGCCGCCCGCAGCATCCCCCGATGGCCGCCCGCCTGACCTGCTGCCTCCTGCTGTGGGCCCTGGGCCATGGGGGCTGCCGCTCGCCTGAGGGGGAGGGCGCCGGCAGCCCGCCCGCCTGCCCCGTCCAGCCGCCGGCCGGCCCGGCCTCGTCCGCCCCCGGCCGCGACCCCCGGCGCGGCTCTCCGCCGCCCCCTGGGCTGGGCAGCATCGCTCAGGACATGGTAGCTGTCCACATGCTTAAGCTCTACGAGAAGTACAACCGGGAAGGGAGCCGGCCCGGCGACGGCAACACGGTCCGCAGCTTCAAAGCCAGGCCGGGTAAGACGGGCCGGGCGCGGGGGACACCGCCGGAGCCCCCTCGCTCCTCTTTCGCTTTAAAGTGACGGGTTTGCGTCGAGGTTGTCACTAACTGCGGGCGGTGTCGCTCTGGGTGAATGCTGGGGCTCCCTTGCTACCTGCAAGGACGGACAGGGTGTCGCCCCTCGCTTTGCGAGGCTTCCCACCTTCCCTGGCTCCCTTCCCTTCCCGGAGAGCACCTCCCCTGGGAAAGTCTCCGTTGCTGTGGATGCAAACCAGCGGCAAAAGAAGCGCCGTTCCCAGCGCACATCGCACTGGGCCGAAAGATCTGCTCAGAAATACTCGGAGCATAAGCCTCGTAGCGAGTGCTCCAGGCACTGGTCCTCTCCCCGGCTCCTCGGGCAGCCTCAGAAGTTCCTGCTAGGAAGAGTGCCGCCTACAGGACCGCCGAAAATTGCTCGGCATCTTAAATTCCTTGCGCTGCCTAAGCCTGACAAGACAGATACCTGACGTCGCTCTCCCCCGTTTTACTTGGCTTGATTATAAGGGTGGAGAAACATACATATTGTTTCTCCTTCCTACACTTTCATTACTAGACTTTCATTATCCCAATATCACGTCAAATAATAAAAAGGATGTTTGCCTAGTTGATAGTCCATGCATTTGTTATCCTTTGCCAAGGAAACGCAAACTCTTTTCTGGAAAACATCTTCCTTCTTTGGTTGACACTTACAGACTGTAACTAAGATCTTAGTTCTTAAAATAAGAACTGCATGAGTTTCCAGAATCTAGCTGTTACTACTTTGTCAGAAGCATTCATTATTCTATTTAGACAAGTCAGATGGATTGAAACTCACAAAAGCAAATTTTGCATTAATCTATTTCTCCTCCACTTAAGTCTATTGCACATAGAGTACAATGCAGCATACAGTGGTTTAGGGAATGCTTACTATAATATTGCACAATAATTAATGTTCTCTTGTTCACCTCAACTTAATTTCTATCCTATGTCAACTGTAGTACCAAAAAGCAATCATATTCAAGAAGGCGGAAACTCCAGGGAAGAGTAAGCTGCTAATGAAAATGTCTAAAAATCAAAGAGTTATTATGTAAAGCAATTGCAGACACTTAGGAGAAAAATAAATTTTCATGCTCCAGATCATTATTAGTTGCTATAGTAGGGGTTAGGAAGGAGCTTCCACTGTGGATGGTTTTCCATGACCTCCTGTTAACACTTAAGTTTTTCTGTGAACTGAGCAGCTAATACTGGGTGTCACCCAAATAAGGCCCTGGACTACAAGAGGGATTTGGGGACAAGGCAATAATTGCACTATATTCTTTTTCTTAATTTTTCAAATAATCTGATGCACACACTACTTGCATCAAAGTAGTCTAAGCTGTAATTCTGTTTTAAAAAACTAAAATATCAGCATTTTCTACCCACAGGTAGACTGTGCTGACCAAATACAAATCAATATTATTTCGCTCATTTGTCTGATCGTGCAAGCAAGGCAGAAGCCCAAAGTTGCCTTCCCTTCTGAAACCCTGAGACAGTGGTGTTTGAAAAGTCTTTGTCCCAACAATGCTTGTGCTTCACAGCAGTAACTACAGAGCTGATGGTGCATTTTACTACTAAAAGAAATATTTAAAAATTCAACTGTACACAACCCAGGTAGAGAGAGCCAGTAGATAGACGTCTTCTTAGAAGCATATGCCTTCTGAAATGAACATGCAATAATAAAGCCTCGTGTTCTACAGGAAGTATTATAATTACTCTCTTCCTTGGCCTGAGAAATCATATATTAGCCTTGTGAAATTTCTGTGCTTCAAAGACTTGAATAAAATCTAAACCCTTAAGTTTTTTCATAGTATGAGCACCTATACATATGACTAGTGTTGCCTAAAAGCTTGCAAATAGGAGTCCTGTCCTGCCTGAACTGACAGAACCAAATAGGCTGTTATCACATCAGTGCAAGCTGTTCCACTTCACTGTACCAGGAGCAAAATATAGATGGTGTAGATGGAAACTGCATTTGAACATTTGAACTTGAGCATTTGTACTCCAAAATTGCCTATGTGGATTTGATCATCCTAATCTACTGTTCTTTTAGTCCAAATCATGGCTCTATGCAGCCCTAACCGGGAGACAGCAACCACCAATTTAGTAAGGTGTAGCATTATTCATTTCCTTCTTTGTAATGAAACTGTTTTAAAGAAAGAATGTTCCAACAGGTGGCAGTTAAGAGTACTGCCTTTCTGTTGTTGCCAAAATTTCTGTGGCTCATCATCTGTAGTGCATCGAAAAACAAAACTAAATGTTTCTGGGAAGCCTGGCTGTTGCATTTGTTGGGTTTTGTTTGGTTTGGGATGGTTTTTTACTTCCTTCTGCCAGAGAATTTTCAGGTATGTCAAACAGGGCTGCCAAAGGGTTGGTCCACTTGGTTTAATTAAAGTTGCAAATTTACAGACTGTAATCCTTTGATGCACCACTAAGTAGTGGTGTGAGCTTGGGAGAACAGGAATCACTTCTTGGTTCTGCTACCACCTTCCTACATACTGTTGAGCTAGTGAAAAACAAAGGCAACTTTTCACAATGATAGACTATTAAGGCATCATCTTTTTATGTTGGGATGGGGTTATATTTTAACACACTAAGAGCAGTTTCTACTGTTTAAATAAACATGGTATGAGCAGTTATCAGTGTAAAATTGCTTGTCTTACTGTAAATGAGAGTAAACATGTAAGCTGAGCACAAACTGTTCAACTAGCTAAAAAGAAGCTGTTTCAAATGGAGTTTGAATTCTAAGAGTCAGCTCCTGTTCAATAGCATTTGTCACTAACTTCACGCAGATCTCAACACAAGCCTTAGAAACCAAGTGTGTTTTAGAGTGCTTTAAACAAAGCTCCTACACGATGTGTACTGGAAAGGAGGATTGCTCAGAGGAGTAATGACCCCCAAAATGTGTCACACTGCTTAATGCCAGGCCCCTTACGAAATGTCTCATGTGCACTACTTACAGATGATGAGCTGTTGCCCACAGAGTTGGGACCCAGACATCTTTCAGGAGTCTGCAGTCAGCTTTAGATTAGATAATCTTGAATATTAACTGTAAACCTGGTTTCTGCTAGTACTGGTTTCAGCAAGATATTTCTCTGAGCCCTGCTGCAGGTGAATTTGACAGCTTCTCTGAGCCTTTGTTATGAATGAAATCAATCAAGGATTGCTTTTCTTGTCTGCCTAGAATGAAAGGCAGTCTGCAACTAAAAATCTCTGGGAAGAATTTTATCCCTCATGTGTACAAAAGATGCCCAATGTGTGGACACTCTCAATGCTATTGTAATATTGTTATTAAATAGCTAAGTTGTTTTCCTCCTCTTATTCACCATAGTTCTAAGCTGAAGTGGCAAGCTCACTATACTAAATTATTTGATGTAAGTGAAAAGCAAAATTTGTTAATTCACTTAAATGGAAATAAGATTTGACTGCCGTTTTTGGTCTCATATATACATCCATGTTTTCCTTGCTCTCTTACAGAATTCTTGGCCCAGAAGCCCTTGTACTGCTTCAATCTGACATCCATGCAGGATTCAGAAATGATCCTTGCTGCCACTTTTCACTTCTATGCTGACAAACACCCTCGGCACCGGGAGGTGTTTTGTAAACGGTCCAAGAACTCATCCTGCCGCCTCCTTCACCTGCCTCCACTCCTACGGCTCAACCTGATGTTCCAAAGCATTCACCAGAATTCTGCCTATGGACTGGTGAAAGGGAACATCACTGTGCTTCTTCAAAGGCGAGGGGCTTGGCACGCAAAGGACATTTCACACATTGTAAAAGAATCAAAACGAGTTGGAGAGCTCATTCTCTGTGCTGAGCTTGATTCTGGGGAGAAGCACCAGGGCTTCCCCGAGCAAGTTGCCAGCCATTTACCTTACATACTAGTTTATGCCAATGATCTTGCAATCTCTGAACCTAACAGTGTGGCAGGCACCCTACAGCGTTATGATCCATTCCCTCCCAATGACGGGGACCCAAATCTGTCCCCTAATGCTTCTACTGACACTCGAGTTAGGAGGGATACGTACCTCGCCAGCTCTATTCAGAACAATGAGTTGCCAGAAGTAGATTATAGCAACAATAAATACAACAAACATGACATATGGGAGAATGCCTACAGATCCTTGAAACCAAAAGCCTCACGCAAAGATCGAAGGAGAAAAGGGCAAGAAAATACAGAAACACTTAAAAAGTCTCAGGTGCTAAATTTTGATGAGAAAACGATGAAGAAAGCAAGGCGAAAACAATGGAATGAGCCAAGGATTTGTTCAAGAAGATACATGAAAGTTGACTTTGCTGATATTGGCTGGAATGAATGGATCATATCTCCCAAATCATTTGATGCTTACTACTGTTCAGGTGCATGTGAATTTCCAATGCCCAAGGTAGTATGCCTTTTTATTCTTGTTAGCTTGTAAACAGTAGGCCTACTGCTCTGCTTATCCAAGTACTTCTTTAATTGGAATTTCCTTTAGATTTTTACCTTTTTTCATTGTGTTTTGTTGCCTTGACCTGAAGAATTTAAACAATATTTTTTCCATCAACTTAACCATCAGAGTACAAAAAGATTGCCACTTCCCTTCAAATGCAATCTGAAGAGTAGGAAAAAACCTTCAGGTTCATCTTATCATTTCTCATCTTACATCTTGAAACCATAGCATAAAGACTTTTGTAGCTTATGAAAATATGGTTATACACACTAAATCATCCAAATACTTTATCGTAGTGACAGAAGTATGAAATATTATATGCTAATATTAAAACAAGCTACTCTATCAGCATATTTCTGGATTCCACTTGTAACACTTCAAAAGAAAAATAAAGAGTAGTTACACTGAAGTATTTTTAACTTTAGGAAACTGCTTGTCATTTTTGAAAACAATAATACTGTTTAAGATTATATTTGTGTATCTAAATTCTAAAAATGTTAGATAATCCTTCCGGAACAAAAATGTTGATTTACCTTATGTCTCTAGAAGTGCCACAAAATTGGCTCTAGCACTCTAAAGTAAGCGTACTGAATTCCTCCTATAGAAGCAGTGTGAAATTTGCCAGTGGAGAGGGTAAACATTTCTCTCACTCCCACTCTGCTCTATGGCAAGAAGTAGAAAGGCTGGTAATCCTATGCTGGACAAGAACTTTTAGGATTTTATAAGGCTTTCAAGTAAAGGTAGAGGGGATGATCTGAAGTGCTGCATAACCTGCATATTTAGAAACTGTAATTATTTTGCAATTCTGCCTACAAATGGCCTGATTATTTGTTCGACTGACATTTTTGTATGTGGTCATTTGGCACATAAACAAAGAATAGTGATGTACAGCACAGAATTTCAAGGCTCTGAGACAGGAATCTGCCCTACTTTACATCCAGGGAGATTGATGTATGTTTGTGTTGAAACAAGTAGTCTAATTCCAGGAAGAGTAGATATGTAGGCTAGTTTTAAGTCCAGGAAGAGTGGAAATCCAGATTTCATGGTAGGGTGTACAAATCAGACCACGTGTTCTTGTATAGCTGGCCAATGATGAGCCAGGTGTATATAAATCAACACATGATCTGGCAAAAATTAAAGCTTGCACAGACTCACATACAACTTTACTTTGTTGTTGTAACACAAATTGATCATGCAACAAAATCACCACTTAACTTACCCAGAACAAAAGACAGTCTGGGAATATGGGTCCTTTGCCATAGACTCACAGTCTAATCCACTATTCACACACAACAACATAAACCCAAGAAATAAAAAATCCCCAACCAAACAACAACTCCACCCTTCAAAAAAGATGCATTTAGCACGTCTGGCTTCTTGTGAGCAAAACGGCATTACACAAAAGCTGGTAGGGCCAAAAGAGAAAGGATCCGTTTCTAGCTTGAATAGTTAAATAAGCTTATATTGCTCCCTAACTTAATATCTTATCTAGAAATATAAGCAATTACTTGATATATTATAATTATTTCCTTTCACTAATATCTTGGTGCCCAAAAACCGAAATAAGGAAAAAAAAACAACTAAAAAAAAAACCCAAAACATCCACCCCCCCCAAAACAAAACCAAACACAAACACCAGAGAAACTAAATCATTCACATTCATTGATTGAGTTTGCTTTGAAAGAGGTCTACTACTTGTTAGCTTTGTATTTTAAACAGAGGAAAAAAAGAAGCAGATTGAAAGCTGTAGCTTTTTTTAACGACTGTTTCAAAAGGAAGAAAGAGAGGATGCCAGCATGGATGAAGATTCAGTTCAGAGCATGAGAATTGCTCTATATTACTGAGGAAAACATTTGTTCTTTCACATATGCTGTAAGTCAGCAGAGTACCAAAGGCCTGATTAAAGCTATTCATAAAGACTTGGTCTGCACAGTCAACCTATGATGGACAACAGACATCTTATTTCCAAAGTACCCTTTTAGAACTGTGGAGATAGAATTACATACCTGGCATGTTGGGTATCATCACATTGTAGGTTTAATTTTTTTTTCTTTAGTATCAGTACATCATTGTGCAGATCCACTTTAATAATTGCAAGTCTTGATTTAGATATATACTCAACAGCTAGGTACAAATAGGTACAAATCTTCTCATAGTAAGTTCATTTACTATTCCCTGAACTGTGAGGAGGGGCACTAGGTTATATGTATGGCTGGCTGCAGTGCTGCAGTCACCAAATAAATTCCAGTCCTGCATGTCATAGAACCTGGTGTGTTGTATATAACTTAGCAGCCATCATTTAAAACATTAGCACTTCCTCAGTGTCATTATTACTGGGCATTCAACTAATTATTTCAAGCTTTCTACTTTAGCACATGGGGACAAAATTAAATGTGAAGCCTAGCCCATGATCACTGAGCACTGATGCCAGGTTTCCAGAAGGGCTGGAAAAATTCAGAGCCTGGCTGGATGTGGGATGGGTGTGCTGTCTGGCTCTGCTGTGGATTTAGGGCTCAGGCAGCCAGAGTCCATACAGAGTACTGCTCTATCATAAGCATTTTCCTTTCTAAGCACTTTTCTGCATAGCATATCCACATTCAGGCATTTAAAACATAATTAGTGTTGTTGTCTTGGGAAACAGCTGCTCAGTCTAGATAGACTGTGTTCACATGTCTTTGTTCCTTGAAGATATTAGAGGCTGCACCGTGGGAGAAGATCCTTGTAGGATCTTCTTCAGGTTCATAGCCAGGAATCCTCTAAGTCAGTAACTGGCCATGAGGGCAGTGGTGGCTATAATGGGGGCAATAAATGCTGTTTCAGTAGCACATTGTGATCTGTGGCAGTTTTAAATAACAACATAAAATAACACAGGTGCTAGGAACAGTTCAGGAGGTTTTTAATAAAGGCTAAATTAAGAACTTAATTTTAGAAGCTCTGATTCTTTGAATTTCTATACTCTGCAGTTGCTTAAACACTCAAATCTCCTGTTTCTCTCTTGCAGTCCGCATATGCTGACATGACCAACATGTGTAGAAACTGATTTCTACTTCACACAGCAGCTGAGACCACCTCACTGCTGCTTGTCTGTGGACAGCTTTGAAATCTAAAGATGAAGGAGAGCAAGAGAGGGCAAGCTGTTGCTAATTATGCTAACATGCTAATTACAGAAAGGCGCTGTGCAGGATTGGTCACTTGTTGGGACTTGGCCATAGGGACACTGTCTTGAAGGGTCAAGGACAGATTTCATAGTTACTCCTTATAATGACTTCATTAAGGAAGATCTGAACGCCTTTGATTTGCTGATATATTACACTTAATGCAAATGCTTCAAAACTGAATTATCCTAAAAACACCTCCTTTGTTCTATCCATGGTCTGCATAATTTTTCATGTTGAAATGGAAAACCATGGTTTTTGTGGCTATAACCCCAAACAGGTTATAGATGTAAAGCTGCTGTGAATCCTCACTTCATATTTTTCCCAGCCTCCCAGCCTTTTTCCTTTTAAAAAAGCCTGGTGATGAAGGCAGAGGGACACAAAGACCACAGAGATATTAACTATTTGTCGTGCAATTATGATCAGAAAGGCCCTGTCAGGGGGCTTGATTATTCTGTACTCTCGCCTGTGTACACTACTTCTGGAGTGCTCTGCTCTTTGAAAAGAGAGTGATCACTCCAGGAAAAAGTAACTAATTTCAGGTTAGCATACATGAGAAAAAATTCTATTGGAACATAAGGATAGTTATTTTGGAAATACTTACTGTAGCAAATTTTCTAAGTCAGACAAGAGGTTAAGAAAACAAAATATAGCATCTAGCAACTGAGAACCATGCCCCAGTTTAGGCTTCTTCTTCTGCATGTCTGCCTCCAGCATGTAGCAGGTACATTCAGAGACATTTTTCTTCAGACCTCTGGCTGCTGGCTGTGCCACCAGTGCCCTCCTCTGGTATTTATGAAGGTAGCCTAAGGAACACCAAATATCTGTTGGATACATCCAGCTCAGGAAAGCTGGAAGTGTGAGGGACTGGCTCATGGCCCTGTAACTCAAACAATGAGGTATGTGCTTTATTGAGAAACAAAAAACTGCATAATTGTTGTGATTTTCCAAGTTCACATAGGAAACTGATTGCTTAAACCAAGTCCACCTAGGAAAGTAACTGCTTATAAGTGAAGATGTAACTGTTTCCTTCTCTGTTCTAGATTGTCCGGCCATCAAATCATGCTACAATTCAGAGCATCGTAAAAGCCGTAGGAATCATTCCTGGCATCCCAGAACCCTGCTGTGTTCCTGACAAAATGAGCTCACTCAGTGTCCTGTTCTTAGATGAGAACAAAAATGTTGTTTTAAAGGTGTATCCCAATATGTCAGTTGAAACTTGTGCCTGCCGATAAGTTCGTACAAACACACCTTTAGCGAGGCCTACAAATCCTGCCTGACTGCTCTGGGAAGTTGTAAAGGAGAAATGAATCCACTTGTGTTGATGAAGCAATGAAAGTCTCCAATTCCTCTACAGAAAGCACACGGAAAGACTAAAACAATGCACGTGTTTGCCTTGAAGGATGGTGTACTGTCATCATTTGTCTTTCATATCCATCTTCCAGGAATTCAGTACTTCAGATACCTTCCTAACCCACCTAGCCAAGATACCTGGTGTTTAGAAAGAAATTTAAGTGTAAAGTTTTCCATAATCAAAGGACTAAAATATGTTTTTATATGTTATTTTCTGACTATTTTATCTCTTCAGTTAACCAAGAAGATGGGAAGTGAACTTGCAAAGGCAGGCTTATTTTAGAATATCACTTTTGTACACAAATCAAAAGTTTTTGCCTAAAATACTCATACTCTTAATATGCATATTTATACTGAGAAATGCTGTAATAAAGGGCTTAAAATTTTCTTAAAAATATTTTCTTCAGGATGCAAGTATAGTTCACTGCATAAGTTTTCATATAAACATTGTGTTAATATAGTCATTTTTGGTTATCCTTCCTTAATATATAATTTGTTCTACAAAAGACATGTAATATCCTACAATTTTGGTTTGCTGGATAATTTCAGGTTGTTAAACATATTCTCTGAATAACACATACAGTATAGTAATATGTTGAAATACTAAAATAAAATAACCAAGATTTATATTTTTGTAAATTATTCTTTATATCCTCTAGATTGTTTCATGCTTTTAACAAAAGCTAATAAATTAAAGGTACAGTAGTATCTAAACATATTTGATTGTTTTTCTATAAACGCACTCTCCTACATTCTGTTAATTAGATGGAAACTTGTAAATACATGTTAAGCTTGTCATAATGCACTTCAATAGATTAAAGACAGAAGGAAATACCGCAATCATCCAGACCGACCTCCTGCATAGCACAGATCAAAGAACCTTGCTCAGCAGCTTCTGCACCATGCATTATGGAACTTCTGTTTCAAGCTTGGGAATATCTTTGAAAAACATGCATAATTTTGGCTTTAAAGATTTCATGTGATAGAATATCTCTACTGGACTACAAGTAGTTGTTCCAAAAGTTAGTGCTCTTTGTTCATATGCAGTGGCTTAATCCTAGACTGAATTTGATGAGCTTGAGCTTCAATTCAATGGATCTTACTGTAACCTATTTCATTAGATCCCTTTTATCTATTATCCAAAATACTTTCACTGTGTATTTTTAGTATAGAGAGTAGGGTCAAGTTACATTTTGGCTAAGATTTAAATAGATTGATTTCTTATTCTAAGCCTTAAAACAATTTCTCACAGCTCTCTTCTGAACTCCTTCCAGAACTTTCATTAACTTTCTTTTCAAACAATGAACATCAAAATGGGAAACATTTGGCAGTGATTCCATTGGAAGTCTTTATAGAAATAAAGTCTCTGCATCCCTCTAACTCCTACACAATCCCCTGTTGATACATTTATGGTGGCCTTTTAACTACAGCAGTCTTTTAAGAGCTGGTGTTCCCATGGTGGTGTCTGTCAATCCTCTGAGTGTTCTAGGACACACTTGCCACATACTTCATTTTCACTCACCTGCATAAGATAGCATAAAGAGACCAGGAGTGGAAGAAACACCTGAAGTTCCTAAGGGAGCACAAATTATGATATGGAGTGCTTCCTCCTCAAGAAACACTCTAACCTTAGGCACTACCTTGTTCTAGTAGGAGCTGCTTTTTTTAAGGGGAGGATACTAAACACACCTCTGATGAACAAATACCTGGAAGGCTCCTATCCTACTAAGGTTCTGGGTATCTTCTGCCACCAGTTTTCTGTGCTCAGGTGGTGCAGTTTCTCAGACAACAGGTGTGTAAATGTGGTACTTCCTGCTAACATACATAAAAGCAAGATTCAGCATGCATGGGAGGCTTTGCAAGGTTACTCTGATAGCAGTTCTTGCTGATTCTTCCTAGGAAGCTCTGACTAAGAAGTACAAATGGTGCCCTGTAGTGACTGCCAGTTATGCCTAAAAAAAGATCACTGATCAAGTTTGCAGTTCTTCTCCCAAAGTACTTTTTTACTTTGTAAATTACTACAGTAATTTACACTAGAACTGCTGGGAAAAAACCTTTGTATAGTGTCGCTTTTAGAGATCTCCCTTAAAAAATTTACAATCTTGTGGTTTTATAAATCATGAGAAACACAACTACAATTAATAGAGTAATGCTAACATATAAAGAAAAATTCAAAAGTTGTCAGGAAGTCATCATTCCTACAGAAAAGCCATAAGCATAACATTTTTCAAAGTATCTTAAATCCATGTTATTTCTGCTCTCTATGAAAATCTACCTTTTTATGTAGCTCTAGTCTTGCTCCCATTCATCACTATGAAAATCCTGACATATTAACTTAGTGTGCTTATATTCTCATCTGTAGCATTTTGTTTTCCTTAAGGAATACTTGCTATATCTTGAATTAGTCCTTGGATGAAAACATTATTTCCAAGATGTGCTGATGCAAGCTATTATGGCAAGAGATGCCACACTGTGATCTAAGGTCAATAGGACATAAGGAAAAATGCTACTGCTGCACTCAGAAGGACACTACAAAGCTCCAAGAGGTTAAGACTGCATTAAAAGTTCTGTTTGCAAAACTATATATTATACCTGTAAGTGTGATTGTTCTCAAAATATACCCTTGCTACATAAGTCATACACATCTCCTATTAGTAAAGGTTATTTCATTTGGAGTTTAGCTGTACTGGTCAATTCTTCAATGAAGCAAAAAGGCTTTCAACCACTTTTAGTGGTTTAAGTTACTCCTTTCTGGATCTTTGGAACTTGGATGTCCAATCTTCCTCTGGAAAGAGAAACTTTGCATTTAAAATGGCACAAATGCAGACAGCTGCTGCCAGAGGATGCTGATGTCTTGGTTCCTACAGATCTTTTTATTGCTTTGAACATCCTATGAACCATTCTGCTCAATGCTTAAGTTTATAGAGAAAGTTACTAGTGGTAAACACAGGTCAAGATAATTCCACTGACTAGCCCTAAAAGAAAATGGTATGAGTAAAGAGAAATAAAACATTAAAAGAGCTGATACTAGCCAGCAAAGTGTTAAAACCCATTTTTTTTAAAACAAATCCAATTTAATTCTTTCAGGCCACTGTTTGATTTCCAGAGGTAACAGCAACAGCTACAATGTACCTAGGTTTTTGTGCAGTATTCAATTCACTTGCCAAGGCTGCATAATTCAAATAAACCACCGGACAATATTAATGTGTTTGTGTATCACATTAATTTAAAAATGTCTCACTGCCAAACCTCAAAGAACAGCTTCAAAAGGTATTTCCACTGAGTTAAACTGTTCATTGTAAAGTTTCTGCAAAGCTGACACTTGGCCTGACAGTATTTGACACCTTTTTGTATGAACTTAGAGTCTGTATATAGCAACCCCCAAAGTATTTGCAGGAGGAGAGAGGTGTTTATACAGATCATTTGATCTAGCTGCACTCTATGTAATTAAAATTAATTTTAAAGTAGACAGATACAGAACTTCAGGTACCTAGTCACAAGGAATGGAGGGGCTCCTACTGAGTGTAAGACTGCACCCTTGAAAGTCACAACCCTTAAAAATTGTGTGGCTGTATTGGATTTGTGATGCAGTTTGAGCACCCAGCATGATGCTATGTAATGGCAGCCAGTGAAAGCTTTGGAAAGATACACACTGGAGCAGTGAACCACATAAACAAAGGATATGTGATTTCTGCCACTAGAAAACTAAATATAGCCCTAGGTTTCACCTTGTCAAGAAGACCTTCAGATTCTGAAAGAGAAACAAAAGAGAAAGAAATGAAACGGGGAGAGAAAATGTCTTTCGTTACTGAAAAGAACAATCTGTTTATCAAAAGGAAAACTGAGAAGTAACTTGATTACACTGTGCAAGCGCTTTGAAAGGGGAAAATGTCAGTGCTATGGGACTCCTTAAACCAGCCAGAAAGTTACAAGAATTCCTAACTAGAAGGTAAAGTCAGGCACAATGAAATTATGAACATGGCATGAAGGGGTTTTTAGCTGTAGGTGATAATATTTTAGCTACAAAAATTGAAGAAATTTTTGATCCTTTGGCATGTTCAGGTAAAGTCTGTCGGCACTTTAGAAGTTATGTTTATCCAAACACAAGCAATTTAACTGTGTATATGGGTAGGAAACACAAAGGCCCTGAGAAAATATAAGTCTTGTTATGCAAGAGACCAGGATCAATGCCAAATAATCCTTTTTGACTTTGTCATAGGTACATAATTAACAAGGATCTTGGATCCAAGTTATCACTTGAACAGACAATAAGGAAGCATTGCAGAAGTCTCAGATCACTTTTAATGCTGTGAATCCACTGCTAAAAAACAAGAGAAATGGCCAAAAAAGGTAAAATATGACCACATGTTTACAATGAGATTTTTGTTGATGTAAAAGCTCAATATTCTTCAGATTTTTTGGCATGTCTACAGTATGAATTGAGTAGTTCTTAGAAAAAATGATGCATTATTAGCATAGAAAAAGCAATTACATATCATTAGATTAAATCATAATACATTGATTAAGATAAATAAACCTGGTTTTTCTTCTACATCATGAGAAATTCATTTGCCTTGGCCTGTTATTCTCATGCACACTATATCTTCTTCAGAGATAACCTTCTCTATCTTCAAAAGGACTTTTTACTTTCCATGTGGTCTTGGAAAGCCTAGTTCTGTCTTCATTTTGAGGTTGCTAAAAAATGACTGGTTGTTCTTGGACTGAATTGACCATCATGAATCTATGAATTATATTACATAAGATACTATAAAAACAAGCCTAAATTCCCATACACCAAAAGAATGAAAATGGACAAGCCTTCAAACAACATGAAGCAAACTTGACACAAAACAGATATTTCACTGTGTACAAACAATAGCCCTTGGCTGATAAACGGAAAGAAGTTTTAAGGTTGTTTGTAATCTCATGAGATCATGTCTTGCAGAATCACAGGTCTCCATCAAACTAAGGGCCATTTTCCAATCATATGTGAAGAGATTGTATGAATTATTTGTGAGATATTATTTGCTAATAGCATGATTTTTTTCTGTGTTTGTATTTTCTAGTCTTGCTGAAAACAGTGTAAACTTCTGCGTCCCTAAGAAAGCTTCTCTCTGTGTTGGCAAGGAAATGATAGAAGAATGTAATTAAGCAAAGATGACCCTAAAGTGAAATGTGGATTCTTTACAATATACAATGTCCTTCCCACCAGCCACATGTGTTTGTCAGATGTTTACAGAATCTTCATTAACTAAGAGCTGTGCTAGATAACAGAAGCTGAAGCATGGCATCAATGACTCTGATAAGGACAAGTGTATGACCAATCTGCTTGACAACTGACAAGAGGCTGGGGTTTGAAGCAGACTGCAAAAAGAACACCAGAAAGTGATTTGCAAAGGGCATTCCAGTTGTTTGCCTTACATCTTCTTTCCTCTGTCAGTATTGAAACAAGACTGGCAATCAGCTAAAATATCCTTGTCCTCTTGTCTCTCCACCAGAAAGTAAATGTAGAAGAAATGTGTTGTTTTGGAGTATTAGCTGCGCTGTCTGTTTTCAACATCATTGCTTGTTTGACAAGAGGCAAGCCTGTGGAAGACTGGGACAGGCTTTCAGGTATGGGAAAGTCTGATGCACACTTTCATCCTGGGGAAGCAGAAGATGAGACCCATTTCAACTTTAAATCTTTCTTGGAGAATATGAAGATGGATTTACTGAGGAGTTTGAATTTGTCAAGAGTCCCCTCACAAGTGAAGACCAAAGAAGAACCACCACAGTTCATGATTGATTTATACAACAGATATGCTGCAGACAAGTCCTCCATCCCTGCATCCAATATTGTAAGGAGCTTCAGTACTGAAGGTAGGAAAAGTCCTCAATATGTGGACTACAGTTTTTAATGAAGTAAATTAATAGTAAATAGTCAGATTCTTTTAAAATTCAGAAGAAACTGAGTTCCTAACTTCCACAGATTCTTTAGAAATTAAACATTAAAATTTTGTATTGTATTCTTACTATATAGTTTCTTTCAATCTTTAAAAAAAAGTAACCTTTAGTTTTCTTCTTTGATATTTTCACTGTACAATATTCTCTTCTCAAATGCTTGAGCTAAGAGGATGCACCAAATAACAAGGTTTACATGAAGCATGTTTCTCAATCGTAGATATTTCAAACTGAATTTTTATGTTAGCATGCAAACTTTTGATCACCTATAATTGAGACTGGTGCTAGAGAGCTTTTCTTTCTGGTAGGCTCTGTACATATTTAAAAACCACGGCAACCAGCTGGGAAATTTGTTGCTGGATCCAAACAAGGACCAGCACTGCTCCTCCAAAATTCTGGGTTAGACAGAGATTTATATGGAAATGGTTAGTCATGCTTATATCAACAAAAAAAATTCAAGATCCCTTTCTATCTAACATTAAATAAACTTTTAAAAGATCCATCAGGCAGTAAAAAAGTTAGAAGTCAGTGCAATCCTTGTTACAAAATGAAGCAGGGAGAAATGAAGTTTCTGTTTATATGAAAAATAGACATACAGAGGTAACAGCACTATGGAGAACTCCAAATTCCCAAATTAGTGTCCCTAGTCCTGAAATAGAAAGAAAACTCAACAATAGGACCTAGATGATAGTTTCCATATCTCACTCTCCCCTCTGACTACTTTACAGGGTAAATGATCTGAAGAAATGGCAGCAACAACCAATTAAAATTGCCCTAAAACCCAGTCATGCTTAAGCAGTTAGTTTACATTGAGCATTAAATAGACATCAGGGATGACTTTTAAATACTACCAGTCTGATCTTCCAGCCAAATATCTGCCCCTCCCAAGGCAGACTTGCTGGTACTGCACATAGATTTGCAGACAACAAACAAACGTGAACAAATTCAGACAAACTCAGGGAGTCCAGCCTGGACTAGGTCTGCGATCTGGGCATGAAAGGCTGTTTATCACCAAGACCCAGTTCAGATAGAGACTGGAGCTTCAATTCAGGACTTTCAAAAACTTTTCTATTTACCCAAACTCCCAGTCTAAGCTGCTTTCATACTTTTCTGAAGACAACAATAAAAGCCTTAGCACAGCCAGTTCTTAAAGACACTTATACATGTATATTAGAGCAAAAGAGTAGGAAATCATTGGGGTTTTTTACAAATTCTTTGTGTAAAAAAGATCTTTAGCAAATTGCTAAATCTGAAAACTCTGCACTTGCCTTATTTATGTACTTAATACTGCCTGCCATCATACACAGTTTGTTCTAGGCAGCCTCTTGATGCTTCCCTCCACACACTCACCTGGCTACGCAATCATAGTAAAATACTACCAACACCAGGGACTTCCATTTCCTCTTTTTACTCTCTGCCCTTGAAACTTGGCCAGAAGACAGAATTTTTCTTTTTTTTTAAATGCTGTGTTATATGGTATAATGCTCTCTTTTTTTATCCCCAAAATATATCCTGAGTCTTTTAAAATCAATTACTTGGACGGTCAGAAGCACTGTAACCACATTTTATTCTCCTATTGCAGATGTTGTTTCTTTAGATTCACCAGAAGAAAACCCATTTCAGAAACACATTTTGTTCTTCAACATCTCTATTCCACAATATGAGGAAATCACCAGAGCTGAACTGAGAATTTATATCTCCTGTCACAGGGAAGTTGGGTCTCTCTCTAGGCTGAAAGGCAACATGGTAATTTATGACATTCTAGATGATGGCCACTGGGAAAACCCAGAAAGTACCAAATCTTCCCTTGTCTCCCACAATATCCAGGAATGTGGTTGGAAGATGTTCGAAGTGTCCAGTGCTGTGAAAAGATGGGTCAGGGCAGACAGACTGGAGACTAAAAATAAGCTAGAGGTTGTTATAGAGACTAAATCTCTGAGTGGTTTTACTTGTGGGAAGCTGGATGTCAGTGTTACCCCTGACGCCAAAAACCTGCCCCTGTTAATCGTGTTCTCCAATGACCGCAGCAATGGGACAAAGGAGACCAAAGTGGAGCTCCGTGAGATGATTGCTCACGAACAGGAAAGTGTGCTCAAGAAACTAGGGAAGAACAACACCTCATCTGAAGAGGAACAGCAGGGAGAGGAAAAGGCCATCACTGGATCCCACCTACATTCCTCCAGAAGCAAGAGAAGTGTTGGAGCCAACCACTGCAGGAGAACTTCCCTCCATGTGAACTTTGAAGAGATTGGCTGGGATTCCTGGATCATTGCACCAAAAGATTATGAGGCTTTCGAGTGTAAAGGAGGCTGCTTCTTCCCTCTGACAGATAACGTCACCCCAACTAAACATGCTATTGTCCAAACCCTGGTGCATCTCCAAAATCCCAAAAAAGCCTCGAAGGCCTGTTGTGTTCCAACCAAACTGGATTCAATCTCCATTCTTTATAAAGATGATGCTGGCGTGCCCACTTTGATATATAACTATGAAGGGATGAAAGTGGCAGAATGTGGCTGCAGGTAGTATACAAGGCTGAATCTCTAAAAATAGGAACATGCCCTTTTTCTGTCCTGTGTAAATCTGTACAATAGTGATGCTAATGAAGACCATTACAAACAAGGTTTGGAGCAGGGTATGGGGCTGGCTGTTGTTGCTGCTTGTTTTAAGGGAAAATTGGCATTTAAAGAATGGCAATCTTTGTAAATAGCCTGCATTATATATCATGGCAAAGTGAATACTGGATTAAAATGTTGTGAGATTCAATGAACTATGCATTATCTGGTGACAGTGATACAATGTCAATGCCTTATTTCAAACTTTCTGTTTAATCAACTGTATTTAGGTCACAAACTAGAGGACTTTCAGTGGGAGTTTAGAATGTCCTGCAAATGTTTAACAGCTCTCAAAATCTAATTCTCTCAGTCATCTCTGACTTTTTCAGCCTCAGTACAACTCAGTAAATGGAATGTTGTCTGCATGATAAAGTCAGGAATCTAAATCCAGGAAGCCTTTTCTCATATCAGTAATCTCAGAGGCTTTTACAGGCAAATTATTTGTTCCTGTAAGTGAAGATTTGCAGTATTCAAAACAGAAGAGACTCTCACTTATTTCATTCCCAAGTTTCCTTCTGTGGGTAGCAGGTGCCTTAGTCTCAGCTTTCTTATCCTCAATGGCCCTATTTTTACCCCTTTATGGCACACACTTGAATGATAAGAAGTGCAGCCTTCCGCTTCCAAGACACTGTTTCCTAGGAGGAGCAGCTGCCCTTATCGCCGCACAAAGATAAGGAGCCACTTTGACCTACTGCATATTCTTAGTATTTCTTTGCAAGAACATGCAGTCAAATGATGTCCAGCCTTAGAAGCTGTATCCTAAGAGCAGTGGGGGTTGCCAGAGCTCAGCACTTTTGAAAAGCTCAGCTTAGGCTGCTTATTTAGAGGCTTAAATTTGTTGTTCAGAGTCTGGCATGAAGTTCTGATTTTGTAAAAATTTCTTCCTAGGATAAACTCTATTTTGCATACAAAATTCTCTCACCCCTTAGAAGTCTGGGAAAAATGGAAAACTTCTATCTATCTATGTCCTATTACATTGCTGTATGAGAAATATACTATCATACTATCATTCTTCTGACTTCAGTTTTATTTTCACTAAACAAGGACACCATCTTTCCTGCAATTAAAGTAGACTTCCTTTGATGCTAATGGAGGTTGTGCCTGTAAAAGGACAAACTGTCTTAAATTGGTTGCAGGTGACAGGGGTAAGTTCTGTACAACATCACCATAGTGCACCTCACTTCTACTCCTTAACCACCTTACACACATCTACCTGAGAACCCTTTTGGACCAAATCCTTAACAGACCTTGCATCCCTTCAAAAAGGTGAAGAATATTGATGAGGCAAAAATCTAAACATTACCCTAATGTATGGAAGCAAGAGAATTTAAATTGATCCATCTGTTTTGAATTAGGACAGCCTGTGGGCAAGACAAATTCATTTGGCTTGAACAGGTCAGCTTGAAATCCAATACACAGTTTTACTATTGTTAACCTAATACAGAGCAAATAGCAGGTGAGTGTGAGCAGGGCAGTTGTAATTCTATCAAGAACTGCTGGTTAGATCACAAACCATGAGCACAAAGCACGATTCACTAGAATTCTTGAACTGATTTATAGTCTTTTTCTTTAGAAATGGTCTGCAATTGGATCAGATCTGGGATCTGGGTCCATGCAAACTCCATACATCCCTAGCTGCATGCCATTAACCTCTTAAACTTCCCACAGCAGTAATCCTTTTGCCACTGGCCTCTGTCATCTTACAGTCATCGTCATGTCTTCCTCCTGCCACAGCCCTCTGTATTGTCTCCCTATTTTGTACCTCTCTCCTAAGCTCCTGACATTTTGCAAAACTTTTAAGTGACAGAAACAACCAAACATGCACTTGGTTTGATCACATTAGAAGACTTATTCACCCTCATGTCAATGTAATTGTAGCTAAGTGCCCTCCAGTCATCTAAACACAAGGTCCTAGTTATATTTTAACTTCACTGAATACAGGACTTTGTCCATAATTAAATGAAAAAAATGGGGAAGGGGAAAAACCTTCACAGAGAGAAATTCTCAAGAATCAAGGGAGGGTGTGGGGTGTTACATTCTGAAGACAAACATCGATCTTTATTTCCCTTCTTTGGATGGGAAAAAATATACCCCAAACCATTTTTGGCTCAAAACCTCAGCTCCTAGCTATGCTCACAGAATTCCAGAGAAGACCTACAGATCCCATCACAAAACTGGACTAGAAGTTGCTTTTATATTCAGTGAAAAAAATCACTTGTGCTTCCAGCCAGCTTTAACAATCATACACCCACTTGCTTAACATTTTGGTTGGCATGGTAGGAAAATGAAACATGAATCTTTCCATACGGTAATGAACAGGGTCAAGATGAAATGAGAGCCCAGTAGTGACTACAGCTGCTGCTACCTTCAGCATGGCTGAAGTGCGTGTCAAATTGATGTTTGGCTTTACATTTAGCAGCTTGATTTATGTAGTTTTGCGCATTTAATTTTAAATAATTGTTTGAGATCGCTCAAGTTTCAAATGCTTTGGGATGCAAGAAGTCAGCCAAGTGGTCATGATGGCTCTAGAGAGTCCACAGGCTGTGAAGAACAGGTAAGCATCTTTCCCCTGCTTCAAGCTGGGCCCCACTGGACACTGAGAAAGCCCTCCCTCATGACTGGATTGTGAATGTTGACCAGCTATTGAGGAGCAAGTTGGGGCTTGTGCAGTGTTCAGCAGATGCACAGTTAGAATGAAAACTTATTCATTTACCATAAACACAAGGCCGATGTCACAGCTGCACAGCTCAAGGGGCCATACATCAGCATGGGGGGCAGCAGTGCCAGGAGGAGCCATCAGGAGCCTCAGACACTGAGCAGAACCATCTGTGGGATCAGATCAGTTTGGGGGCAGAACTATCTGCAGGATTGGGATCAGTTTGGGGACAGAACCATCTGTGGGATTGGGATCGGTTTGGGGGCAGAACCTTCTGTGGGAATCAGATCAGTTTGGGGGCAGAACTATCTGTGGGATCAGATCAGTTTGGGGGCAGAACCATCTGTGGGATCAGATCAGTTTGGGGGCAGAACTATCTGCAGGATTGGGATCAGTTTGGGGCTAGAACCATCTGTGGGATTGGGATCGGTTTGGGGGCAGAACCATCTGTGGGATCAGATCAGTTTGGGGGCAGAACTATCTGCAGGATTGGGATCAGTTTGGGGGCAGACCCATCTGTGGGAATAGGATCGGTCTGGGGGCAGCCATTGTTGATGTCCACCAAACAAAGCCTGCTGTGGGTGTCTGGACCTCTCACTGCTTCAAATATAACCCCAGGATAGGAGGGCTTGATAGATATTTAATATTCAGTGTTTATGATTGGCTGACTCTGCTTGGTGTAGTGAACATGGAAATCTATCAAAAATGTAGGACACAGAGAATACAGAAAATGTAATGCAAACACGTAATATACCAATTTTTCAGGGACTGCATGTTCAAAAGTATGTTTCTGAACTAGGTCAGGTTGCATATTTGAAATGCATTTTCTTGATGACCTCCTGAATCTTCTACTTATCTAGAATATAATAGTTCATCTGTTCAGTGGACCTATTCAATGTGAGTTTATCACAGCTGTGCTTCATAAACTGTGGTGACTCTCCACCTGCTCCTGGCTGAAATTAGAGAGATTTCAAAATGGGAATTCCCTTTTTCTACCTTCACTCAATCTTACATTAAATATATAAATCATCTTCTCATTCTCTTTTTTATTTTCTTTTTCTTGATCACTGTAAAAACAGGGGGGAAGGGAAGGGAAGGGAAGGGAAGGGAAGGGAAGGGAAGGGAAGGGAAGGGAAGGGAAGGGAAGGGAAGGGAAGGGAAGGGAAGGGAAGGGAAGGGAAGGGAAGGGAAGGGAAGGGAAGGGAAGGGAAGGGAAGGGAAGGGAAGGGAAGGGAAGGGAAGGGAAGGGAAGGGAAGGGAATATTTACAAAAAATCAAAATCTAACACATTTTGGATTTAAGTTTTTCTTATTATGAATGTAATCATTAAGCAACTCAGAATGCTATTTTCATTATCATAAAATGGAAATATTTTCATATTTAAGTAATGTGAAAGAAAACTTCCAACTTCAATTTTAAGCTATACAGGCTTGTATGGCATAAAAACTGAAAAACCTTAGGACAAAAATCTATCATTACTTCTTTTAGCATAGGAATTAGAAAGGAATCTGAGGGTGTTATTATTAATTCTTTTTATTTCTGAGGGGTCTAGAAAGCCTACTCAGGAACAAGTTTTCCTTTGAACCAAACAGTACAAGAACAGAACAGAATAGACAGTCTCAGACCATACCTATGCAATCCAGTCATGCCTGTCACAGACAGCTATGAAGCTGTACTGACCCAGACTTGTACATCTATAAAAGGCAGTGAAAGTTTGTCTAGAAATACTTATTGAAGTCCTGGAAGCATTAAATATTTCATTAGCATAGTCCTGCGCTTGAGCTAATAAATTCTGCCTCTCAGTATTTGGAAGCCAGCTATCACCTTTAAATGAATTCTTATTCATACATATAATTTGAAAAAATGGCTGCATTAAAGGCTTTACTAAAACCAAAAGTAGTTTATTCCAGCTTTCACCTTTATCCTGTTGGCATCTCTGCCAGTGAAAAAGGTGTTCTTGCTGCCACCTTCAGATGAGCCTCCTGCTACTGCGGCTTGTCAGTGACCAAATATCTGCATGAGTCTGATGAGGGAATGGTGGGAGCAGCTGCACACGGGAAATGGGGAATACTGGAGCAGAATATGGAATGCAAACACTATACAGCAAAACATTTAATCTTGTGCCTATGGAAGAATTTTAGCATGTGATCTGAGTAATGCAGACTCTGCAAGCAGACTAGTCTGGGACAGATAAAAAATACCTCTTTTCAGAGTATGTGGGAAATTCATACCCACAGGAAGTCAGAAAATGAAATACTTGTGGACAGATTTTAAAGGATCATAAAGTTTTATGAGTTATAAAAGCTAAAACTAGGCCTTAGCTATTTAGTTCTGCTCAAAACTAAAATCAAAATAAGACTTTGGCTTGAATTATATTATAAATTAGAATAGATGGTAGAGTTACATTTTGGATCTGGTTATTCAGAGTTCAATGAACAGACTTGCATTAAACAACATATTTGATAAAAATTTAAGCTATATGTGCCTCAAAATGAGTAAGCAAATAGTCATTCTCCAAATCTTAAGGAACTCACACCACACAGAAAGGATTCTTAACTTCTAACACCATCTGTAAAGAATTACCAAGGTAGCAGTGAAAGTTACATGTCACATTGAATTCAGAAATCCATACTGAATATTCATATAGAATTTCAATAGAAATAGATTACTGAACCGATCCAGTGAGGAAAAATAATTTTTTCCACTGTCCTAGCATTTTAAATTGTGCATATTGGAAAAAATTCTTAATTTTACATTTACATTATGAAGCTGGTTTTTGGGGTTTTTTTTATGTGGCAGCAATAAAGTACATGAGAATAAATGTGCTTAACTTGAGAGATAAATTGAGCTGTGGGGTTTTGCCTTATCTAATCACAATACTGTATATATTTCTCAGTATTTTTGCTTCATAAGAAGCTCGGCTACCGTTTCCAGCACTTCTGATATGAAAATCTTTATAGACTGTGATAAAAGCAAAACAAATGTCAGGAAAATATAGAAAAGTATTTTTTCTTATCTTGCAATAATATTATATAGAAATCACAGGCATGAAAGTGCCATTTTGTGATATTTAACCTCTATATAAGGCCTCACTGGAGAAGAATATTGTTCATAACTGGAAATATTTCCTTAAATGCTATGGAAAAAATTGTCATGTAAAGAGTTAAGCAGTGATAGATAGACCTCATTTAGGTATGGAAGGCAGAGCTAATATCTGCCACACTGATTAAAAATACTCAATTGCAGTTCTGTTCTTGTCTCCTTTCTGACTATTGTCTTCATGGCAATTCATCCATGTCTGTTACATTCTGAGTAAGATGAGGTAACTGTTAGCACCTTGTGTCTAACATCTGTGACACCCTTTGCACAGAAAGTTGAAAGCTGTGAGTGGCAGGCTTCATTCAGGACACTCACACACCAACAGAGTGCATCCAGCCAGGCTCAGACCATCTTTGGACTCCTCCCTCCACATGCATTCATATGTAGCAACATTTTGACAGAGTACAGAAACATGCTCTTCCCAGATTTCGGAGTCTATTCTTGTGGCTACCTCCAGCACAGAGAGTATCATTTCAGATTTGAGGCCAGGAATCTGTTCCTGTATATCTTTGTCATGTCATACTGGAGCTCAGAGTGGTACAGCCTGCATGCTGCATATTCTGATCCTCTTTCAAACTCTTAATACAATAGGGTCTCAAATACATTGTGAGCAGAAGAAAACAACCCCCCACATTCTATTTTGGTATGTTGAGCCTGAAGTCTATTGGCTGGGAGCTGTCATCAGACATGACCATATGTTACCCAACGGTATTACAAGTAAATCCTAATTGAGTGCAAATTGTGAAGATTAAAGTCATCTCAGATTTAGCTGTATTATGTTGAGGCAAATGTGTTTCAAAGTCCTGTTTAAAATGCTGGCAATTCTCAGCACAGAAATTAAAAGGCTGTCATTACCTTGGATTTTATGAGCTGTGCTAAATGTCTGGAGTTCCTTGTTTGGAACCCTGTGTCATAGAATGTATGAACAGTCCTTTGCAGCTCTGACTAAAAAACACCAAAGACAATGTATTGTCAACAACTGTTGAAAGAATATTAAATATTGATACAACTTAGTCAGTGAAGAATCTCCTGGTATAAGCTCTTCATAAATAATGGTAAAAGGCAGGATCATTGCTGTTCTAACTGTGGTAAAAATCAGTATTGCATTTAAGCTACCCACTTCCAGGATAAGCCAGGACCAGTTTGCAACAGGCAGTACACTACCTTTTGGAAACAATTTACTGCTATAAAGATCTTCCTTGATGATTGGAGTTCATTACTGTTTCATAAGAGGCCTGTGAAGTAGTAAGGAGCTGAACTTCATCTATTGGTGCACTTTGGATGATGCACTACATTTTAATGAGATTAAAGGTTTAATGCAGATAAGAGATCTGTTCAGTGCACCTGGATTCAACACAGGGATTTCAGTGTGATTCAGAGTCATTGGGGAGCTATGTTCATCCTGACCGATAAGAGCTTCTGACTTCTTTTCTATTCCGTACAACGACAAAATGACCAGGACACATTTCTTGCTGTTTTCAGCACTGATCATATGCAGCATACCTGCTGAGGAAATCTTTCAGCCAACTCTAGTGCTGGACATGGCTAAAGTCCTTCTGGACAATTACTGCTATCCTGAAAACCTAGTGGGAATGCAAGAAGCCATTGAACAAGCAATCAAGAGCGGAGAGATCCTGGACATCTCAGACCCAAAACTGCTGGCCAGCGTCCTGACAGCTGGAGTGCAGGGTGCTCTGAATGACCCGAGACTGGTGATTTCCTACGAGCCATTGCCACATGCAGTTCCCAAACAAGAAGCTGAGGGTTCCCCTACCCGTGAGCAACTCCTGAGTCTTATTGAGCATGTGATCATGTATGACAAGCTGGAAGGCAATGTTGGCTACCTGAGGATTGATTATATCATAGGAGAGGAAGTTGTGCAGAAAGTTGGAGCCTTTCTGGTGGACAAGGTCTGGAAGACACTGATAGACACATCTGCCCTGGTGATAGATCTTCGTCACAGCACTGGGGGACAGATTTCTGGCCTCCCCTTCATCGTCTCGTACTTACATGAACAAGACAAGAGACTGCATGTTGAGACTGTATACAATCGTCCCTCCAACACCACCACAGAGATATGGACACTGCCAAAGGTGTTGGGAGAGAGGTACAGCAAAGACAAGGATGTCATTGTTCTGATCAGCCATCACACCACAGGAGTGGCTGAAGATGTGGCTTACATCCTCAAGCACATGAACAGAGCTATCACTGTTGGAGAGAAGACAGCTGGGGGCTCACTGGACATCCAGAAGCTGCGTATTGGTCCTTCCAATTTCTATATGATGGTTCCTGTGTCACGATCTGTGAGCCCCTTGAGTGGGGGTGGACAGAGCTGGGAAGTGAGTGGGGTGATGCCGTGTGTGGCTACTGAGGCAGAGCATGCCTTGCAGAAATCCTTGGATATCCTGGCAGTGCGCAGAGCAGTGCCTGGCACCATTAGTCACCTCAAAAACATATTAAAGGACAATTACAGCTTAGTGGAGAGAGTGCCTGCTCTGCTGCGGCGCCTGGCCACCTCTGACTTCTCTTCTGTGCAGTCATCTGAGGACTTGGCCACCAAACTCAACACTGAGTTGCAGGCCTTATCTGACGACCCCCGCCTGACGGTCCGAGTCATGATGCCAGGTGAAGCTGCTGATCCCCCAGCTGAGAAGCCAGTTGGAATGGCAGCTGACTTACCTGACAATGAGCAGCTGCTGCACGCCTTGGTGGATACCGTCTTCAAGGTGTCAGTGTTGCCTGGCAATATTGGCTACATGCGCTTTGATGAATTTGCAGATGCCTCTGTGCTTGTAAAGCTGGGGCCTTACATTGTACACAAAGTGTGGGAACCCCTTCAAAACACAGAGAACTTGATCATGGACTTACGTTATAACGTTGGAGGCCCTTCCTCCTCTGCTGTGCCTGTGCTACTCTCCTATTTTCAGGATCCTGCTGCTGGTCCTGTCCATCTCTTCACAACGTATGACAGACACACCAACCGTACCCAGGAGCACAACAGCCAGGCAGAACTGCTGGGCCAGTCCTATGGGGCCAAGCGTGGCATCTACCTGCTCACCAGCCACCACACTGCTACAGCTGCTGAGGAGTTTGCTTACCTCATGCAGTCCCTGGGCCGTGCCACGCTGGTCGGGGAGATCACAGCAGGAAGCCTCTCGCACACCCGGACCTTCCCTCTGCTGCAGCCCGGGCCGGGAATAACCCGAGGCCTGACTATCACAGTTCCTGTTATCACCTTCATTGACAACCACGGGGAAAGCTGGATGGGTGGAGGAGTTGTTCCTGATGCCATAGTGTTGGCTGAGGATGCACTGGAGAAGGCTGAAGAAGTGCTGGCCTTCCACAAGAACATGGGAGTGCTTCTGGAGGGTACCGGGCAGCTTCTGGAGGCTCACTATGCCATCCCAGAGGTGGCTGCTAAGGCCAGCGCTATGCTCAGCACCAAACGGGCCCAAGGAGGTTATAGATCAGCTATAGACCCCGAGACTTTGGCTTCCCAGCTCACCACTGACTTGCAGGAGGCCTCTGGAGACCACCGGCTTCATGTCTTCCACAGCCATGTGGAACCAACACCAGAAGAGCAGATTCCCAATGTGATTCCCAGCCCTGAAGAGCTGAGCTACATCATTGAAGCCCTCTTCAAAACTGAGGTATTGCCAGGGAACCTGGGCTACCTTCGTTTTGATATGATGGCTGAGGCAGAGACAGTGAAGGCCATTGGGCCACAGCTGTTGCAGATGGTATGGAACAAGCTGGTGGACACGGATGCCATGATCATCGACATGAGGTACAACACAGGTGGCTACTCCACTGCCATCCCAATACTTTGCTCCTATTTCTTTGACCCCGAGCCTCGGAAACACCTCTACACTGTCTTTGATCGTAGTACCTCCCGCAGCACAGAGGTGTGGACTCTCCCCCAGCTCACTGGCAAGAGATATGGCTCCCTCAAGGACATCTACATCCTAACAAGCCACATGAGCGGCTCAGCAGCTGAAGCTTTCACTCGCTCTATGAAGGACCTGCACCGGGCCACTGTTGTCGGTGAGCCCACAGTCGGCGGATCCCTCTCAGTGGGCATTTATCGTGTTGGGAACAGCTCCCTGTATGCCTCCATACCCAGCCAAGTGGTGCTCAGCCCAGTCACTGGAAAAGTATGGAGTGTGTCTGGGGTGGAGCCACACATCACCATTCAGGCCAGCGAAGCCATGGCTGTAGCTCAGCACATTGCCAACCTGCGTGCCCGGGTGCCACAGGTACTGCAAACTGTGGGCAAGCTTGTGGTAGATAATTATGCCTTTGTGGACATTGGGTCTGTTATAGCATCCAACCTCACAAAAAACATCAACAAAGACAATAAAAGGATCAATACAGAGGAAGAACTTGCTGGGAAGGTGACTGCCATCTTACAAGCTCTTTCTGATGATGAACACCTGAAATTACTCTACATCCCTGAACATGCCAAGGACAGCATCCCAGGGTTCATGCCAAAACAGGTACAGCTCTCTCATACTCAGCTATAGAGATGGCAGCTGGAATGGGAGCGTTAAGTCAGATACCTTATCTTTTTTCTAGCCCAAACCATCCAGATTTACCTGTACCCAGAGGAGAAGCCAATGCCCAAGTAGGTTTTGTGGGCTGAGCTGCCTCTGACACTTAGGGGAGTAGCTTGGGGAATTAGATGGTAGTTCTGGATGCGTAGATTTTGGAAACAAACTTCAGGCTGTGAATTTCAGTTGCCATATCCTACAAGCAAAAATGTAGGGTTTCAGAGTTAGAGGTAAGATATCTCATTGTTTCTATGATCCCTCCTCTTTCAATGATGCAGCTTTTACAGCTGTAATTAATTCAGAAACTCTCTGGTTTCAAACCCAGGTTGTAATTTGAGGGAAGTTTAGTTGGACTAGAGTAAATGCATACAACTCACTAAACATGCAGCCATGTGCTCTTTGATGGACCTCTCTATATAAAATTGTAGCAGCTGACATCTATTACACCAGAATAATAAGCAACTCCTTTGATAGTTGCAGTGGAAAGTTGTTCTAATTGTATCTCATGCTCAGCATCTGACAGTTTCCCAGTGACCTAGAAATATTTTGGAAGAAGTATCTGGGTGGAAGTTAGGTGACCCCAGGGAGAAATTGATTTTTAATAATCTACTTTTGCCCTTGCTGTGTGGTTTGCATAACAGTCTGTGCTTTGTTCTGAGCCCGAGTGTTTATACACTGGTCTGCCTTGGCAATCTTTCTTGTTCATTGTTGTGCTGGAGGGAGCTCCCAGGAGCACTTGTTAAAATTCCATCTTCAAATTAAATAGAGGGTTAGGATAACCTGATCCCTTTCTTGGATGGAGTTAGCTGCTTTCTGGCTACTGCACTAGCAGGGCTATCAGAGACGTATTTTCTCCAGGGACTCATAAAATTACTTTTGAAGAGAATGCATTTGCCTTTGCAATGAACCAGAGTAGACCAAGTGTCAGGTAACTATTAAATGTTTCCTGGGGGAGGAAATCCGTGGACTTCCACACTCTGAAATTTTTGGCATGCATGATTTAAAGTGGCCACGACCTTTGTGGTATTATCACAAATACTAAGGTAAAGGACAAAATCTAGGCATTGCCAGGGATGGATTTTTTTTTTCAAGTTTGTTAACCAAGAGATGCTGTCCCCATTCTTGCCTCTAAGATAAAATGGAAATAATTAATTAAAGGAGTTTTCTATTCCAGCACTCTCCTTCTTAACTTGGTTGTGTGAAGAAAACTTCACTCTAAAGATATTTCAATGCATTTGACTAGAGTCAAAGCAGAGTTCCATGCTCAGCTATTATCAACATACCAGTAGCAACACATCATCATTTCTCCCCATTCTACAGCATGGAAAAATCTTGTAAATTAGTCACTGCATTCATTGAAGGTTGTTAATGAATACTCTTGGTGGCTTTCACTTGTTCAGATCTTACTTTATTCAGACCTTAAACGTCAAGAACACAACATAGGGGACAAGTATCTTATTTGTCACATGACATAAAATTCTGATCCTGATAGAGCTAGTGAAGAAATGCCATTATGTTATTCAATGCCTCTGTTTTACCATAGTTCTTTGCCAAGCAAAATGATTGGGAGAGGTAAGGGACTCATGTATAAGAAGGAAATCACATCAATGTGCATGAAAATTAGGACAAATGTGGAATTTCTCCAAGGTGAAATAATATATAAAGAGCAGAGAATCACATCTCTTATGAGACTAAAATGGTTTCCAGAGGCAGAAGCATTCCCTCATACTGCTGGAGGAAATGGGGAGTCAGACAAGAGAGCATTGAGATGTTGATGAAGACACTGAGGTCATTAAAGGATTTTCCTTGAGATGGAGGTAAAAGAAAATTCTCCCATTCTACAGAGCCCTGGGCAGCAAGAGTACCTTCACCTCCTGTTTTGTTTTTGCAGCCGTAAGAGGAATGCTTTCTGTGGAACATTTCAGAATACCCAGGAGAGCAAATACCTTTAGAGTACAGTGAAGCATATATGATGGAAGTACCTGCATTTGTAAATTTAAGAAAAATTAAATTCAGCAGCCCAATACGTGGACATAGTGGCTCTCTTGATCTATATCACATTATTCCTTAAAAACCCAAGAGCTAGTTTTTCTCTTGTGCTACCTATCTTCCAAACCACCCTCTCCCTTGACAGTGGAATTTTACTGTTAATGACCTTGATGGTGAAGCAGATCCAACACAATTAACACAGTGAGGATGAATAACTACAGGAAGGATGGGATGGGACATGGGAGACAGACAAGTGAAATGCATGCAGACCTGTGCATCTGCTGCACTAGAATAGCTGCTGAAGCATAGTACAGAGGAGTGAATATGTCTCCTCTAAGCAGCAGCAAGGTCACTGCTAGTCAGAGCTGTCAGCTGCATAAATGCCACTTTGCAAAGTCAGACTTCCTTGAGACAAATTTTGTCTATGTTTTTTGTGATCCAGAAAATAACATTTTGCTTATAAGGCAGAGCTCTGTAAACTTGCTGACCTGCAGCTTAATAATCCTTGCTTCTTATTCTTCTGTCTCTCTCTCTCCCTCTATAGTCAAACCTTCCTCTACATACTGAAACATTTGTGTTTGTGATTGTCTACCTATGGAAGAACTGCTGCCTGATTATAGCATAAGGTTTATGTCCATTTTAAATCATGAGGAGTCTCCCTGAGTAATTATTTTGGGCCATTCTTAATGACCAAATACTATTAGGGCAGTCTTTACACCTAACGGATTTTTTGTAATGACAGTTTCGATAAACAGCTGAAAATGATCAGAATATCACACAAAAACTAATATCAGAATAAAAGGCAAAAAATCAAATACTAATCCTTTGTAAAGAGAGATTTTTCTTGCATTTCAAGTCCTTCTGTTTCCAGATGATTAATATTTATATATAGGAGGGTATTACACATGCTGAAGGAGGCAATAGTTAGAGATGTTTCACCAGAAAGAAGTACAGTTTATTTGTATCCCTTCATTAATGAGTGAAATCAAAATGGACAGCCTCCAAGTGTCAAAATAAATAATCAAATTCCTACATCTGTTGCTAAAAAGTGGAAAAAGAATTGTTGTAGGCCCATCTGATGTTGATTTATATCAACAAAATCACACTAAAGACAATGGTATTATGCAAGTTTATGCAAGAGAAAAATACCTCATAACTCTCATTGGCTCTTCACCTTTTGCAATCTTTGCTTGCTTGTTTCTGCGGTGACAGTTGTTCACTGCACAAATCTGGGAGAAAAGTAGCTTGTTAGGGGGAGTCCTGTAAAAATGTAAATGGGTTCTTCAGAGTTCATAACCTGAGCACAAGTCAATAGGGTCAAGCTGTTGCAGTAAATACTTATCATCATCAAATTGGAATGGATAAGGAAGAATATAATCAGGAAGACATGAAATCTTTTGCTACATTTAGCTCTAAAGAAAATTCATCTAGAGTATAATATGTAAGGTTTTGGGCAATGGTTTTCTGGAAGGATGTGGCTCAAGTATGGAGACAGCAGAAAAGAGGGACAGGAGTAAAGAGAGTAATTAATAAAAGTAGCCTTCAAAAAGTTTAAAATATTTGAGTTGTTTATTCCAGAGAGAAGAAAACTGAGAGGACACATGAAAACAGTCTTGAGATACGTAAGAGACTGTTTCAAAAATGAAAAGAATAATCTCTTCCCATGTCCATAGTAAATAGGCCAAGAAGCAATGCACTTAAACAGTACAAAGTTACAACTTAGACTGTTTACACTAGATCTTAAAAACATCTTTCTAATAGTAAGGCTGGTGACGTACTAGGGTGGAAATCACCCAGTAAATGTGTGTTGTTAAGAGCAAGTGAGAATGAGCTGTCAGGGCTAGAGCTGAGCCTGCTCAGTCCTTGAGCTGGGGGCCTGATGAACAATTTCATTCCAGCTTGTGAGGGTACACAAGGAACCCAAATGTTCTGAGAAAAGTGCAGCCCTGCCACTCAGCCCTCCTGATCTCATGGTTCTTAAAATAATCTCAGGGTTTGCAATGGTATTGCAAGGGTGTTTGCTGATAATATTTTAACAGCCAGCAGTTGACAGCACTAGCATCCATAATGGAAGTCAGAGTTATCTTACATTGGTCAACACAAAAATAGCCATGGAAAAACAGGTTCCATCTAAATAGAAAAAAACAAGGGAGATATGAAAAAAAAGAAAAGAGGGAAGAGAAGCACATTTAGAAAAGTGGTTTGCCAATGTCTGGGGTTTGTGTTGGAATCAGGGATCAAACTCCATGCCAAGTCCTAAGGCAGAATTCTAATGTCCTATTTTGTGTGACATCATGTGTTTTACTTACACCACTCACCTGTGAAAGGGGTCTGCAGAATAGGACTGCAGACCCTTATATAGTTAATGAAAAAACATTTTTCCTTAGTTTAAAGTGGAGTTAGCTTGGAGGTCCTTTAGTGTAGCCACGTTGCTTACAGTGTGCACCTGAGGGTTTATATTCAACAACAAGTCATTTGTATGTAAACACTGTCTGACTGAGCAGCAGATCTTACTTTCAGCTGCATCCTGTCCCAGCTTGTCCTTGGCCAGCAAACAGAGCCCTGCCTTCCAAAGGAGAGTGTGTGGTTCCATCCTGAAGCTTGATTTACCTCCTTAGGTACCATTTACCTCCTTACTGGCATGTGGCCCACGTGGCAGTGTCATGAACCTGCAGTTTTGCAGGGCAGTAACTCTCTAATATCAGTCACTGGCTCCTCACCTCTTTTGCTGAAAGATTCCCTGGCACCCCAAAATTACATTCTGAGAGCTTTTCAGCTGAATTCTCTGCAGTTGCAGAGTGCCCTGGTGCCTGCCCAATTCTGTGGCATGCTGTAGACAGGGAGAGCACCTCCGGCACATGGCTCAGGCTGACTCCTCGTTCTTTTGAGTGTAAAAGCATGGATTGTCTGGGGATGAGCGACGGCAGAGGACAACTGATTAAAAACAAGGTATAACACCATTTTCACAGCAACCCTGAGGACAAAAGACCAAATGGCCATATGACCATAAGTCATATGTATTCTAAATTCTTATCTCAAGCTGAGGGAGACCATTCCATTTTCAGATCCTGCATACAAATAAAAGTTCAGCAATAGGAGCTGGCTGTGTCTCAATGCATACAGGGGTTACTAGGAGAACTTTATTGGGCTACACATTGCTGCTAAAAAATGTCTGCTCTTTAATAACATAAGCTAAGCAAAATTAAATTAATCACAACCTAACACGTGAGGCTCCAGGCACGTGGCCACCACACATGAGATTTAACATACCTGCTTCATGAGCATCCTAGCACATGCCCCACACATCAGGCTCCTCTCTCTCACAGGGACTGGGTCACAAAGAGGGGCTGGGGCACTCGCACCTGCAGCCAGCAGCTGTTTGTGCCATGAGGCCAACCAAGAGATTATGGAAGTCCCAGGTGCTGAGTTTAGAAACAACTCTAAAGGCAACGTGTGGGCTTGGGTGGCAGGCCTGGGATCTGTGATGCAGGCTGGGATTGCTCTTGCAGCCTCTTTGCTTCAAGGAAATTCTTATATTTTTGAAAAAGAAACTGAGCTCTGGGATATAGGAGGCTGATCCGGATTCTGGGTGTTATTGATAAACCTTATCCTGTGCAAAAATTCATCAGGCAATGCTAACCTATGCTTAGTGTGCAAATATACTGTAAAATTTATTATGTTTTTCAAACTTGGTCACATTCCTCACACATATCCCACCTGGATTAAACACAACCCACATAATTTTGTGTTAAACTAGTGCCAGCAAATGATTTGTTTTGTTTTTCTGTACTCTTTCAGATCCCTCCACCAGAAGTATTTGAAGATTTGATTAAATTTTCATTCCACACAAATGTATTTGAAAACAACATTGGCTATCTGAGATTTGATATGTTTGGAGACAGTGAACTTCTAACCCAGGTGTCTGACCTAATGATAGAGCATGTTTGGAAGAAGATTGTTCACACAGATGCATTAATCATAGACATGAGGTAAACCTTTGAATGGCAAATAACCAAAGCTCTTTCAAAGCAGCATTTTATTTGTAACAGTGAATTAGCTTTACATGGCTTGCTGTCCTGTTTACAGGCTAACATTGCTAGGATTGAATGAGAAAAGGAAAACAGCCAAGGAAAATAATAACAGTCTGGAAGTATATCTCAAGATAAATTGTATTATCACTTGAGATGTTTAGAACTAAGTAGGCAAATTTAGGGAATAGTTTGCAGAATGAAAATCTGGACCTTACATGTGTTTTATTTCTCTAATCTAACTCTCCGTGTGCCACATATATATAAAAATAAATCTTTTACTTCATGTAGTGTACTTCAAGTGATTCAACAGTCAAAAAGACAGACCCCGTTTAAGGCTGTGGCATTTAATTTAATTTAATTTAATTTAATTTAATTTAATTTAATTTAATTTAATTTAATTTAATTTGCCATATCTGCAGTGCTAAATAATTCTGGGCAAGCAGGTCTGTCCAGAATGGGCCCTGTGCACAGAGGAACTCAGAGGTCCTGTAGCCCTCCTGGGCCCTGCTGCACCAAGCTGCAGCGTCGTGCACCTTCTCTCTCTGCTTAGAATTCTGCTGGACACTCCAGTATGTCAACAGTGCTCCAAATCTTATGAGCCATAAGATGTCATCCATTTGTCACCAGCTATCAAAGCAGACCAATATAAAAATGTACATATCCTGAACAATATTTAGGGAAGTAATTCCTTTGTTATGGTCCAGAGCTAATGTGTGTGAGCCAAGAAGATTACAAATATAAACCAAAGAGGGACTTTGTAAGAACTTGGTTTTAATGTTAGAACCACTTGCATCTATGCTTATCACAGGGCTCTTAATATTTGGTAATCTTCTTAATATTCTTGTGGGATTTTCAGCGTAGGGCAGAAAAGTTGAGCACAGTGATGAGAACAGAGATCTCACTGTGTGAGCACAGAAGAGGCAAGGCAGCAACCAACATAACACACCCATGACTGAATTTGAATTCAGCAAAAGCTCCACCATCTTCCACTAGACTTGAGATAGCATTGGGACTTTCGTCTTTCTCACCCCAGGTTTCTCCCAACCTAAAAATTTCAGGGCTGAGAGCACTGAAACAGCAAATATGAAATCACATCTCAGGTACCAAATGGCATCATTATAGCTCTTGTCATGTGTTGTTTGGTTTTGATTTATTCTTTTACTATTTAATGAATTTTCAGTCCTTTGAATGCACATAAAAGACCCAGTCTCTGAAGGCATATAAAACCCTAATAAATCCTTCTAAAATTTTCTGTTAGCTAATCTTATAATTTTAAGACTGATGATTAAAATTTTGCATAGGATTAATTGTAATGAATAATGTTTCTCATTTTACAAGTTGCCCTCCCTGAAACAGCTGGGTCACTCATGAACTTCATATTTGGATAATTTCAATTTTGCATGGGATTAACCAGAATTCACTATGTCTCTCACCTTGACAGTCCCCCTTCACAGAACAGCTGTGCTAGTAACAAACTTCATCTTTTTAACCCTCTCAGCATTGATAGGAGACACTGATAAACTAAAAGGCCTCCCTAAGGTCACACATGACATCTGTAAGAAGGAGTACTAGCATCCTAGAGTTAAAACTCTGGCACCTGCTCAGTCGTTATTACTGACTAAAGTGTCACTGTCTGCAAGGGGAGTGTTCCAGCACTGCCCGGCTTGCCACCACCTGCAGCACTGGTGGCACCTGTGTGAGCTGGGCCCTGCTGGGCTGGGCTGGCTCTGCTGGGCTGGGCAGCAGCAGCACCACTATCACGGCACCACTGGGGACACGCTGGAGATGGCTCTTTAACTTCCAGCCAGTCACACTGTCAGTCATACAGCTCCCAAATGCTGAAGAATAAAGACTTCACTCTTCAGAACAAAGGCATCCTGGATTGTGGGATCCTTTCCTGGAGGTGAAAAGTCATAGCCATAGATTGAACTGAATAAAGTCATTTTTCAGCAGGTCTTTGCTGGAATACCTGTGCTGGGTACTCCTAAAATCACCTACAGGAAAGCACTGAATCCACACTATCAGTAAATAGAGTACAAACATTTCTAGAGCTGTGTGTGCTCTAGTATTAGTGAAAAGTCACAGGCAAAAATGTTTTGGTAGTTAATTGTGTGTGTTCATATCAGGAGTTCTCCAATGACAGGCTCTTCAGTAAAATTAATCTTCAGAGACTGCTATGGAATTGAACTGCAACCAAAGTTTTCAATTATGAGTGTACTAAATGAAGTAACTAACACAATCTTAAGGCACAAAAAAAGACCTCAATAAAACCACTAAGTTTTCTCATTTTGTGTAGCAAAAATAAGAACACAACAGTTCTACAAATATATGTTGCTTTAATTGGAATGTACTTTTATTTATTAGGGCTTAGGTTTTCACTCCTTGCTGCCTGTGTCAGGAACAGAATGGATTACCCAGAGGAGAATAACAAGAATCTGATGTTTCTCTGCAGATCCAGAGTCTTTGCTTACTTTCTGATTTTTTTCTAGGTAACATCAAGAAAAAGAATAAACTTTTAAGTTTTGTGTTTGCTTTGGAAGTTAGTTGTGGGCAATAACAGTCTGACACTTTTAGACAGGATTTTGCTTATCTGATAGACATGCAAATGCTGATAGGGGAGAATGACTATAAATATATCAAAATGTAGCCATAAGTCTTTTTGAGACTGATATTAGGAACAATACTTGGGAGATTTACTGCCTGACACAAATTTTTACTTGTTTCCTTAATATGTTTAATTTTTGAAAAGGTACAATATTGGAGGCTCCACTACACCTATAGCAATCCTATGCTCCTATTTCTTTGATGAAGGACACCCAATTCTCTTGGACAAAGTTTATGACAGACCCAGTGACTCAGTAAAGGAAATATGGACCCAGCCTCAGCTCAAAGGTAAATGACAATTTATTTTCAGCATAGCTTTTCATTTCAGATGTCTCTCCTTGTAATTTTAAAGTGAGCCATTAAATCCTGTAACTTAGTTGGTAGAAGCACCTGCCATGATCAGCTCAAGCTGTGTAAAGAATGTAGAAACAAAAAACGTCCATTTCAGCCATGTCACTCAATGCCATCTACAAATAAACAATTTATCATTCCTTGAAATAGGCTATGTTAGGCACAGAGGTCTGTAAATTGGTCCCCAGAAGTTCAGCCAAATACTGTGTACAGCAGCTATAACTTGTTGCTTTTAAAAGTTGCTAAAATTAAAAATTAATCCAGTGTTGCCTGGACCTCTAGTAAGGTCTCTTCCAACACTCCCATACAGTTTTATTCATTGTCCCTACCACCTACTTGCATCATCCTCTACATCAGTAGATGAAAGCACCATAATACCCCAGTTTGTCCAGACAAGAGAAAGAAAAACACCAGATTTTGTACATCTAGGTGAGTTTGAAGCATTTGGCAATGAGTCACACACACCCCACACATACCGTGCCCCAGTTTGTGGAAGCTGAAAGGATGCTGCAAGATGCAGAAACAGAGCTCTTCACTGCTCATAGGCTGCAGTTAGAGTGCTAAGAAGCCTAAAACATGGGAGTTAATTATTTCCCCCTCTTAAGCTAAGACAGCAGCAAAAAAGTTAACGGTGTGTGCAGTTGTTGGCCTGGATCATGCTGAAATGGTTAAATTCTGTCCCAGTCTGCAGGGTCCATCTATTTTCCCAGGCAGTCAGAGGTGGGTTGTGCTTAGGGATATGATTTCTATGGACACACTCCAGTTCCCATCAAAGAGAACTGGCAGACTCATATTAACTTCAAAGGACCTGGATTTGGTCCTGTATTATATAGATCTACTGTGAAAAGAGTATTTTAATGGTTATTATGTTTATAGTGAAATGAGAAGACAAAAGATGGTGTGAAAATTAATTACCATGCTGTTGGGCCCCTCTCTTAGAATTTAGCATGAGAATTATATGTCATACTATTACTTACTCATAAATTGACATTTTTAGAGCAGTTTACTTTTCAAGCTATCAAGTCCTAGTTGTTATCCATCAGTCACCTTTTCAAAAAAACTAAACTATCGAAAAGTATGTAGCATGTTCAGATATATTGAAAATAAGTTTCAAAGCCCTTCCTATTCCTGTCAGCTGTTTTATGTAAGAAAATCAGATACTTGGCTCAGACCCTAATAATAAAGGGGTATTTGTTGAAGGGTTTGGGACAAAGGTCATGTATAGGGACAAAGGCCATTTACAAGCTATAAAAAAACTGTGGGAAACCAGTGTAATTGTAATTTCATAAAATAATGCCTGCACGGTTGCAGGCCAAGCTCTATGACAGTCGTGTTCCTAGAGCAGGGATGAGGGTGAAACTGAAGATGCTTCTGGATGAGTTTTGACTACTCCTGCTGCAATGGTGAAAAATGTCATTTTTCTCACGTGTCTATTCCGCTATTCTGATGAGATCTGGAGCTCCTGTAAAAGTCAAAGCCACAGAAGAGTTAACAGTAGTAATCATGAGCTGGCTTCTCTCCTCATGGAGCTCATAGCCAGAAGCTGATGGCACAAGAGCACCACAGAGGGTGACAGCCTTTTATACAGCATATAGTCTGGGCTAGTGTTGAATAGACTTTAATACTCTCATAGGCACAAAGTAAATTTCCAAACTTCTTGGGTTGTTAATAGCAGGTAGGGAGCAAATCCTCTATCTTGGCTTCTACTATACAAATAAATCTCTGAAAATGGATCCATTTCTGATGGGTTTTTTCCTATCTTACAGGGGAGAGGTATGGCTCTCAGAAGGGGCTGGTGATCCTTACCAGTGCTGTGACAGCTGGGGCTGCTGAAGAGTTTGTGCACATAATGAAGAGACTGAGCAGAGCTCTCATCATTGGGGAGCAGACCAGTGGTGGCTGCCATTCCCCACAGACATATCAGGTAGATGAAACCAACTTCTACATTGTCATCCCCACCTCCAGATCAGTCATCTCTGCAGACAGCCCCTCTTGGGAAGGGAAAGGAGTCCTTCCTCACATAGAAACACCAGCTGAAACAGCACTCATCAAAGCAAAGGAGATGCTCAGTGCTCATCTACACAGCTCTAGATAGCCCAGTGGAGGAACACAGACCTAGTTCTTATGAAAAGAAAGCTAGCTACCCAAATGTAAAGCCTAGAAAGAAGTGGGAGCTTCGTTTCAGTCTCTATGGTCAGTGATTGGGTCCCTGTACATAGCTCAAGTGACTCCTTCCAACATGCTGGCATTTTTCCCCACTCTGTGCAACCCAGCTCTTTCTGTGTGTGATTGAAATACTTGAATAATTCCCTGGGGTTTCTGGATTCCTCTCCTGCAGTCAAACAGAAATGTTCAGTGTGCAAGTTTTTTGAGGTGCAGTTACCAATCACAGATCTTTCGTCTCATAGAAAATCCCAGTTGTCAGTATTGAAAGCATGTGAACAACTTTAAAGACAGAAAAGGCTCTTCTTCTTTGGAAATGGTGTGCATTCCTATTTATACATCTTTAAAAATTAGCAGTAGTTGGAACAGTCTGTTTTTCAAACTGCAAGAGCCAAATTAAGCCTCTTCTCAATTTCACCATTTAGATGTACCAAACATACCATTCCCAGTCTGTCAGGGAGTCCAAGACTCCTGGCATTTGAAAGGAACATGCCTGCTCCTCTCAGTGTCTGTCAGAGGGGAGGATGAGCAGGACAAAGGCAGCACCTTGACTCTTCTACCCAGTGCCCAGGTCAACTGACTCAAGGAAAAGAATCATACCTTTTTCACTTAAGGATAAAATTATTTTGTTCTGTCCTGCTACAAAGACAGAAAAAAAAAAGGAAGCTGAAAAATATCCTTTGCACCCTGCTATCAAGCTGCATACGAAGCGATAGCGGATTCCAGGATAACTCACAGAGATATTAACATGAGCTTAATGCACAACATTCCTTGTCTTTCCTACAATTCTTAGTTAAACAAATATCTTTGTAATTATTTAGAAATATGTGTAACTTTAATCTAGATCTCAGGTTTTCTCATCTCTAAAAATGCCAGCTGTAAGATAATTAAATTAGGGAAATGGTCCCCCAAAATTCAGTTGGAGTCTACAGTAGTTACACATTTGCTCATTGTTCATTTGCTCATTTTTAAGTTCCTGCTGGTTTTTTTTGTTAAATAAATTTTGTTAAATACTTGACTTCCAGTTTTTACAGGAAGAAAATTTTAAGAACTAAATAGATTTTCCATCCTTTTCATTATTTGTCTTATCAACTACATTCAGTGTGATTGCTAACCTGAACTCTTTTGAGACATTTTCATGTTCTGATTTTTATGAACTAGCTTGTTATTAAACTTCTCAGTGTTGTGGAAAGAACTTTAATTAATTAAATCCCATACAGAATTTCATGTAAAGTGATATATGTATGAAGAATATTAAATACTCCTTATGTGTAAAAAAACGGAGCAGTCAATGAATGAGTAAACAACACTAATGTACATCTTCTAATGTCTTTTCAACCTCTTTAATATCTCAATGATCCAGACAAACTGCTTTGTTTTCCTAAAAACAATCAGTTGTGCTGTCATGTACAAGCAATGTTAATTGTTAAGCCAAATATTTAGGAACTTTAGCCATCCATTCAAAGACAGAAAGCTATACATAAGGGCACAAATAGCAAAAAAATTCTTCCCAGAGTAATATGGGGCATACAGATGTATCATAAATATCTAGAAATTGGAATCCAGTTGAAAAAACAAACTATGAAGATGCAATTGCTGGTGAGTCCATTTTAAATCAATAATACTGTTAATTCACTAAAGTGATTGATTTCAGTGGAAAACTATTGTACAACCTTGAGAATTTTATTACTTGACAAAATATTATTTGCTATTTCATAGTACTGGCTAATTAATTGAAACTGCCAGGCTTAACAAAGGCCAGGGTGTTAAAAGCAATTTTTCCTGTCTTCACAAACTGCTGTGTCATAGTTATGCTCATCTCAATGAGTTTAGACCTCACAGAACTACAGTCAGTAATTGTGTAGAAAATTACACTGCATTGAAAGGTCTGAAAATCACAAAAGCACAAATGCAAATTAGTTATGCAAAGTCCATGGTTTGTGGTTTAAATGAGAAAGTTAGAAGGTTTTTAGGGAGGGCCAAGCAATTTCAGAAGTGCTCTTCCAGAACATAACAGGAAACATGATGAAACTGCCACCCTTCTCTCATCTGGTTCCAGAGCTGACATGGACATTCCACAATTTATAGCACCATTTTCTTATCATCCCACCTAGAATAATTTCCCAAATTTTAATCCTAATCATGTTCCTTTTAAAGGCAGAAAGAAAGGAGTTATTGTATCAGACTACCCAGCAGTATCCTCTTTCTCCTTCCAGCATTCATAGAACTCTAACCAAGAAATGACAGCCAGTTTTTATTTCTTTTGTGCTGCCTTAGTCCAGTGATTTCCAAACTGTGCCCTGTGGGATCTCATCCAGCTGATATTTCCACCTCAGATGCATCTGCAGAGGGCTTTGACCTCAGACCTTGGCAAACCACATACTGAGGGGGCACCTGGTCAGGTCACGGTGGGAACTGTGGGTTCTTGGGAGCTGGTATGCTAACAGAACTACCCTGCATTTGGTCAAGCTTCCGCTTCTTGTTCTCAGTTGGTTCAGGGCTCTGTTCAAATAAGGTCATGCTGCAAGTTCACGTTCATGATTGCACCTTTGCACCTTTGCCCCCACACCTGGCTGTGTTTGCCCTGCCCATGGGTCTTTGGTCCCAGTCTCTGTAACCTGTGGTCTCCACCTTTGTCATTTTCATTATTAAAGTTTTCATTTTAAGGGCTAGACCGTCATTCCCGTTCCTTATTTTGCCAGTTCCAGCCAAGCCAAGCAAGGGGATCAAAGTGAACTCTAAACTGCAATAGTGCCCTATAGATCCAACGAAGTGTACAGACAGCCTTGATTTGTGAAAAAATACCTCATAAAAAACAAGCAAATATATATTTCTGAAAAGCACATCTGAATGTCACTTCGATGGAAAAACACATCTTCATCAGAAAAAATTCAGGGATCAATTATCAGTGAGTGAACAAATACAGTAATCTGGCATTTCCTATCAGTAAACTCATTATCCACTGCAGAAACACAGCCTGCTTGACAGCCTTGTGTTGTGTCCTTTTTCACTGATCCAGAAACACATGTCATGGGAAACAGTTGTTTGATCAAAATTAACAGTTAGTTGCTATCAAAGACAGGAAGAGAACCAGTCGGCTCACTGCAAATTGTCTCCTCTTGTTTTAAAAACAAAGTTATTTTTCCCCCTTCCCAAGAATTTCTACTTGAATAAAAGACAGAGATCCCTACTGTAAAATCACAGTATTTCACAGAGACAGAATGCAGTCCTTCATTTCTTAACAAACCTCCTGTTCTAGTAGAGTGCTTTCCTTCCAGCAGGATTTCATCTGCACCAATTCAAATTTTCAGACTTCTAGACATAAGGGGAAATAAGCTTCCAGCATGACTCAATTATAGGAAGTTTGTTTTTCTTTGTCTCGTTAGGCTCCTTCTGCCTGTTCAATATTTGGTTCACTCAGCTTTAATATGAGTATTTTAATTTAAAGAAATAAAATCTCCAAAAATTTTGGATAAGCCCCCTGGTTTATGTAACCCAGTTTAGATGAGACACTCAGTTAAATTTGAGACACATAAAAGACTTTCACTGTGCCTGCACAAAGAGCTGTTTTTATACACAGGGAATCAAGTTCTGGTTCTGTTGGCATCTGTGTGGTTTTGCACTGATCCCAGCACAGATGCAGCAGACAACAAGATGTCATATTGTTTGGCTGTGTGTTTTGCTAAGTGTCTAAGTCTTCATTCACAAACCCCTTTACCTCAGAATAAGAATAAATTTGTTAATGCAATCTTTATACTGACAGCCACCTACAAAAAAAAAAAAAAAAAAGGACAGCATGGCACCCACTGCCTGCAGTGTGATTTCCATGTTACAAGAGGGAAATCCTCAATCTTTACAGACCAGGACCACAGTGCACTGCCCCTGAGCTGGAGGAGGTGAGGAAAGTACCAGAAATCAAGCTTATCAAAAACTTCTCCTCATTTTTGCATTTTGAACCAGCTCTGCCACTTTTCACAACTGCCTCTCCTCATAATTCTCTCTCTGTGCTTGGCATCACAATATATAAACTGCTGTGGCTGAGATATGCCCACAAGGAAACTGGGTAAGAGTTCTTACCTTTTCTTTTTTCCCAAAGAAAACAACTCCATGACATAAAGGGAAGCTATTTCTCCCTGTATCCTTGCTGCCTGCTTAGGTCTCATACCATAAGCTAAATGAAGAAGTTTGATTATTGGTGAGTAATCAAACCTACAGGCTATAGGTCTAACACACTCTCTGAAAAGTTTTGAGACTCAGCATCTGTTTTTCAGTGGTTGATATTCTACACTTTGTTCAACACACAATCAGTGAAACCATGTAACCAGCAATATTTGGTACTGTTTCATTCTGATCTAAATTACACACCAGGTGTAGTGCACTGGAAAAACAGGCATTTGGAGCAGGGTAATGTTGAAATGATGTGCCAAAATAATACTGGGGAGCATTATACAGCTAGTCCTGTCTTTTTCCAGAAGAAATCTGAAGCTAGGTTTCTAATCATAAAACTGTTAAGAAAACATGGCATCTTTCAGTAAGTACAGAAAAGAACATTTTGCAGTAATGGTACCAAAAAATCTTTAGTCTTATTTATACTGGGCCAGGCTGATCTTAAAGTAATTAATATAAATCAGGAGTAGCAACATGGAATTATTCTGGATTTTCACTGGAATAAATGAGATCACAATCTGGCCTAAACTACTAATGGGAAATATAACCCTGACCACATATGAATGCAGTTACACCACAGAGTCCTTCATTACACTTTATGGACACTGACTTAACAGTAAACTGGCTGGCACCCAGGTGGAGTGAAATTTGGCCCATTAAACTTTGCCATAAATATATTCCTTACACAACAAATGTTATTGGACACAAAGTAGAGATGGAAAGATTATAAGAAAACCACACCATCCCCTACTCAATGCAAGGTTGTTCCCTGTGCTTCATGTTTCAAAGTCTTTGTTCATTTTGTGTTTTAATGATTCAAGTGAAAGAGCTTCCACCACTGACCTTGAAAAGCTGTGTTACAATCCAACCAGAACTCTCTCCTGAACTCAAAGGCATAATGTAATAGTTTTATCACTTTGTGTTTCAAAAATAAAGCCTGCAATAAGAAAATTGTTTCTGTTAACAGGAAAGAGCCATGTATTAATGTTCAACAGCAATATATTGGGAAGAATACAATTTCCTGACTTCCAGATATCTCCCAAGAGGTGACAGTGAGTGGGTTATGTTGGTTTCAGCTGACAGCCTAAGACTGTCAGTCTCTCTTTTTCATTCAGATGTATTTACTTGCTGATACTTGCATTATCAGGCAAGGCATCATCATGGTAACTCAAAATTCTGTTCAGTATTCAAAAACCACTGGAGTATATAATCATATGGTAGAACATATAGAGCATATTGAAATGTCCATTACCCTCAGCTGGGAAATGAATGGTTTCTGATCATTCTCTAACTGAAAGAGAACAGTAGCCCTTGATGAGGCAGGTGAGGTTCAAAGGCAAGCCACCAAAACATAAGACAACGTGAAAAAATACTATACAAGAGCAGGAGAAATTATTGCTTGAAGAACAAAGTGGCATAAACTATCAAAATCAAGCCCCTAAATGGATTTAAAAAGTAATGAAAGGCTAATTAGATGGCCTGCAGTAACAATAGACAGTGCTTCGTCCACTCTGAGCAGTTTAAATTTACTGCTAAGACTCAGCAAAGCTCAAAAAAAAGTAGACAAAAGAAAAATGTCTCATGGACAGGCAAGAGAAAGAATATGCCACTTTCTTTTTTAAAAAGGTGGAATTGGCCCATGTAGAAACCAGAGGACAGACAAGGTGGTGCAAGGCAGTGCAATTCATGTACACCTGTATCATTTTGTGTTTCTCTTCTCAGAACTGAGTCTATCATCCACAATTAAAGTGTGCAGATTCTATCAGTAACTAACTGTAGCTCAGATACCCTAACTGCTTCCTTTGGTATATCCAAAACCTGAAAACCACAGGCTGAACTCTACTCCCATTAGATCTGTATGCCTACTAAAGTCACACAGGTCTTAGAACGTTTGACAATAGCTCACATTTTGAAACAGACCCACATTGATTTCACTGTGTAAAAGACATTTCAAAAGCAGCAGAGCCTGGAACAGAACTTGGATAATCTGCTTTACAAGTTCCATCCTCTTTGGCAGTCTGCCAGTCAGTTGTTGACAATCATAGATTTCAAACATTCAGGTCCCTTTGAAAGCCAAGGAGATGGTAAGATGTCAGTTTTTAACTTAAAAAATTGGTGAAAGCTGATTCAGCTAACATAAAGGAGTAAGAGTCCACCAAAGCTGCTAGAAATAGTAACTTATCTTCTTTTGATATATAAGCTCTGATTTTTCTAATGCTTAAAGCTTCCTCATTCAATGATGTGGTTATTATTTCTGTATTTATGTTGTACTGCACAGACACCAGCAAAACAAATATAAGCAAAGACAACTCTGTTTGCAAATCTATAACTTTGCCCCTACTCTGCAAATTAACACTGCATGTGGATTCTTTTCACTATTTTATTTCCTCAAAAATAGGTTGACAAGGGCTAGGTTGAGTTTTCAAAACTTAAAACCCACGCAGACTCTTGTAAACATTTAATATTTTTTCGCAAAGCATCTATTATAAATTATTGTAAACAGTGATTTCCTGAAAGAAATTAATGTAAACTCAAAAAAGAAATGGATTTAAGTGAACTATCATTCCCTTCTTCATCCAACCTGCGGGGTCCCTTGGTGACATCTGCCTGCACAGCTCTAATTATGAGAAGTCATGTGCCGGGATAAATGATGGCGTTCTCGGAAGTACTCATGGCAAATGGGACACGTCAGCTTCTCCTCCCGCCTCCTCTTGCACTGGGATTCACTTGAGGAATATTCTTTCTTGTGATGTGACCGCATGTGGAAGACTAAATCAGACGTCATGCGAAAGGACAGGTTGCATTTGGCACACCAGTTCTGGGCAGCCACTCCAAAGGATGTGAAGGTGGGAGGAAGAAGAGTCAAGGAAGAGGAAGAAGAGGAGGAGGAGGAGGAAGTGGTGGTGGTGTTTTGTAATTGTCCTCCTGCTTGCTTGAGCCACGGTTCTGAGGTATATGGGAAAACACTGCTCCGAGTGATGCTTGTCTGCAGCATCTGAGCATTACACAAATCACTGACAAAGAACTTGGAATTGAGAAGACTGCTGCAGCACATGATGTCTGCGGTGGCAATGAAGCCAGACAGCTCCCCCAGGCTCTTTGTTGACTCACTCATGGGATGAGAGGAATTTACTGCAGCTCTTTCTGTTATGCACTTACTGGGCTTGCTGAAAGCACTCTTCTGTTCTCCTCGAGCTCTGGTGGGCCAAACAAAGGAGAAAGCACTACCAGAGGAGTTCAGCAACACTTCCTTTGACACCTGCTCCTTACCAAGTGGGGCCATGCCATCCTCCTGCTCTGGCTCCTGCAGTCTCTCATTCCTCAGCTTCTCTTTCATCCTCTTGACCTCAGTGAAAGCACTCTGCTTCTGCTCTAAAGCATCCTTCCTAGCTGACTGCCTCCCTGAACTAAGCTTCCTTAAAGAACCAGCCAATGCATGCTCTCCCCCAACCTCTTCCTTGCCCCCACAGTTATGTTCCTCAGTCAAGTTATTGGTTTTCTCCAACAGCACTGTTTTCCTGCTCCTGTTGCTCTCAACCTCTTCAGATTTCACTCTCCTTTCTCCAATAACACCATGTGCATCATCTTTACAAGCTGCCATTTTAACTTCCAGGTCCCTTGCCAGACTGTGGAAATTCGTGGTCTGCTCAGCTAGGCTGCCCTTTTCAGTTTTAGGGTTCTGGAAGTTTCTCCATAGCAGAGCACTCTTCTCTGGCACACAGAGGAAGCGGACATGGGACAGATAGGAATGCTCACATTTAAAGATTCGGTCGCACTCTTGGCATCTCAACTCTGCAGAAACAGAAAACAAGTAATGAGTTTTGCAAAGGTGGAATCATGGGTGGATGCAGATTCTGATCCTGTGATTGACACAAAAAGCCAGGAACACCTCGTGTCTTACAAGGTTACCCAAGCCAGGAACACCTCGTGTCTTACAAGGTTACCCATGGTAAAACTAATGCCAGGGCAGGATCAGGTCCCTTCCTGCTATGCAAAATGGTTCATTCTTATTTGCTTCCATGCTTCCGTGCTACTGGCAGAAATATTCCATTTAGACTCTCAAACCTAAATTTTATTACATAAAATGTAATTATATTACATAAAAGTACATAAAATGGCCAGTACACCATGATCTAGATAAAACCATTTAGATTTTATAATGATTTGAAGTCTAAACCCAGATTTGGGTCTACATTTCTTAACTAAGTCACTGGCTTTCATTCAAGATGAACGTTAAACACTATGTATCCAAGCAATAATGAGTTTTAGACCAGGATTCGAAGATTTTTACATGACTCTATTTTTAGGATACTCTGGTAGTTTAATACTGTTCAAAAGTCATCTGACCTTAATGCCTGAAGCCCTTACTCATGCTCATTTGGTAAGCTGTTATATGCCTTAAGGCACAAATGTCTATGGCACAGAAAATGATGTTCAAATTGAAACAATGCCAGTGATGGGCAGGAAAAATAAGGAACACTCTTTACTTGTGGTCTTCAGACCCACTGCACCTCTGGTTCTTTGGGATGATTGACTGCCCAGATGGTACAAAATTCAGCAATCACACAAATATGGTACATCTTAACCCTTGTAAACTATATCCATGTTACGTTATTTCACAACACAGAAGTTTTACAATCTAAGCGATGCCAGACAGCACCTGAGGCCTGGGATACATAGGAAACTTCATAAATTGGTTGGGTAGAATTAAAAATTCCTAATTTGGGACTCAGCACAGCTTACATCACTTCACAAACTACAGAAGCTGAACTTTTTATAAGAAAATAAGGCTGCCGAAATGGGTGGAACATTAAACCTATGAGTTTAAAGTCTTAAGTCCAGATATAGCGTTTCTTGCGCAAGTAACACTCTTCCCTGGTAAATCCAAAGGGCTGGCAGAGTGTGTCCACACAGAAATTAACAGAATACACTGAAACCAGCTGGAATGATTTAGTCAGTTCCTGCTATGAATGTGTCTGAATTAATTTAATACTAATTTACAGACAAGCACATTACCATATGAATTTGCTAACACATATCTTTATCACCCTCTACCTTTACTAACCAATCTATATAAACTTTGTTTAAATCAACTAAAGAGAATGTAGAAAGGGTTTTGTTCCAGTCTAACTAGGTAAAATTTGGAAAAAAATGACAGCTGGAATCAGACTTGGTATGGACCTGACTAACTTGCTTGGTGTCTCTGTAATCTGGATTTTTAGTTTTGCAACAAATTCTAGGTCAACTTCTTTTGGAGCAATGAATTTTCAGCAACATCTCAGAAATTGAAGCTTGCTCTTTTCCTCATTTCTACTGTGTCCAACATTAAATAGGCAGACTGTGCTGCATGCAATACTGTTAGGTTTGTTATGTATTTTTAAAGATCTGCTCGTTTGCAAGATTAAAGCTGAACACTAGTCTACACCTGATTTGTCAGTGAGCTAAAAAAGGCCAATTTCCAACTCATACTTTAGACTTTTTAGGATTCTAAGTTATTGAAGTGCAAGGATTTCCATTGCATTGCTCAAGAATTTCAGCATGAATCCCTAGTGCACCATCCTCTGCTAGAAAGTACCAATGAGAATGGCATTAAGAACTGCAAATTGTTTCTTGCTCTGTGCCTCCAGCTCAAACCTCAAAGCAGAAGGTCTTTTCTCTTAGCAGACCAGCTAAGGATTTGCACATGTTATGTGTTATTACAAGACAACCACATACTAAAGAAGATGCAGACTCCCTTCTGTCCTCAGTGACCCCTGCAATCAGCAATTCAGTACTTACCATTCTGGGGCCTCTGAGCTTTTATCTCATTGAAACCCAAGAGGCTGGAAAGCTCCTCATCATACCAGACAAGCAGCTCCTCGTTTTTGCTGATTTTCCTGGTGGAGCGATAGTATAACTGACTGTTTTCCAAGTAAGCTTCCAAGTTCTGCTCCTTGCTATGGGCAGCTGCTTGTACAAGTCTCATCCAGGGCAGGCCTGTGGGACCGTGAACAGATGTGACATCCACCTGTGAGACAGGACACAAAGGAGGGAAGTCACAGGTCTCAAGGCCCAAAGCAAGAGTTCATCCAATCCAAGAACAAAGCCTGGTCTCTGCCTTGCACTGAGCACATATGACAAAGCTGTGAGCCCAACACACCTGCCAGTGTCACCAAATTATCAAAGGCATCCCAGGGAGAAGGCTTCCCCAGTGTGGGGGCTCAGAGCTCTGGGAATGCAGCTGTGTGGGAAGGAGGAGGAGACACCAATGTCCATGTGTAACCCCCCGTGGCAAAGCCTTGGTTTGTCAGTCCCTGTCCTGTGCACACCATCCCATGAGACTGTGCCAGGCGTGGATCACAGAGGTACAGGAGCTGGGATCCTCTCTAGGAAGGGGTCTCAATACCTGGGATATGAAAATGGGATATGAGTCAGGAGATGTGCCAGTGCTGTGACTTGGGGACTGACAGTGTGCAGACCCCTGGATCAATGCAGTGTGAAACTGGGAATGAACATACACTCAGGACAGTTGCATGTGGAGTTTTTCAGTGACATAAGAGGATATGGATCAGAGGGTGCAAGAAAAGTAATTGTTATTTGATTCAATACCCCAAGGAAACATCTGCATATATGTCTGGCTAGATTACATAAAATATAGATTTTAATATATGCAACTAAGAAGCACTTATATGATCTCTTTCCTTTTTTTCAGAAATAAAACTATATTTTACCTTTGCTAGATTAATTAAATTAATTTCAAGGTATCTAAACAGATAAACCTCATCACATCAATATTTTTGTTAAATAATTTCTGAGAGCTGCAAGGGGTTGATTTGCTTTCAATTTGTGGGCATGCAGATATACCAAACAAATTAAGTTTAAAAACATTTCTCAGGTCAGGCACTAAAAAGTTAAAAAAATAATATTAAGTCTATTGCCCAAATTAAATTTCTGTTCTGTGTGTATATTACAGCATAGTCCTAAATCACATATAATTGTTACTCCACAGGACTCCTGAGTCATTTAGTCACAGGTTGACAAGTAAATAATGTAAGTACAAAACATTTGGTATTGTCTTCCTCACGCAGTGTGTGACTCCAGTCTTACTTACTTTAGTACACTAAATAAGGAATAATTTATTTCTTTATAGGTTTTTCCTTGGTGTTTACCACAGCAGGTCTGTGCCCTCTGCAACATTTGAAAGGGAATATTTTCATAGCTTGAAGGTTAAAACACAGGGTGATCAAAGGCAACGTTTATATGCATAAGAACTAATTTTTGACGCACTAAGTCATTGTTTAGAAAGGAAGAAGTTTGCAAATGAAAAATGTCTAATGACAAGTATGATCTAGATTTCACCCCAAGCAATGTATAGCTCTTTGTTTTCCACTAATTGCAGGGCAGCCATTCTTTGGTGTTTGGTACCAGAAACAATATTTTGGCTAACTATTTCTCTGGTTTTAACTGACTATTACCTACAGTGAAAGTTTGATCACATTAGTAGCTTGGATACAAGAATGAAACATTAAAAAACCATTAGGATGAGAGTTACTTAGCGTAAGAGAGAAAATAAATTAGCATGCCCTGAAACTGGTTCTCTCTAAATGCCATGGCAATTAACAATGATTGAGAAATACAAGTGCCTGACAGCAACCCAGGAACACCCACCCACACACAGAGGCTGTAACTAACAGCTATGACAGAGGCTGTCATATTTTAGTTGCTGTGTTTCAGAAATTCCGAGCAGCCACCCGGTGCTCTAAGCAAAGTCAAAGGGAGCACAGCTCCTCCAGGACTCCAGGGAAAGAGCTCAGTCAGCTTCAAGCAGGTGAGGAGGAGTACCGGATGTAAGATACAATCTGGGTTCTGCCAACTAGAATAATGAACTAGCTTTAATTTTTCCATGTGTCTAGAGACACTATAAACCCAGCAAATCCACCCTCTCCTGGAGGTGTCAATCGCCCAGAGGGACCCTTTGTACACAGATATGAGGTAAGGCCTTCACAGTCCAGCATCTTAGTCAGAGCTGGGCTGTGGAGGAATGTGGCTCCCTTGGGAGACACTGGAAGAGAAGAGAAGAGAGGCAGTAAATCCCTTCCTTGAAACCCCCAAGAAGCTGTAAGGGGCAGAGGAATCAGTGAAAAGAGCTACCTGTGCCAATGGCTGCCAAGGCATCTTCTTTGCCCAAGTGTACAAACTGGGCCAAGGAGATCAAATTAAGGTCTCGAAGAAAATGAGGGAAAAAAGATTATGAAATTCTCCTTTGGTCTAAACAAAAAAGCCCAAGATGATTAAACCCTTGTTAGAAATAACATTCCCCAAAGTTTTGCTGGAGTGCTGATGAACAATAATGAACGGAAACCTCAGTTGCAACGAATCCACCTTGCCAATTCATTTTCATGTGTGCTCTGTTTGTACTACACTCAGCAGAGCAAAACTCATTTTTTGTTTTGCACTTCAGTGCCATGATGACAACATAGCATCATTATTGAATTTTTAATTAATTACTTCAAACAGTTAGGAGCCTAATGGTAGTTCCTGATTTCTGGGAGGTTTACTTTTAATTATGAGTAGTTAACAGGATATGGGAGTACCAATTGCATCTGAAACAGCTACTTGCACAGAATTTCATGTATTTACTGCCAAAAGACAGAGATCTGAGCCAACTCAGGCATCCAATTTCATTGCTGCATAGCAATTACTTAGCTCAAGTGTAGAAAAACACTAAAGCCATCCCTCTAAGGGCTCTTCCAATGTAGAAAACCTTTGAGGCTCTCTCTACAGTAATTCAAAACTCCCAGGAGAAATACAGAAATATTCCAAAAATAAAGCCTTTTTTCAGGGCAGGTCTCTCTCCAAAGAGTTTGTTGGTCTCCTGGAGTACTAATAACACCGTCCAAGAAAGCAAACTTGTGCCAGAGACTCAAAACAGTCAGATAAACCCTGAAGCCTCTTCTTCTCCCTCTTAATTTGCTTAAAGCAGAAATGTAGAACAGGTTATCTGCCAACAACTGTATCTTCCATATTACACATGTGCCTTGGGATTTCTCTCCTCCAGAGTACAGGAATCTTAGGCAAACCTGGATCTCTCCTAGACCCATCCATGCCATAGAATATGGGAAATTGGCTTTTCTCACACCATAAAACACTTCCAACAGTGACTGAAAGGCACTCCAAGACCCAGAAAGTCGGGGTAAGTGGTCAGCATGATAAACAGTGGCTATGAAACAAAAAAAAAAAAAAGTGGAGAACCAGAGCTTGAGAGCTAACAATCCATTGCAAACCTGGGGTTTCTGCCTTCCCTACAGTGATTGAAAAGTGTAGCTGTAACACAGACATACAGATCAAAGGTGACTTTAGGAAGTCCATGTACTAACAGCATAAAGTTGTGGCTGCCCAAAGTGTGTGTGGGCTAGTTGTCTGACTGCCATTGTGGTTTCACTTTCAAGGATAACTGAACACACTGAGGTAGCAGTTGCCTAGATCAGTAAATAAATGCTGTGAATGTACCACCTGCATGAATCAGTGGCACAGTCTTCCCCCACTGTTCTCACAAGGCTGTCATACCTCCTGATAAACCTCCTTTGTCCTGACAAAAGCTGAACTAGAGGTTTCTAAACTATTTGTCCCCCTTCCCTCCTATTCCAAGTCAGATCTGAAGCAGGCCATCAATCATAAGCATAGAAGTGAGACTTTGTATTCTTCCTGCAAAGGGCAGAGTTTTCCTTACATCCTTCCAGTCTACAGCTCATAAATCAGAAATGCACTGGTCCTTTCTTTGAGGGAGCTGTTACTTGTGCTGAAAAAAACAAAAACCTACCCCTTTCAAAGTTACCTTCTCAGGGATGGTGTACCTCTTTTTGATAGGTCTAACATTACCCATTCCTATTTTTCTCATACCTTAAATACATAGTGGATGTTCCGTCTGTCAGAACATTTGAGAGCAATGAAAGCTACAGTGTCCAGCAGGGTGTTCTGGAGCATGCATGGTCCAAAAACAACTTCTTCAGGGATGTCTTGTGTGGTATGAACAGTAGCCAGTATGTCTGGAAAATGGTGATGCAGAAGCTTGTTGTCACTTGTCCAAAGGAATTTAGGCAAAGAGGTAAGTTCCATTATAAACCTGTAAAAAACACAAGAAATCACATTTGGCACAGAGATGAAGTAGAAGGTGGCATCACTACTTCAAATACAAAGAATTCCAAGATCTGTAGGTGAATTGTAAGAGTCTGCCAGGACATTGTTGGTTACAGAGTTTACAGCTTTATTAACATCCAGTTCAGAATGAGAAGGATTACTTTGCACTAAACCAAAGTCTTAGGTTTGTAAACAAGTGAATTACTCTTCCTGGAATAGGCAGACAGTCCAAGTGTTCAACCGCTGCTCTCTACAGACAGGAGTAACAAGATTTGGGAAAAATAAGCAAAATTTTGAGTGAGTAGAACTCAGTATATTCTTAAACATATTCTCAGATATCCTTCTTATTATTATTATTTTGTAGAAGTGTGAAGAAAGGTAGAGAAGGAGAACAGCAACAAAATAAAGCAAGACTTTTTGAAAAAGTTGTGCTTTTATTGCTTGAGTGCAACATCAGTCTAGTTGCTGGTTAAGCTGCTACGAAACCAGGAATAACCTGAGTCTTGAGTCTATCCAACCAGTATGCACAGAATTTGTGGAAATTCCTCAAAAGAATTATTTTCACCCTGCCTCAAAGTATATACTGTCAGCTATTGTTGAGAAAATCAAATCAGATTATGACTCTTTGCATAGTGATAGTCCTAGCACAATGTTAGTAGAGATTCCTATCTTTAGAGGATAAATTTTCCAGCCCTGAATGTAGAATAATATATTTGCCATTGTAGATGCAACTTCTGCAATATGAGCCACAATGTGAGAACTCAGTATGCAGCAAGGAGAAGACAGGCTTGAGTTATTTGTCATTCCAAGCCTCTCTGGGTTTCTAATAAAGATATTGCCATCTCCAGCTCCCAGCTGGAGGTCATGGAAAACCCCTCATTTATGCCATCAAGAGCTGGATCAGGTCCATTAGGCAGAGAAAATTAAAGAGAACAGCAACAAGCCCTGAAGATGCCTTAGCCTAATAAATACTGAGATAGAAGGGCTGAAGATCTAGTCTAATCTTTCTCACTCTCTGACAGCAGAATTGATTTGTTACTCACTGACTCATGACTTAAATTGAAGTGGTATAAAGTGCTCAGGAGAGTTGCAGTGATTTAACTAAATCAGTTTCTAAATCAGGGTAGTTAATTCAGTATAATTTATTCCTTGTAGGCAAGGTCTAAGACCCTACCCTAAAAATATTAAAATACATGGTCAGACATTCAGTATGTATAAACACCAGAAGGAGGAAGGCCTAAACCAGACAACCAAGGCAAAGAGTGGGATAACACATGCCCTCAAGCATCCCTTAAACTCAATATGACAATAAAGTTTGTTTGTTTCTAAATTACTTGTTAACTTAATACGTGATCAGACAAAAAAATCCCCCAAACCTACATGTGTAAGTGCCAAAGTCTCAAAGTGCCACCCTGGCAGCTGTGGGAGCACGGAATTTGACTCTTGCATGGAAGGGTCACTTTTGTGAAAAGCTGTGAGAAGGATGTACTGTGATTACACAGCAGACGGGACAGTGACCGTCAGCCTTGCTCTAAACGCGCTGGGAAGATCCCTGTTTTCCAATCACGTGGCGAATGCACCATCTAGTGTCACATCTCAGCACCACACAGTGTCCCGTGAGCAAGCGAAGCAGGACATCCCCATCTCTGCTGCTGTCCGTGCATTGCACGGTCTCAGGCTCTGAGCACCCTGTCAGACAGGAATCGGTTCTCTCCGGAGTGGGTCATTCTCTCTGCCACCCTCTGCTCAAACAGCAGCTTGGGTGCCTCCTCAGCTACTGGATTTGATAGGGTCTCGTCAGAGTTATGTCAGGTAGGGAGAGTCATTTCAATCTACAGTGTTGGCTTTTTGCAGTGTCGGCTGAAGGTGTGCTGCTGGTACTCAGAGTGGAGAGTGGGGATCCTCTGCATCATTAGAAGAAAAAGGGTGAATCTTTTTCTGCAGTCTTCAAATAGCATGAGAAAGCTCCTCCATCTGCATCCACAAGATTTCAGCTTCTGTCACTAAGCCAAGCTCATCAGCAGAGGGATAACAGTGAACAAACATGACTGTACTGCTTTCAAACTGTGCTGCTACCTCTGCAAAGGGACATGCTGCATCCTGTGGGTTTTCCAACCTGCCCTCGTTCAGGGGTCTCCATTGCAAAGTGCAGATTCATCCAGGGCAGTACTGGAACAAGTCCTGCCTCCTGCACAGGTGAGGGGTGGTAGGGGGCTCTCTGGTAGCTGCTGCCCTTACCACAGAGAACTGAAATACTGCCAGAGGGCACCTGCTGGATTGTCAGAGAGGGTTAGCAGGAGTGTGACTACACTGTGGCACCTGCCAGTGCAGAAGGTTGTATAATGGTCAATGCATACCTCATACCTTGAAACCACCACCAATATCTCAGAGTAGCTGAAATACAGCAGCAGCACCCACAACACTCAAAACAGACAGCATAAATTAGCTAGGGAAAAAAAAAAAGTGTAAATAGTCCAGAATACAAATCAGAAAAATCTGAAATACCCTTCAGTTTGGATGTAAGTTTGAACCTCTACATGTTTTTTATCTGGTTATAATCTAAAGCCAAAATTTCAGCCACAGTCAAGATGTTTAGAGGTTTTTTTATAAAACCTCCCTTAAGTTTTCAGGAACTTCAGACTTGAGTCTGAATGAGAATTCTACACCAAACCAAGAACCCAGAACTTGAGTTTAATTATAAAATTTTGTTTCGATGACAATCTCACACTTTTGCCAACAGTCTTCATAGTCAAAGAAAATTAATTAAGAACTTGGAAATGGACTCATAATGAGAAATGGAGAAGGTATGCTACAATGCCTGCCATTTTAATTTGACAGGCTGAAGTAGGTGAATCACTCACATTCTTCCCAGTGAGTGAAGAGAGAAAATTCCCATAACAGAGAATGACTGTTCCCCATGACTTCACCCAACTGATTACTCTTGTCTTAATGCCATTGATCTCCACATTTTGACTGCCTTCTTTAATGAGCAATAAATCTGCTGTGCCTCCATTTCTTACAGATTCACTAGCTGTTGTACATATGACTTCACTCACTCTTCTCCTACTACATAACAGTTTACAGAACTGTACCACAGGCTTCATTGTGAAGGTCAGATCTTCAGCCCTACATCCTGCAGGCAATGATATGCTTGCCCCAAACTGCCAGAGCTGGGAGGGCCATTGCTTCCCAGGATCCCCCCCACACAACATGATCTTGCTGTTCCCACTCAGGTTCTGCATGAGCAGTTCCTATCCCTCTGGAATTACCCACAGACATCTCTGAGAGGCTGAAATAAAATGAATATTTATAGTGCTTTAGTAGCACATTAGACTCAGATCACCTGTTATGGGTACTCTCCATATTCTATCTGTCACAGATGGGAATTCTTCATATGGATGAGTTTAGGGACTTGCTGTTTAATGGACTCTTCATCCCCCAGACAGTATCTGATACACATATACCATGTCCCTGAGTGATGGATTTTGCATCTTGATTTCTGGGAAGTGTGACAGATCTGTCAAAGAACAAGGACCCATGGGCAGGCAACTCCCTATGGATTATGCAATTCTGAATGTTCCATCAAAAAGCACATTAAATAGATGATGCTCACAGCAAATGCTCCCAGCCTGCTCGCCTGCAGAGCAGCACACAAATTGCTAGTCAACTTTTGGTTTCCTGAGTGTTCTTCCAAGCTGGAACTCTTAAAATAGCTTTCTCCTAGTCTCTCACCTTTCCTAGCACTTGTCTAGCATCCCATTAACTAATTAAGGTTACAACTTCTACCTTCCTGAAATGTGTTTACATAGCTCCTGTACCTCATGAGAAAAACGTGTTACCAGAGAGGAAAATAAAGAAATTTTCATATCCCTGGTTTTCTACTGCATGGCCTTCAGATGTCACTGCAAGCTCTCCTAAGAAATGTCTGGAAATTCCCAAATGTAGAAGCACTGAGTTGAGCAAGGACTCCCCTGAATTCTATTTTCAGAGGATTTGACCAGATTCTCCTTGCCACAATGACCACACTGAACTGTGGCATCATTTGGAGCTTCTTAGTGGCCCTAAAGGCACTGGTAGCCCTGCTCAGTACTATGATCAACTATGCAAGTGGGAAAGAAACAAACTAATCACATTTGCAAGAGGGGAATGGTTTCATCCAGAAATTATTTAGCTAGTTCTGCTCTTCACAATCAAAAACACAAGCAGGTTATAAAAAGTGTTTATTCAAAATTCATTTGATTTTCAAAATTGTCAATAACTACTTCACTTTCACCTTTACTTCCACTTTAACTGTAGAATAAATTGCATATATTTATATCACTTTCAGAGCAATTATCCTAGCTGGGAAAAAAATGGCACAGAAGATACTCTTAAAAAATAATTGAAAGTATTTGATCCTGGAAACCATCACCCCACTGTCTTCCCAACCATTTCTGTGTCTACTCCAGACCTTCTCCAGAGCAGGGGTTAATGTAAACACTACAGCTCTGCATTTCCCATGTCAACAAAACTGAAAGCAAAAAAGGAACAGAAATATTAAATGGAGCCATCATTTCCTTCATCTTTTAACTTACTCCTTTCTGCTCCAAAGTGTGATGGCATTTTCCCTGAAGCACATAACCTGTGACAGTGCCACTGCCAAAACTGCCTTTGATTTCAATAGCAGGTCTGTCGGCCTGAGGAATCCATGATCAGACGTGCAGTGTCATGCACAATAAACTACAGATAATAAAGGAATTGAGCTGATGCAGAGAGAGTGGTTCTGTCTGCAGAATTTATTATTTTCTGTTGTTATAAGGAACTGAGGATTCTTTACATATGAAGGAAATTTCAAGGGAATACAAAATAGAAAAGTGAGAAAATCTATTCTTGGGTTTTATACAATTGCTTTTCTTCTATACCAGGTTTTCTTCTCCATTTATTTAAGCTGTGAACTGCAAAGCAGAAAAATAAAAACTAAAACTGAAGGAAACTGGCAGGGAATCAAATAAAAGAATGGAGAATTCTTGCTTTAAAAAATAATCCCAGAACCCATGAAATAAATCCTGAAACTAAACCCTGTTTCCTAAATTCAGTCACAAGCTGAGAAGTCCTTTAAAAGCATGAAAAGCCTAAACAAGTAATTTCTTTTAGCTCACTACTACTGCAAGACACAGTTTATGTGCTTCAGCTTGTATGCAAGTCAGGTGTCTGAGCACAAAATGATTTCTTTGCACCTTCACTGCTGAAAATCCCACACACATGAAGAAAATTGTACAAAAACACTTGGGAGATACAGCTATGTGTTGCCATTCCCTGCCTTTCTGGGATGAAGAAAGCCATCTGGAGGTTTGGTTTGTTACCCCTCAGACAGATATTATACCCCTAGAAGAGTATGCAAAGATCTTGGATTACCTGGGAAACAATTTCTATGGATTTTAAAAAAAACTAGTCATATGTCACTCAATTCTGAGTCTCAGATTTAGCAACCTGTCCATCTTTGAGATGGACATAAGACAATACACCCCAAATTTCTGCGCTTTGATTATGCTCTTTCCTCTTCCCATTGTTACTGGTCACAAATTTGGATCCCAGCAGTGATCCTGCAGAGAAGTGAGAAGGTGACAGATCCAGAGGTCCCTTTCCTGCCAGTGAGCCATGTCACATCCATGCATTAAGAACAGCCCAATTAGCACTGACGAGGTAAATGAGAGGACAATAATTAAACCTGTGGAGACTGGAATTTTAACCTTTTTTTTTGCAGTCCAGGGCTACAGTTGGGGCATATTTTGAGGACCTCTCTTCTCAGTTCCTCACAGCTCTTGATGTACTGCTCATCTAACAGTTCTGTTCTCCTGTTCTCCTGGCATGATTCAGTCACACTTGCCTGATATGCTTACCTGAGCTAGGCATCTGGCAAGAAGTACAAGGAAATACAACTACGCATCAAGGAGGAATTTGCTGACTGCAGAGATGAACAGAATCTGGAAGAATGGAATACAATCGGGACTGAACTAGCCTGATGCATGGAAATGGTCTTCCCTTGGCATTCCAGGCCACCCCAGCTTTCTTTCATCACACTTCTCTGTATAGCAGCTGCAAAACTCTAACCTGCCAAATACCTAAAAATGAGCAGAAATAGGGAAGCTCATTGCATAGATTGTTCTGGAATGATGAGAAGGCAGCTCGGGGTGTGGAGTTTGGTGTCTAGTTTGAGCTTTTAGAAACTGGGCCCTTATGGAGTGAATTTCATTGTGAATTAGAGACCTTCAAGTTTATGGGGTGCTCATGACTTTGTTATTGTATCATCCCGATACCTTCAGGGAGCAGCTCTCCTGTTCTTACTATTTTAAGGCTGTGTGGTCTTCAAATTTTCTTCCATCATCTGAAATCCCCAGTACATGCAATGTAAGCTGACAGCTTTTGATGAACCATCATTATATCTTGGCTGGATACCCAGCCTAGTGAATCATGAAACTGCCAAACCTTTTTATTTATGAACAATCTCTCAAACTTCTGTGGGAATAATGAAGAAGACAGAGCTAAAATCCCTGATTGGAAATTAACAAATACCTCAAGCTCCACATTTGCTTTCAACAAGTCCTGTGACATACAGGAACCATTGGGAAGTGGAACCTAAAAGAAAAGCTTTCAAGTTTGTTCTTATTTTCTCTGAGAATAGGGAAGTTGAAGTGGCCTCTCCCCTGATGCATGGTAGCTGCCACACAGACACACAGACCTCCCTCTCCATAGCAGATGAACATTACATCATGTCTCTAAGACCACCACAAGGATGCAACTTCCAGTCTTTACCTGATGTCAGGTACAAAATGCCTGGGATTGAGCATCATATTTGGTTTGATGAGAAAATAACTGAGATTTGAACAAGTCCCAGCAGATGCACATACTCTCACCCCACTGGCTCTCAAATGGCAGCCCAGCACCAAACTTCCCTATGGTTTTTGGGATTTCCACACTGAACCCCTAATTCTACTTCCACTCTCTTCCATGGCCAGAAATGTGGTAGGTAGGAAAGGAATGGGCTATCCCACACAGCTGGAAAGCCTGGTTAATACTCCCTTGCTGGGATGTGTGATGCAACAGTCTCTGCACAGTTCCACATGAAGCCTCCTTGGATTTAGCTGGAGGTTTTGAATCTGGCAGAACATGAACAACAGGGCTACTGAGGTCTCTGTTCCATCTCTTCCAGTGCTCAACAACAAGAAATGCAGTGCAGGCACTGGGAGAACTCTTCATACTTCAACCTGGACAATGAGCAACAGTAATAACGTGCTGCATCCATTGGAAAGGATGAAGTACATTTATTTTCTACAATGCTGGTGGTTCAAACAGACTGAGTCTAGGAATTTGGCCTCATGATGCATAAAATGTCAATATTCCTTTCCAGTTGGGTTGGTCCCAAAGACAGAATGAATGCCTCTGTCTGGCACTGTGTCTGATCTAATGAATCCTGTTAGACGGTACTGGGCTGTACAAGTCACTCATAAATCAGACAATCCACCTGTGCATAAAGAGGAGATGACTACAGCTCCACAGTCTACTGGCTTTCAAAGACTTTATTTTTGTGTGAAGGGCTGACTCTTCACTGGCTTACAGCTGTTCTATTTACTGAAGCAGTGCATTTATCCACCACTTCACTCTTGTGGTTTCAAGGCCTAAGACCTAAAAAACAAGGTTTCTGTAGGATAAAGGAAAAAACTGGGTTTCTATAGAAAAAAAGGGAGCTTATTTAAATTTTTCATCCAGGGCTGAGGAATATCAAACTGTGAATGTTATGAATACATAATTTCAACTGCTTATACAGCTGCACATGCCATACACTGTATGGATACATTTCAGTTCAGAGCTCACAGTATCTCATATCCAGGCCTGAATTGTGCTGGTGGTCACCTCAGGACTTGGTCTGGTTTTGCACCGGCTGCTCTGGCACTGTTCACTGTTCAGCAATTGACATAATGCTCTGAAACATCACAGGAAGTTCGAATTTTGCAGGGACATCCAAAAAGAACAGAAAGCAAATGTTATTCCATGAGAGGGGGAACAAAGAAGGCAACCATTCATCTGTCACACAGTCTAGGAAAGTTACTTGTCACACAGATGCATGTGCCTGCTTTGAGCAAAATCCTTGATTCACATAAACAGCAGCCCTGACCACAGTAATCTGTGTTTACACATTTGTTCTGACATAGATCTGTGCATTTGCTCCTTCACCCAGGCATCCATGCAGACAAAACCACCATTCCCTGTATGCAGCCACAGAAAATGGAGAAACAACAGCCAACCAAACAACATGACCCAAACACAAACAGCATGAATGAAACACAAACAGGCTGAACCAAATACAAACACACTGAACCAAAATGTGTAACTTGTGAAAACAGTCATAAATATTTGTCTTCCATCTTCATACAATTCACATTGATGTCTCTTTTTCAGAAATTCTTTAAAGTTACATTATCTGGTGCAATTTAAAGATATATTAAGATATGCTCCTATTTAAGAGTCCTACTATTGATTTTGGCATCTTTAAAATAATGTAATATCTGTTCAAATGTTTCTTTCTGACAGAAAAGCATATACATGTGGTATGTAAGCACATACATAAAGATGGAAACATAGATACACACATACATGTCTTCACAGCTGAACACAGCGCCATACATACACCTATTTAAGCCATACATACACCTGATTATTTTTTGTGATTTTTCATGTTCTTAATTTGTACTTTAGAAGAAATATTTTTAAACAAAGATCAGTTACTTCCACATGGCTGGTGCTGAAGATTTCTTCAACAGTACTAAAGGGCATTAACTTACATTAATCTTACTTACATTTGTGCCAAACTTACTACACATGATGTCAACTCCAATAAGAGCAAGTGACAGAGCTGAAGGACACTATGCAAGGTGAAATTGTGGGAGGCAACATAAATAAGTTAGTTTTTGCTACAATGAAACCTTTTAATTGAAAGTCATTTTGCAAATTAAAGTCTTACCTAAAACAGTTTGTTTTCCAACAAAATATTTTGCTCTTTGACCTGGTGTTTATCAATAGCAATTACAGGTAACGTAAGACTGTGCTGCAGGAAAATTATATTAACAGAATCACAGCATTACAGACATGGAAATATCCATCTGTAAATACTAGGATTTAGCCAGCTAATTTCTTTTGCAAAATCTTTGGTACACTCTGTAATTCTTACCCATAATTTATTTTTGTACTTTCTCATCTGGTTATATTACATTCAGCTAACGGGATCTAAATATTTTGACTTTATATTAGTATTTCTATGGCTACAAAACTATTTTCTCTAGAAAATTAGATCTCTGTAGAGTTCCATAAGGCAGCTTTATTTTGCTTTGAAATACTAGAAATTTATTAAATACAAAAAATAATTGCATTTTCAAATAACAGTTTATGCTTTGGTGTAGTTTTATACATTAAAAATCATAAATTTAATCACTCTACTGCCAAAATAAATTCCTCTATTCCTCTCTCTAGTACCAGTTATACTTAATCACGGTAACAAAAGCTGTCAAGTGCTACATTTTTAAAAGCCAAAAATAAGGGAAAACTCCTGAGACGTAATTGATTATTAAATGCTGAATTTCATGCATGACTTAGAACTGCTTTTTATGTGAAAGCAACTGTACTAAAAATATAAAACTATTAAAAAATCTGATCCTCCATCAAATTTCTATTGACATTTCTTTGAACTAGTAGCTGTTAGTTCACAGAAAAAAAGTCATTAATATGCTTCAAACATTTTCAGTGGACTGAATTCCTACAAAAACCTTTTAATGTAAAGATTTGCAAATTTAAAGATCAATGTGACATTTTAAAGTGACAGCAATAGCAGCTCCTAACTCAAGTAAGAAATTTCTACTACATGGATATCCATGATATAAGGAATACACACAAACAGAGAATAACAATGTGAGCTATTCCAAACAAAGTTCATCAATTTCATAAAAGCAATTAGACCCTAGGTAAGTACCTAGAACAGCCACGATGCTCGATCACCTGTCGAAGCTGGAAGGATGAGGAGCGCTGTAACCAATAAAAAGAGCAAGTGATGCTCGAGAGCTCTCGGCGAGAGAAGAGAGCCGGGAGGGAGGAAAAGCGCGACTGCCGGCGGGGCTGCCGAGGGGGACCCGCCTCCCCCTCCGCTCGGCACGGCCCCGGCAGCCCCGGTGGGCATGGCCCCGGCAGCCCCGGGTCGGCATGGCCCCGGCACAGCCCCGGCGGGCACGGCCCCGGCAGCCCCGGGTCGGCATGGCCCCGGCACAGCCCCGGCGGGCACGGCCCCGGCAGCCCCGGCGGGCACGGCCCCGGCAGCCCCGGTAACCCTGGGTCGGCATGGCCCCGGCAGCCCCGGTGGGCACGGCCCCGGCGGGCATGGCCCCGGCAGCCCCGGTGGGCACAGCCGCTCTGCCCGGGCCCCTCCAGCCGCACTGGAGCGGGCGGCAGCACGGCCAGGGCTGGGCACCAGTCAGCAAAGGCCACCTCCGTGCCCTCACCTGCTCCCCGGCCACTCCCGGCCCCGGGGCAGCCCAGCCCTGTCCCCGTCCCCGGGCAGGTCCCGGCCGTGCGGGAGCGCGGGGGTAGCCCCGGCCCGGTCCCGGCAGCTCCGCGGCTCCGGGAGCGCAGCCCGGCGGGGCGGGACGGACGGTGCTGCTCCGCTTCGCCGCGCTCTGCATGGGCAGCGGCCGCGCCGAGCCCCCCGCCCGGCCCCTCTGTCCCGGCCCCGCTCACCTGGGGGTCCCGCTGCAGGGGACGGGCGATCTGCGGCGCCGGGGGTCCCGCCGCGCCCCGTCCCTCTCCCAGGATCCCGCTACGGCCAAGTGCCCGCGGAGCCCTCACCTCAGCTCACCTCAGCTCACCCCACCGCAGGGGCCGCCCGGCCCCCCGAGAGCCGCGCCGCAGCCCCCGCCGCCGCACCGCCCCAGCACGCCGGCACCCTCCTCCCGCCGCGGCTCCCCGCCCAGAGCAGACCCCGGGAAACGCCTACCGCAGCTCCTGCCCCCGACCCCCGCCGCCAGCCAGGCGCCCCCTCCGCCGGGAGCCGCTGCCGTGCCGCCCGCGGGGCCCGCAGCCCTGGCCGAGCAGAAGGCATCCTGCGGACAGCAGCGCGGGGGGGAGCGACGAGGTGGACGGGATTCCCCCTTGTAACGGGACCATGAACCGAGGAGTTTCTTTTAAAGTTGGGGAGGGGAAAACCATACACACGCACGCCGAAATAAACAAACAAAACCATCTCCAAAGCCGCCTTCCCACTTGTCCTT